>NW_012115043.1:16341868-16346410 GCF_000951035.1 Colobus angolensis palliatus
AGCAATCTGCCTGCCTTGGCCTCCCAAAGTAGGCATGAGCCACCATGTCCGGCTGATAACAAATATAATTCTGTTGTGTGTGTGTGTGTGTGTGTAAAATTATTATTTCAGTAGTTTTGGGAGAACAGGTGGTGCTTGGTTACATGTATAAGTTCTTTAGTGGTGATTTCTGAGATTTTGGTAGACCCATCAACCAAGCAGTGTACACTGCACTCAATGTGTAGTCTTTTATCCCTCACCCCTGCACCCTTCACCCCAAGTCCCCAGGCCCATATCATTCTTATGCCTTGGCATCCTCATAGCTTAGCTCCCATTTATGAGTGAGAACATGGGCCGGGAGCAGTGGCTCACACCTACAATCCCAGCACTTTGGGAGGACAAGGCAGGCAGATCACCTGAGGTTGGAAGTTTGAGACCAGTCTGACTAATATGGAGAAACCCCATCTTTACTAAAATTACAAAATTAACCAGGTGTGGTGGTACATACCTGTAATCCCAGCTACTCAAGAGGCTGAGGCAGGAGAATTGCTTGAACCTGGAAGGCAGAGGTTGTGGTGAGCTGAGATTGTGCCATTGCACTCCAGCCTGGGCAATAAAAGCAAAACTCCATCTCAAAAAAAAAAAAAAAAAAAAAGCGAGAACATATGGTATTTGGTTTTCCATTCCTGAGCTATTTCATATAGTATAATCGTCTCCAACTCCATCCAGGTTGCTGAGAATGCCATTATTTTATTTTATTCCTTTTTATGGCTGAGTAGTATTCCATGATTTTATATATATATACACATACCATATTTTCTTTACTCATGAGTTGATGGGCATTTAGGCTAGTTATATATTTTTGCAATTGCAGTTGTGCTGCTATAAACATGAGTGTGCAAGTGTCTAATGAATTCTTTTTCTCTAGGTAGATACCCAGTAGGGGGATTGCTGGATCAAACGGCAGTTCCACTTTTAGTTCTTTAAGGAATCTCCACACTGTCTTCAATAGTAGTTGTGCTAGTTTATAGTTTACATTTCCACCAGCAGTGTAAAAGTGTCCCTTTTCACCACATCTACACCAACCTCTGTTATCTTTTCATTTTTAAATTATGGTCATTCTTAACAGTATCGCATTGTGGTTTTGATTTGCATTTCCCTAATAATTAGCGATATTGAGCATTTTTTCATATGTTTGTTAGACATTTATTTATTTATTTAGAGACAGAATTTCGCTCTTGTTGCCCAGGCTGGAGTGCAATGGCACGATCTTGGCTCACTGCAATCTCTGCCTCCCAGATTCAAGCGATTCTCCTGCTTCAGCCTCCCGAGTAGCTAGGATTACAGGCATGTACCACCATGCCTGGCTAATTTAGAGATGGGGTTTCTCCATGTTGGTCAGGCTGGTCTCGAACTCCCAACCTCAGGTGATCTGCCTGCCTCAGCCTCCCAAAGTGATGGGATTACAGGCGTGAGCCACTGCACCTGGCTGGACATTTGTATATCTTCTTTTGAGAATTATCTGTTCATGTCCTTAGCCCACTTTTTGATGGGATTGTTTGGTTTGTTCTTACTGATTTGTTTGAGTTCCCTGTAGACTGTGGTTATTAGTCCTTTGTCAGATGCATAGTTTGTGAATATTTTCTTCCACTCTGTGGGTTGTCTATTTACTGTGCTGATTATTTCTTTTGCTGTGCAGAAGCCTTTTAGTTTAATTAAGTCCCATCTATTTATCTTTGTTTTTGTTGCATTTGCTTTTGGATTCTTGGCCATCAAGTCTTTGCCTAAGCCAGTGTTAGAAGGGTTTTTCCAGTGTTATCGTCTAGAATTTTTATTGTTTCAGGTCTTAGACTTAAGTCTTTGATCCATCTTGAGTTAATTTTTGAGATGAGGATCCAGTTTCATACCCCTACATGTGGTTTGCCAATTATCCCAGCACTATTTGTTGACTAGGTTGTCCTTTCCCCACTTTATGGTTTTGTTTGCTTTGTCAAAGATTGGCTGACTGTATTTGGCTTTATGTCTGGGTTCTCTATTCTGTTCCACTGGCCTATGTGCCTGTTTTTCTACCAGTACTATACTGTTTTGGTAATTATGGCCTTGTAGTATAGTTTGGAGTCAGGTAATGTGATCCCTTCAGATTTGTTATTTTTGCTTAGTCTTGCTTTGGCTATGTGGGCTCTTTTTTTGTTTTATGTGAATTTTAGCTTTGTTTTTTCTAGTTCTGTGAAGAATGATCATGATATTTTGATGGGGATTGCATTGAATTTGTAGATTGCTTTTGGCAGTATGGTCATTTTCACAATATTGATTCTACCCATCTATGAGCATGGGATGTGCTTCCATTTGTTTGTGTCATCCATGATTTCTTTCAGCAGTGTTTTGTAGTTTTCCTTGTGAGATCTTTCACCTCTTTAGTTAGGTGTATTCCTAAGTTTTTTGTTTTTTTGTTTTGTTTTGTTTTTGGGGTTTTTTTGCAGCTGTTGTAAAAGGGGTCAAGTTCTTGATGTGATTCTCAGCCTGGCCCTTGTTGGTGTATAGCAGTGCTACTGATTTGTTTACATTGATTTTGTATCCTGAAACTTTACTTGAATTCATATATCAGATCTAGGAGCTTTTTGGATGAGTCTTTAGGGTTTTCTAGGTATGCGATCATATCACTGGCGAACAGTGAAAACTTGACTTCCTCCTTACTGATTTAGGTGCTCTTTATTTCTTTCTCTTGTCTGATCGCTCTGGCTAGGGCTTCCAGTAATATGTTAAATAGAGTTGGTGAAAGTGGACATCCTTGTGTTGTTTCAGTTCTCAGGGGAAATACTTTCAACTTTTCACTGTTCATTATAATATTGGCTGTGGGTTTGTCAAAGATGGCTTTTATTACCTTAAGGAACATCCCTTCTATGCCCATTTTGCTGAGGGTTTTAGTCCTAAAGGGATGCTGGATTTTGTCAAATGCTTTTTGTGTGCGTGAGACACAGTCTCACTCTGTTCCTTAGGCTGGAGTGCAGTGGTATGATCTCGGCTCACTGCAACCTCTGCCTCCCAAATTCAAACGATTCTCCTGCCTCAACCTCCCCGATATCTGGGATTACCGGTGTGCACCACCACACCTAGCTAATTTTTTGTATTTTTTAGTAGAGACAGGGTTTTGCCATGTTAGCCAGGCTGGCCTCAAACTCCTGACCTCAAACGATTCGCCTGCCTCAGCTTCCCAAAATGCTGGGATTACAGGTGTGAGCCACCAAGCCCAGCCTCAAATGCTTTTTCTGCATTTATTGAGATGATCATAAGATTTTTGTTTTGACTTCTGCTTATGTGGTGTATTATATTTATTGATCTGTGTATGTTAAACCAGCTCTGCATCCCTGGTATGAAACCCACTTAACCATGGTGTACTACCTTTTTGATATGCTGTTGCATTTGGTTAGCTAGTATTTGGTTGAGGAGTGTTACGTCTGTGTTCATCAGGGATATTTGGTCTGTAGTTTTCTTTTTTTTTGTTATGTCCTTTCCTGGTTTTGGTATTAGGGTAGTACGGGTTTTATGGAATGATTTAGGGAGGTTTTCCTCCTTATCTTTTGGAATAGTTTTAGTAGGATTGGTACCAGTTCTTTTTGCATGTCTGTTAGAATTCAGCTGTTGGGCCGGGAGCGTGGCTCATACCTGTAATCCCAGCACTTTGGGAGTCCAAGGCAGGTGATCACTTGAGGTCAGGAGTTTGAGACCAGCCTGCCCAACATGGTGAAGCCTCATCTAACTAAAAATACAAAAATTAGCAGGGTATGGTGGCGCGTGCCTATGACCCCATCTACTCGGGAAGCTGAGGCAGGAGAATCACTTGAACCTGGAGGTGGAGGTTGCAGTGAGCTGAGATCTCACCACTGCATTCCAGCCTGGGGGCAACAGAGCAAGACCCTGTCTTAAAAAAAAAAAATAATTTCAGCTATGAATCCATCTGATCCTGGACTCTTTTTAATTGGCAATTTTTAAATTACTGTTTCAATCTCCCTACTTGTTATTGGTCTATTCAGAGTTTCTATTTCTTCCTGGCTTAATCTGGGAGGATTAATTCCTTTTAGGTTTAGGAATTTATCCATCTCCTCTAGGTTTTCTAGTTTGTGCGCATAAATGTATTCATAGTAGCTTTGAATGATTTTTTGTATCTCTGTGGTATTAATTGTAATTTCTCTCATTTCATTTCTAATCGAGCTTATTTGGATATTCTTCTTTTCTGGGTTAATCTTATTAATGGTCTATTAATTCTGTTTGTCTTTTCAAAGAACCAGCTTTTTGTTTAATTTTTCTTTTGTATTTTCTTACTTTCAGTTTCATTTAGTTCTGCTCTGATCTTTGTTATTTCTTTTCTTGTGCTGGGTTTGGGTTTGATGTGTTCTTGTTTTTCTGCTTTCTTGAGGTGTGAACCTAGATTGTCTGTTTATGCTCTTTCGGACTTTTTGATGTAGGCATTTAGTGCTATGAACTTTCCTCTTAGCACTGCTTTTGCTGTATCCCAGAGGTTTTGATTGGTTGTATCACTTTTATCATTCAGTTCAAAGAATTTTT
>NW_012115043.1:16347330-16355305 GCF_000951035.1 Colobus angolensis palliatus
ACTTGGGAGGGTGAGGCAGGAGAATCACTTGAACCCAAGAGGTGGAGGTTGCTGTGAGTTGAGATCACGCCACTGCACCCCAGCCTGGGCGACACAGTGAGGCTCCGTATCAAAAAAAACAAAAACAAACAAAAACAAAAACTTACTGAGGCTTGTTTTGTGGTCTATCATTTGGTTGATCTTGGAGAATGTTCCATGTGCTGATGAAAAGAATGCATATTCTGCAGTTGTTGGGTAGAATGTTCTGTGAATGTCTGTTAAGTCCATTTGTTCTAGGATATAGTTTAAATCCATTATTTCTTCACTGACTTTCTGTCTTGATTACCTGTCTTGTGCTGTCAGTGGAGTACTGAAGTCCCCCACTATTATTGTGGTGCTATCTCGTTTCTTAGGTCTAATAGTAATTGTTTTATAAATTTGAGAAGTCTGGCCAGGTGCAGTGCTCACGCGTGTAATCCCAGCCCTTTGGGAGGCCAAGGCAGGTGGATCACGAGGTCAGGAATTTGAGACCAGCCGGGCCAAGATGGTGAAACTCCGTCTCTACTAAAAATACAAAAATTAGCTGGGTGTGGTGGTGCGCGCCTGCAGTCCCAGCTACTCGGAAGGCTAAGGCAGGATAATCACTTGGACCCGGGAGGCAGAGGTTGCAGTGAGTCAAGATTGTGCCACTGCACTGCAGCTTGGGCAACAGAAAGAGGCTCTGTCTCAAAAAAAGTGGGGGAAAAAAAAAGAATAGCTACTCCTGCTCACTTTGGTGTCCATTTGCATGGAATATCTTTTTCCTCCCTGTTACCTGAAGTTTATGAGTCCCTATATGTTAGGCAAGTCTATTAAAAGACTTACTTGGTTGGTTGATTTTTATCCGTTTTGACATTCTGCATCTTTTAAGTGGAGCATTTAGGCCATTTACATTCAATGTCAGTATTGAGATGTGAGGTACTGTTCTATTCATCATGCTAGTTGTTGCCTTATACCATTTTTTTTTTCATTGTGCTGTTGTTTTATAGGTCCTGTGAGATTTATGCTTTAAGGAGGTTCTATTTTAGTATATTCTGAGGTTTTGTTTCAATATTTAGAACTCCTTTTAGCATTTCTTGTAGTGCTGGCATGGTAGTGGCAAATTCAGCATGTGTTTGTTTAAAAAAGACTTTATCTCGCCTCTGGTTATGAAGCTTAGTTTCACTGGATACAAAATCCTTGGTTGATGATTATTTTGTTTAAGGAGGCTAGAGATAGGACCGCCATCCCTTCTGGCTTGCAGGGCTTCTGCTAAGAAGTCTGCTGTTAATCTGATAGGTTCTTGTTCGTAGATTACCTGATGCTTTTGCCTCACAGCTCCTTTTTTTTTTTTTTTTTTAAACAGAGTCTTGATCTGTTACCTAGGCTAGAGTGCAGTGTCACGATCTCAGCTTGCTGCAACCTCCAACTCCCGGGTTCAAGCAATTCTCCTGCCTCAGACTCCTGAGTAGCTGGGATTACAGGCACCCGCCACCACGCCTGGCTAATTTTTGTATTTTAGTAGAGATGGGGTTTCACCATCTTGGCCAGGCTGGTCTCAAACTCCTGACCTCGTGATCCACCCTCCTTGGCCTCCCAAAGTGCTGAGATTACAGGTGTGAGCCACCATGCCCGGCCTTGCCTCACAGCTCTTAAGATTCTTTCTTTCATCTTTACTTTAGACAATGTGATGACTATGTGCCTAGGCAATGATCTTTTTGCAATTAATTCCCTGGGTGTTCTTTGAGCTTCTTGTATTTGGATTGTCTTGATCTCTAGCAAGACCAAGGAAGTTTTTCTTGATTATTCCCTCAAGTATGTTTTCCAAACTTTTAGATTTCCCTTCTTCCTCAGGAGCACCAGTTATTCTTATGTTTGCTCGTTTATATAATCCCAGATTTCTTGGAGGCTTTGTTCACTTTTTAAAATTCTTTTTTTCTTTGTCTTTGTTGGATTGGGTTCATTTGAAAGCCTTGTCTTTGAGCTCTGAAGTTATTTCTTCTACTTGTTCAGTTCTATTGTTGAAACTTTCCAGTGTATTTTGCATTTCTTTAAGTGTGTCTTTCATTTCCAGAAATTTTGATTATCTTTTCTTTATAATATCTATTTCTCTGGAGACTTTTTCATTCATATCCTCCTGTATTTTTTTAAAAATTTCTTTAAGTTGATTTTCACCTTTCTCTAGTGCCTCCTTGAGAAGCTTAGTAATCAACCTTCTGAATAATTTATCTGGCAATTCACAGATTTCTTCTTGGTTTGGATCCATTGCTGGAGAGCTAGTGTATTCTTTTGGGGGTGTTACAGAACCTTGTATTGTCATATTACCAGAATTACTTTTCTGGTTTCTTCTTATTTGAGTAGACTGTTTCAGTGGTAAGATCTGGAACTCAAAGGCTACTGTTCGGATTCTTTTGTCCCATGGGTGTTCCCTTGATGTGGTGCCCTCCCCCTGCCACTAGGGATGGGACTTCCTGAGAGCCATACTGCAGTGATTGTTATTGCCCTTCTGGTTCTAGCCACCCAGTTGGGCCCCAGGCTGGTGCTGGGGAATATCGGCAAAGAGCCCTGTGATGTGATCCGCAGGTCTCTCAGCCATGGATACCAGCACCTGTTCTGGTGGTGGCAGGTGAGTGAAGTGGATGCTGTTGGAGTCTTTCGTTGTAATTTCATTTAGTGCACTTCAAATACTGGTTATGCTAGCAGTGAAGTTGTCACATGGACAGACTCAGGACCTCTGGCTAGACAGGGTATGGCAGGAAGTGGAATTAGCTGTTGTTTTTTCCTTTGGAGCAGGGTTGTTCTGTTATGAGTTGCTATAGTGGCTTGAGTTGGTTGGGCTCCAGCCGGGAAGTGGCACTTCCAAGAGGGCACCAGCTGCAGTATAGAAGAGAGATATAATCTTGATGTTGGTCAGGACAAGTACTTGGGTTTCTCAGGTGATGGGCAGGGCCATAGAGCAGGTAGAGAAAAACCATCAGGTGGGGGCAAGGTTAGTTGGGTCTGGGCTCAGACTCCCCTTGGGTGGGGCTTGCTGTGGCCACAGTGGGGGTGGAGGGGTGAATCTCAGGCCAATGGAATTATGTTCCCAGGGGCATTATGGCTGCCTCTGCTGTGCCATACAGGTCACCAGGGAGGTAGGGGAAAGCCGCAGTGACAGGCCTGACCCGACTCCCAGGCAGCCACCAAGGCCATTCTCACTCCGGCCATGCCACCCCAACCGCACTGAGTTTATATCCAGGCAGTCGGTGAGCAGGGCTGAGATCTTGCCCCAGACTATAAGCCTTGCCACTGAGAAAGCAAGAGGGCTCTTAGGCCTCAGCAGTCTCTGCCTGCCCACACTACTGGCTGTGGCTTCTGCACTTGCATCTGTACTTCCCATTTGCTCCCCCGCCACCAATTTCTGCTTAGGAAAATTCTTGCTCAGTCAAAATTATTACAAAGTTCAGCTGCAAGCTTCCTTCACCCTGCAGTCCCGCCTCATTTCTACTGGCTGCCTTCCCTTCTCCAAGGACCTCTGTGAGATCAGGCCAGGAATGGCTTCTTTGGACTCCAGTTGGGGATGGAAGTGCCTACAGGGCTCTTCCTGTTGCTTCTTCTACTTTTATGTTTTGTTCAGCTCCCTAAATCTATTTCGGCTCAGGGTAAAGTTAAATCCTTCCCCTGTGATCTGGATTTTCAGGTTCCCCAGTGGGGATGTATGTTCAGAGACTGACCTTTTGGGTCAGTTCCTTTGGGAACTCAGTTTTTCAGCTGTCTTGTGGCATTTGCAGCAGCAAGCCACTTCTTTCAAAGGGCCTGTGAATTCTTTCGGTTTTCCTACGGTGTTTCTTGCGGTGTTCCTAAAGTGATTCTTGGAGTAAAAGTTCACAATGTGAGTCTCCAGATGCTGTTCTGTCCATGCAAGTGACAGCTGCATGTTAATCCTGTCTCCGATCTGCCATTTTCCCTCCTATCTCCCAATGAATATAATTCTATATTGAAAGCTACGAGTTTGGTTTTATCTAATTTTAGAATATTAAACTTTGTTTTCGATGCATTTTCCACTGGGCACAGTGGCTCATGCCTATAATCCCAGAACTTGGGAGGCTGAGGCGGGCAGATCTCCTGAAGTCGGGTGTTCAAGACCAGCCTGACCAACATGGAGAAACCCTGTCTCTACTAAAAATACAAAACTAGCCGGGCATGGTGCTGGGGCACCTGTAATCCCAGCTACTCGGGAGGCACTGAGGCAGGAGAATCACTTGAACCCAGGAGGTGGAGGTTGCAGTAAGGCGAGATTGTGCCATTGTACTCCAGCCTGGGCAACAAGAGTGAAACTCCATCTCAAAAACAGAGAAAAATAAATATTTAGTATTTTCCTTATATAAGTCATTATTGAATTCCTATAACATTTTAGTGTAAAATCACATATATAATAATAATAATTAACATTTATTAAGTGCCTACTATGTGCCAGGGGATTTTATTGCTTGGGTCACTCAGTCTTCACAACACTTCAGTCTAAGTGCTGCTATTCTTATTTTAGAGGAAATAGACGTTCAGAAAAAAAAGATAACTATGAATAAGTAAACTTGCAGAATTTGAACCCAGATCTGTTCTGCATCTGAAACCTGTGCTATTTCCACCAGGTTATATGTCTTTACTACTTTAACAGTGAGGCTTGGCATGTTGAAAAGTCATTTAGAGACTGGGCATGGTGGCTCACTCCTGTAATCCCAGCATTCTGGGAGGATCACCTGAGGTCAGGAGTTCCAGACCACCCTGGGCAACATGGTGAAACCCTGTCTCTACTAAAAATACAAAACTTAGCCAGGCGTGATGGCATGCGCCTGTAGTCCCAGCTACTCAGGAGGCTGAGGCAGGAGAATCTCTTGAACCCAGGAGGCAGAGGCTGCAGTGAGCCAAGATCACGCCACTGCACTCCAGTGTGGGCGACAGAGTAAGACCTTGTCTCAAAAAAATTAAAAAAAGTCATTTAGATTGAAAATATATATATATATATGTGTGTGTGTGTGTGTGTGTGTGTTCAATTTGCTAATATTTTATAAGCAATTGTCACATTTATCTTCATATTGAGATTTAGTTATATTTTTCATTCCTCATACTGTTCTTGTCTAGATTTTATACAAAATTATACCAGACCCATATACTATAGAGCATTTTTCTTTTTCTACTATTTGAAACAATATAGTTAGATAAGAGAAATATCTGTTGTTTTAAAGTTTAATAAAACTTCCCCTAAAACTGTCTAGGTCTGGAGTTTTTTTATGGAGGTTTTCTGAAAAAAAAAAAAAAAGATTTAGTTTCTGTAATAGTTATTGATTATTGAAATTTTCCAAAGTCAATTTTGGTAATTTGTCTTCTAAATTGTGTGTTTTATCTTTTCAAATTCATTTCTATAAAGTTTTTATTTGCTTATCTCTACTTTACAGTTATATAATTTACTAATTTCTAATATTGTTCTTTATTTTGAAACAGGATCTCACCCTGTCACCCAGGATGGAGTGCAGTTGATCTAGCTTGATCCTTAATAAAGTAATCTATCCTTTGTTTCTGATTGTTTTAAAATTCTTCCCCTTGGTATATTATGGGTTCATTAATACAAGTTCAATTTTATATTTATTTGTCTCATAATATCATAACTTGGAGCATACTGTCACTCAAAGAACTTTGTCATTCATCAATTCTGGGAATTTCAAAACTATTGTCTTCAAATATTACCTTCTTGGCTGGCAATTTACCTTCTTGGCTCATGCCTGTAATCTCAAGCACTTTGGAAGGCTGAGGTGGGCGAATTACTTGAGGCCAGGAGTTCGAGACCAGCCTGGCCAACATGGTGAAACCCCATCTCTACTAAAAATACAAAAATTAGCTGGCTGTAGTGGCACACAGCTGTAATCCCAGCTACTTGGGAGACTGAGGCATGAGAATTGCTTCAACCCAGGAGGCAGAGGCTGCAGTGAGCTGAGATCGCGCCACTGCACTCTAGCCTGGGTGACGGAGTGAGACTCTGTCTCAAAAACAAAAACAAAAACAAACAAATATTACATTATTATATTCTCTTGTTTTCAGTATATATTTTTAAATTACACAGATGTTTTCTTTTTTTTGAGACGGAGTCTTGCTCTGTCATCCAGGCTGGAGTGCAGTGGTACAATCTCAGCTCACTGCAACCTCTGCCTCCTGGATTCAAGCAATTCTCCTGCCTCAGCCTCCTTAGTAGCTAGGACTACAGATGTGCGCCACCACACCAGGCTAATTTTTGTATTTTTAGTAAACACGGGGTTTCACCATTTTGGCCATGCTGATCTTGAACTCTTGACCTCAAGCAATCCACCTGTCTTGGCCTCCCAAAATGCTGGGATTACAGGTGTGAGTCACCACACCTGGCCAACTTTCTTGTATTCTCTTTATCTTCCTCAGCTATGTTCTGTATAATATCCTCAGATCTATCTTCTAGTTTATAAATTTTCTTCAACCATGACTAATTTTATGTTATACTTGTCCAAGATGTTTTTAATTTCAGTGACAATATTTTTCATTTTGAAAGTTCTGTCTTTTTTCACATCTCTCTGTTCTTTGTCACTAGCTTCTTAGTTTTCATTATTGATGCTAGCCTGTCTTTACTGTCTTTAAGTAGGTATGTTTAAAATGATTCATCTCTTTCAGATTGTTGTGCTATTTCAAAAATCTTAGGGAGCCAGTCGTCTGATTTGCTGTGTCTGCTGATTGTTCCTCATACTGGATTGTTTCCTCTTGCGAATTGTGCTTTTTTACCTGACCACTAATCTTCTGCAAAAACTTCTTTGTGTGTATGTTTGAGGAAATATCATATATTCTTTTTTACAAAAGACTTCTTCATGAGGAATACCTGGAGCTTCAATTTCTTACGAGACGTTTTTTCCAAGCTTTACTTTCTAAGACTAGTGAGCAGAGATCGTATAAGCATCCTTTTCACTAAGAGTGAAGCCCACTGGGCACGGTGGCTCACGCCTATAAACCCAGCACTTTGGGAGGCTGAGGCGGGTGGATCATGAGGTCAGGAGTTCGAGACCAGCCTGGCCAACATGGTGAAACCCGTGTCTACTAAAAATACAAAAAAACTAGCCAGGCATGGTGGTGCACATCTGTAATCCCAGTTACTCGAGAGGCTGAGGCAGGAGAATCGTTTGAACCTGGGAGGTGCCGCCCTTCTATGATTCTAGTTTCATTTCCACCTTCCCACCTCTGTACCTATATCAGCATTAAATTTCCATTCTCCAGCTATTGATATTAATCTATTTGCATCTAAAATCTTTCCAAACAGCTTTGTGTTCACTTTTGAGATGACCCTGGCTTTAAGTTCGGTGATGAGGCCTTTCCTTTACTTACTTTTGAAACTGAACTATATATTGAACCTTTTGTTTATTTATTTTTTCTTAACAATTTGTATGTGTTCATAACATTTTACCTTTTCATAAAATTGCATGTAAAACTTTGTAGTAAAAGTTTTAACCTGTGTTGGTACAAACAGCAAATTTCTTTTTGATGTTTTGCAATTTGCAAATAGCAAATAGAAGAGTTTGTAAATTAGATACACGAGTTTGGAAATTCTATATCTTATTTTTATTGTAACTAGTGGTCCCTTTAATATTTTTTCTAAACACACAAATATTTGTTTTTCTGTAGCAAAATAGTTGTTTTAGTTCTCCTCAGGGGATAACAGTGATGATTCCCTGCATGTTCTATATCGTATTAATCATTAGTATTATTAGTAATCTGAAGTAAAATGAAGTATACTTCATTTTTACTTTCTATTCTATTTTGCTTCTTTTTTTCTTTTCTTTTCTTTTTCCTTTCTTTCTTTTTTTTTTTTTTTGGTGAGACTTGCTCTGTTGTCCAGGCTGGAGTGCAGTGACATAACCTTGGCTCACTGCAGCCTCTGCCTCCCGGGTTCAAGTGATTCTCCTGCCTCAGCTTCCCAAGTATCTGGGATTAC
>NW_012115043.1:16355810-16356855 GCF_000951035.1 Colobus angolensis palliatus
AAGTTCCCCACTCCTGGATTCTTAATGTTATTTCTCTGTGTTCTGGAACATTTCTTTGAGTAATGTATTCAGAAAAGATGACTAGGTAGTGTTGGCTGACTCCTTACATACCTAGAAATGTCTTTTACCATTATGAGTGAGCAACAGTTAACTTGGATATAAAATTATTGGGACCTTGTATTAGGTAGGTTCAAGCCAAGCTTTGTAAAATAAAGCCCCAAATGTGCAGATCAAATAAAGATAAAAATTTAGTTCTCTTTAATGTAATACTTTGTTATGCAACAGTATTCAACGACTGTGTTCCACAAGGCCATCCTGGCAGATGGAATCACCTCTGTTATCACATTATTTGGCTTTCATGTTTGAGTCTAAGAGGGCCTTTTCCCTCCTTGCCCCAGTCCTTTGAAATGTCTAGTCAAGACCCTTTCCAAGTTTTTGTGTGTTTGTTTGTTGGAGATGGAGTCTCCAACACGCGATCTCGGCTAACTGCAACCTCTGCCTCCTAGGTTCAAGCAAATCTCCTGCCTCAGCCTCCCAAGTAGCTGGGATTACAGGTGCACGCCACAGGCCTGGTTAATTTTTGTATTTTTAGTAGAGACAGGGTTTCACTGTGTTGGCTAGGCTGGTCTTGAACTCCTGACCTCAGGTGATTGGCCCGCCTTGGCCTCCCAGAGTGCTGGGATTACAGACATGAGCCGCTGTGCCCGTCCTTGCCATCAATTCTCATTCATTTTCTTTGATGGCTAAAACTTCTTACACTATTGTAAGAAAGCTTATAGGAGATAATGTATATAGGAGATATTGCTATAGAGTTTAAGGAGATAGAGGTGGTATTGGCAGTGGTGGTTTTGCCTATGTGCTCTTCTCTAGAGTTGATTTTGAGTTGCCTAAAGTATCCTCCCTTAGAGTTGATGTGAATTAAACACTGTGGTTTTACAAAGAGAGCCCCAGAAAAGTAGCTGAGGCCATTGATAAAGAGCAGGTAGGGGCCGGGCACGGTGGCTCAAGCCTGTAATCCCAGCACTTTGGGAGGCCGAGACGGGCG
>NW_012115043.1:16358205-16358665 GCF_000951035.1 Colobus angolensis palliatus
CTATAATGTTAATAGACATATAAACTCTGGATCAGTATGTGTTTGGAAAGAAGATATTTGGAAATTATTAATATATCATTACAACTAATTATTACCAATAACAGGTATTTCTAATGTGACATTTTAGAATTAATATCTTCCATCCATTTATAAACTCCTAAGCCCTGGATTTCAAATATTGTATCTTTAGTTATATTAGCATTAAGAACTACATTGTTTTGGCTGGATGCAGTGGCTCATGCCTATAATCCCAGCACTTGAGCCACCACATCTGGCCAAGAACTACATTTTTTTACTGCAAGGCTGAATTGACACATCTTTCAATTGAAAAATTGTAGAAATAAGAAGATCCTTAAGACATAATGACAAGCCAGGCACGGTGGCTCACGCCTGTAATCCTAGCACTTTGGGAGGCCGAGGTGGGTGGATCACCTGAGGTCAGGAGTTTGAGACCAGCCTG
>NW_012115043.1:16358715-16359762 GCF_000951035.1 Colobus angolensis palliatus
ACGCCTGTAATCCTAGCACTTTGGGAGGCCGAGGTGGGTGGATCACCTGAGGTCAGGAGTTTGAGACCAGCCTGGCCAACATGGTGAAACCCCATCACTACTAAAAATACAAAAATTAGCCTGGTGTGGTGGCAGGCATCTGTAATCCCAGCTACTCGGGAGGCTGAGGCAGTAGAATCACTTGAACCCAGGGGGTGGAGGTTGCAATGAGCCAAGATTGCGCCATTTCAGTCCAGCCTGGGTGAAAGAGCGAAACTCCGTCTCAAAAAAAAAAAAAAAAAAAGACAATGACAATATAAATATTAATTATTTTGTATTATTAAACAATGTATTTTCTGTATTTGTAACATTTCTATAATTATACAGTTAGAATTATTTTTCAATTGTGTTTATGCACATACACACACACACACACCTTTTTATTTTTTTAGAGTTGGGGTCTTGCTCTGCTGTCCAGACTGGAGTACAGTGGGGCAATCATGGCTCACTGTAGCCTTGAACTCTTGGGCTCAAGTGACCTTCTGTATATTTTTCAGTATAGAAAAATGAAAATACTATAACGAAGAAAGGTAAAATAATAATCACATAGGCTGGGCATGGTGGCTCACGCCTATAATCCCAGCACTTTGGGAGGCCGAGGTGGGCAGATCACAAGGGCAGGAGTTCGAGACCAGCCTGGCCAATATGGTGAAACCTCGTCTTTACTAAAAATACAAAAATTAGCTGGGTGTGCTGGCACATGCCTGTAATCCTAGCTATTCAGTAGACTGAGACAGGAGAATTGCTTGAACCCAGGAGGCGGAGGTTATGGTGAGCTGAGATCATGCCACTGCACTCCAGCCCTGGGGGACAGAGTGCGACTCCATCTCAGGAAAAATAATAATAATAATAATATCACATGAACTCCCAGAAAACAAGAAATTTGGCTAGAAACTTCTATCTATTATATTTCAACCAGCTAATGAGGTTTAAAAAAAGTTTAAGGCCAGTCATGGTGGATCAAGCCTGTAAGCCCAGCATTTTGGGAGGCCAAGGCGGGTGGATCAC
>NW_012115043.1:16360246-16362066 GCF_000951035.1 Colobus angolensis palliatus
AGAGTCATTTCTCATAGTTCTGGAGGCTGGGAAATCTAAGATCAGGGTGTCAGCATGTTTCTTGGTAGGAGCCCTCATCATAACTTGTAGACAACCACTTTCTCACTGTGTCCACATAGTGGGTGGAGGAGCTCTGATCTCTTTCTTTTCTTATAAGGATACTAAACTCATTCTGGAGGCTCTCCTCTCATGACCTAAACCTAATTACCTCTCAGAGGCCCCACTTCCAAATACTGATTCACATTGATGGTTAAGGCTTCAGTATATCAATTTGGAGGAGAGGTGGGGAAGACACAAACATTCAGTGCATAACAAATAATATTTCCATCCACTGGAGGAAGATGGAAAATCTAAAAGGAAATGTTAATTAAAAAAAAGACCTTTTTATTCGTCATAGGACTTCTTTCTCATTCTAGTGGCTACACAAACAAGCTGAGGCACGAAGAGCAATGAATACTGACATTCCTGAACTTTGCGATTTAAAAGAAGAAGAAAAGAACCCCGAATGGTTGAAGGATAAAGGAAAGTAAGTTGTTTGAACTCTGATCATGAGCTTTATCATGTATGAAGACATTAGTAGTTATCAGAGGATGAGTATGGTGGCTCGTGCCTGTAATCCCAGCCCTTTGGGAGGCCGAGGTGGGATGATCACTTGAAGCCAGAAGTTCGAGACCAGCCTGGGCAACAAAGCGAGATTTTGTCTCTACAAAAAAACAAACAAAATAAAACATTAGCCTGGCATGGTGGTGAGCACCTGTAGTCCCAGCTACTCGGAAGGCTGAGGTGGGAGGATCCCTCAAGCCCAGGAGTTCATGGCAGTAGTGAGCTATGATTGTGCTAGTGCACTCCAGCCTGGGCAACAGAGTGAGACCCTGTCTTTGAACAAAAAAAGTAGTTATCACATTCTCTAGATATTTTGTCTGTTTGTGTGTTGTTGGGGAAAGATAATCCAAATAAGCAAATAAGGTAGACAGGGCCTCCATATTTAAAAAGTCAGATAACAAGGCAATGAGGCTCTAATTTTATTTTTTTATTTAAATGTCATAAAAATGAAAAAAAATTACATCTTTTGGAATGCTTATTAAAATTCCTTTTAAAATCCCTTTTACATTTGACATAAGTCCTTCCTGATGTCCCCCATAAAAACAGGTTTTTGCAAAGCTAGAGCTGTTTTGATTATTCTTATCCATTTATTTTATTTATTTTATTTTTTTTTGAGATAGAGTCTCATTCTGTCACCCAAGCTGGAGTGTAGTGGTGCAATCTCAGCTCACTGCAACCTCTACCCCTCATATTCAAGCAGTTTTTCTGCCTCAGACTCCCAAGTAGCTGGGATCACAGGCATCCACCACCACACCCAGCTAATATTTTTTGTATTTTTAGTAGAGACGGGGTTTCACCATGTTGGTCAAGCTGGTCTTGAACTCCAGACCTCTAGTGATTCGTCCACCTTGATCTCCCAAAGTGCTGGGATTACAGGCATGAGCCCCGGTGTGGGACCTATTCAAATCCATTTATAAAAGAGTACCATCTTACTGCCTTTCAGGTCAGTGGTGTAAACACAAAAAAGATTACCATATTATCCCAGAAATTATCTTATATCTGGGCAGTCATTTTACTCATTTGTATATGGATTTTTTTTTTTTCTTTTTTTGAGACCAAGTCTCGCTCTTGTCCCCCAGGCTGGAGTGTGATGGCGCAATCTTGGCTCCATGCAACCTCCACCTTCCAGGTTCAAGCAATTCTCCTGCCTCAGCCTCCCGAGTAGCTGGGATTACAGGCACCTGCCACCACGCCCAACTAATTTTTGTATTTTTTTT
>NW_012115043.1:16366531-16367015 GCF_000951035.1 Colobus angolensis palliatus
TTAGCCAGGATGGTCTCGATCTCCTGACCTCGTGATCCGCCCATCTCGGCCTCCCAAAGTGCTAGGATTACAGGCTTGAGCCACCACGCCCGGCCAATTTTTGTATTTTTAGTAGAGATGGGGTTTCACCATGTTGGCCAGGCTGGTTTCAAACACCTGAGCTCAGGTTATCCGCCCACCTCGGCCTCCCAAAGTGCTGGGATTACAGGCGTGAGCCACCACACCCGGCCGTGAATATTTTAACATACTGATCAAAAACAGTGAATTCTGGTATATTCTGAGTGGCAATTTGTGTTCATATTTTGAGGCAGCTATAGATATTATTTATTATATTTCATCATACACGCTTCTGTGTTTATTTTCCTATTGCTTCTACAACAAACTACCACAAAGTTTGTGGCTTAAAACAACACAAATTTATTATCTTGTAGTTCTGTAGTTCAGAAGTCCAAAATGAGTTTTACTGGGCTAAAATTAGGTGTCA
>NW_012115043.1:16367620-16372526 GCF_000951035.1 Colobus angolensis palliatus
AATATGGACATCTTTTTTGAGGGGGGCGGGGGCATTATCTGTCTACTACAGTATCTGTATTTTTCTTTTCTTTCTACTTTTTCGTGGTCTTTTCTCTTGTCTGTTACAACATCAGGGATTATTTTGTGGCGTTTAGCTGGAGTTGGCAATTTTTCTGAAGGTTAGAAGCCTGGAACTGACAGGTTGGCTCTTCTAACTCCCAAGAGTAAAACCATACATAATCTTTCCTCCTCTTTCTCTTCTCCCTTTCTTCCTTCCTATTCATTTATTCAGCCATTAAATAAGCAATTATTGATTGCTTGCTATTTGCCAGACTATAGGCACTGAACAACAGAAATCAGGAGGAGAGAGACATACACAAATACTTAAAACACTGTGTGGGAAGTACAATAACATAGGTAAGAACAAGGTAATAGGGCCGGGCGTGATGGCTCACGCCTGGAATCCCAGCACTTTGGGAGGCCAAGGCAGGCGGATCACCTGAGGTCAGGAGTTCGAGACCAGACTGAACAACAAGTAGAAACCCCGTCTCTACTGAAAGTACAAAATTAGCTGGGTGTGGTGGCGCATGCCTGTAATCCCAGCTACTCCGGAGGCTGAGGCAGGATAATTGATTGAACCTGGGAGGTGGAGGTTGTGGTGAGCTGAGATCGTGCCACTGCACTCCAGCCTGGGCGACACAGTGAGACTCCATCTCAAAATAAAAAGAAAATTTCTGGCCAGGCACGGTGGCTCATGCCTGTAATCCTAGCACTTTGAGAGGCCAAGGTGGGCGGATTACTTGAGGTCAGGATTTTGAGACCAGCGTGGCCAACGAGGTGAAACCCCATCTCTACTGAAAATATAACAATTGGCCGGGCACAGTGGCTCACTCCTATGTAATCCCAGCACTTTGGGAGGCCAAGGTCGGTGAATCACCTGAGGTCAGGATTTTGGGAGCAGCCTGGCCAACATGGCACAACCCCATCTCTACCAAAAATACAAAAATTAGCCGGGCGTGGTGGCAGGTGCCTGTAATCCCAGCTAATCGGGAGGCTGAGGCAGGAGAATTGCTTCAATCCGGGTGGCGGAGGTTGCAGTGAGCCGAGATCGTGCCATTGCACTCCAGCCTGGGCAACAAGAGCGAAACTCCGTCTCAAAAAAAAAAAAATTAGCTAGGTGTCGTGGTGGGCGCCCATAATCTCAGCTACTTGGAGGCGGAGGCAGGAGAATCGCTTGAACCCAGGAGGTGGAGGTTGCAGTGTGCCGAGATTGAGCCACTGCACTCCAGCCTGGGCGACAGAGCAAGACTCCATCTAAAAAAACAAGAGTAAGAAAAAGAATTGGGCCCTTTCCTAATACCATGTACAAAAAGAACTCAAAATCAAAGACCTAAATGTAAGGACTAAACTATAAAACTCTTAGAAGAGAACACAGGGTGCTTCCTTACTTTGGATTTGGTAATGTTTCCTGGATATGACACCAAAACCGTAGGCAACAAAAGAAAAAATGGTTAGGTTGGACCACATCAAAATTAAAAACTTTTGTGCATTGAAGACACTATAAATAGAGTAAAAAGGCAACCCACAGAATAGAGAAAATATTTGCAGATCCAGAATATATATGAACTACTACTCAACAACAAAACAAACAACCTCGTTTAAAAATGGGCAAAGAGGCCAGGTGCAGTGGCTCACGCCTATAATCCCAGCTTTTTGGCAGGCCAAGGTGGGTGGATCACCTGAGGCCAGGAGTTTGAGACCAGGTTGGCCATCATGGTGAAACCCTGTCTCTATTAAAAATACAAAAACTAGTCGGGTGTGCTGGCTCACACCTGTAATCCCAGCTAATCTGAGTCTCAGAGGCGTGAGAATCACTTAAACCTGGGAGATAGAGGTTTCAGTGAGCTGAGATGGCACCACTGAACTCCAGCCTGGGCAACGGAGAGAGACTCTGCTCAAAAAAATAATAATAATTTAAAAAAATAATAATAATGGGCAAAGAACTTAAATAGGCATTTCTCCAAAGAAGAGAGACAAATGGCTAGTAAATATGAAAAGATGTTTAACATCACTAACCATTTGGGAAAGGTCTATCAAAACCACTATGAAATGCCACTTCATACCCATTAGGATGGCTACTCAGAAAAAAAAACAGAAAATAACAAGTGTTAAGATGCAAAGAAATTAGAATCCTGTGCACTGTTGGTAGAGGTGTAGAATGATTCAGCTGCTATGGAAAACAGTATTGTGGTACCTCAAAAAAATAAAAATAGGGCCGGGCACAATGGCTTACACATGTAATCCCAGCACTTTTGGGAGGCCGAGGCGTGCGGATCGCCTGAGGTCAGGAGTTCAAGACCAGCTTGACCAACATGAAGAAACCCTGTCTCTACTAAAAATACAAAATTAGCCAGGCATGGTGGTGCATGCCTGTAATCCCAGCTACGTGAGAGGCTGTGGCAGGAGAATCGCTGGAACCCGGGAGGCGGAGATTGCTGTGAGCCAAGATCACGCCATTGCGCTGTAACTTGGGCAACAAGAGCTAAACTCCGTCTAAAAAAAAAAACAAAAGTAAAAATAGATTTTTTTTTTCTTTTTTTGAGATAAGGTCTGGCTCCATAGCCCAGGCTGGAGTGCAGTGGTGTGAACTTGGCTCACTGCAACCGCTACCCTTCAGGTTCGAGCCATCCTCCCACCTAAGCCTCCCAAGTATCTGGAACCACAGGCACAAGCCACCATGCCCAGCTAATTTTTGTATTTCTTGTAGAGCCGGGGTTTTGCCATGTTGCCCAGGATGGTCTCAAACTCATGAGCTTAAGCTTTCTGCTCACCTTGGCCTCGCAAAGTTCTGGGATTATAGGCGTAAGCCACCATGCCTGACCTAAAATAGAATTATTATATGATCCAGTAATTCCACTTCTTGGTGTATACCCCAAAGAATTAAAAGCAGGAGGAACACAAACAGATATTTATACAACCATGTTCATAACAATACCATTCACAATATCCAAAACATGTAAGCAACGCAAGTGTCCACTGAGGGATAAATGGATAAATAAAATGTGTTATATCCATAACAATGGAGTGTTATTTCAGCTTTAAAAAGAGAGGAAGTCCTGTCACATGCTACAACATGGATGGACTTTGAAGACATTATGGTAAATGAAATAGGCCAGTCACAAAAGGACAAACATATGATTTCACTTACGTGAGATACTTAGAGTGGCCAAACTCATAGAGACAGAAAGTCAAATGGTGGTTGCGAATGACTAGAGAGGATGGGGAATGGAGAGTTATTCCCTAACTCCTGGGTGTGGAGTCTCAATTTGAGAAGATGAAAAAGTTCTAAATATGGATAGTGGTGATGGTTGCACAATGTAAATGTATTTAATGCCACTGAATTTTCCGTATAAGAATGGTTAAAATGGTGAATTTCGTTATATATATTTTACTACAGTTTAAAAAATAAGGTTCGTTGTAGACACTATAGATTACCTAGCCAATATTTATTCTCTCCCTTCATCCTTATTAGATGAGCCTATATTTTGTTGAGGTGTGCAGCCCTTGCCCATGTGACTTGGGACAGTGACCCTATTCCAAGTCCAGGGATAAATTCTCACTGACTTCAACAGTTCATGATTGCTTTAGTTGCATTCCTGCTTAAAAAAAAATATATATATAGGTACAAAAATACTTATTATAATGTTCTTTATAAAAGCAAAAGTATTGGAAAACAAGACCCCTTAAATGTACCTAAGTAGGAGGAAATTGGTTTCAGAAATCCTAGCACTTATGAGAGAATACCGTAAGAATAATCCATGTATTATATATACTCTATAAAAATGTATTTATCTATTTTTTAACATGGAAAGATGGACATGTTTTTGAATTTGAAAAGCATTCTAAACAGCAGTATATAGTAGTGAGGAGTCAAATTGGGGAGGTGGGTGTAGGAGGAAACAGAGAGAGAGAGAGATGGCGGCAGGGCAGGGAGCAGGCAGGGAGGGAGGCAAGGATAAAGGAAAAGAGAGTTTGAGGGAGAGAAAGACTGGTTTTTATTTGTGTTTTTGTTTTAAGGGTATGTACTTTTGGTTAATGAGAGGTGAAAGGAAGTAAACTGGGAATTTTCTGGAAAAGATTTTCTTTCTCTTAGGGAACATGTATCGGAAAATACTGTTACCTTTTCTTCCAATGAGTATTATGCCTGTAGGTGGCACCTTGGGCTATTATGTCCGTGAGGAAAACCAGCCTGATTGTGGTTCCTGCTGAGTGCAGTAGAATGGACAGATGGAAGGAGCCTGTGGCCTTGATAACACTTTTGAGTGCTGATTGGGCTTGGAGCTTCTTTCCTCTGGAGTTTTTATTTTTATTTTTTAAATCTTCTTTATAAGGGCCTTAATCCCATGGACTTTTGAAATGTGAGATAATTTATTTCCTTACTTGTTTAAGCCCACTTGAGTTGTGGTTCTGTTACTTGCAATCAGAAACGTCGCTGATATGAGGCATTTCAGAAATGTAAACTACCCACAGAATTAGCTTTTCTAGTTTGTACAAGTTATTTTCAGCTTGAGTTTAGCTCAAGTTAGATGTGACAATGGTGTAATCTTACCTTTTTTTCAGTTTACTGGCTGCTTTTGTAGGTTTACTTTTGACATGTTTAATATTATAGAGCAGCAAAGTATGCAGTATAACGGAATGAACATGAATACAAAGTTATATTTATATGACATTTTTATTTTCAGCAAAGTATTTTCCATATTCCTGTTGATGTACTTTTTCAAATTTTTGTAAGTGGAAATTATACATAAAAAACAGGCCAGGTGCGGTGACTCATGCCTGTAATCCCAGCACTTTGGGAGGCCGAGGTGGGCAGATCACCTGAGGTCAGGAATTCAAGACCAGTCTGACCAAGATGGAGAAACCCT
>NW_012115043.1:16373181-16374948 GCF_000951035.1 Colobus angolensis palliatus
AGACTCTGTCTCCAAAAAAAAAAAAAGAAAGGAATTTATTGTCTTATATAACTAAACAGCTAAAGGTGTTTTCTATTTCAAGTAAAGTTTGATCCAGCAGCTTAACTGTATCATGAAGGGCTCGGTTTCTTTCTGCCTTTTTATTCCTTTAGTATTTCCATAGTATCAGCTTTATTCTAATGCCAGCTCATCCCATGGTGTTAAAAATGGTCAGCAGCAATGTGGGCTATGTGACTTCTTCATTTATATCCAGCAGGGGGAGAAGTATGCCCAACTTTTCATTCTCCAACTTTGAAACCATCCCACAGGCTTCAGTCTAAATAGAACATTATAGGTCACACAAGCCCATCCCTGAGTCAATTACTGTAGCAAAAATAATGAAAATATGCCTACTGGCTTAAATTACTAATGTCTACCCTTGGAAGTGGGAGTGAGGTCCATTCCATTCAAATGACAGGCTGGTATATGTGAAAAGAGATGGATTCAGTGTAGCCAACAATGTTTACCCTAAAGAGAATGCAAAAAGAGGTAAGCCATCCTGTTTGTCAAATACAATTAGATATTATTTGTGTTTCTCTTTCAATGTTAAATTGTTTTTTTCTCTGTTTTTGTCTCATTAGCAAATTGTTTGCAACAGAAAACTATTTGGCAGCTATCAATGCATATAATTTAGCCATAAGACTAAATAATAAAATGCCACTATTGTATTTGAACCGGGCTGCTTGCCACCTAAAACTAAAAAACTTACACAAGGCTATTGAAGATTCTTCTAAGGTATGGATATGTATTTATGATATATGGTGCTTTAAATATATCCTTCTATTAATTGGTTTAAATGATTATCTTTTTCTGTTCAGTTGAAATAATTGAAATGCAAAGATTTTAAAAATTGTCTTTCTTATTGAATCTTTTTTTTTTAACTGATTTTTTACTAATGGACAAGGATCTGGTGTTTTTTTGTGACTTCTATGAATAGTTAGTTAGATTAAAGATCAGCTATTACTGGCCAGGCCTGGTGGCTCACACCTGTAATCCCAGCACTTTGGGAGGCCAAGGTGGGTCGATCATGAGGTCAGGAGATTGAGACCATCCTGGCCAACATGGTGAAACCCCATCTCTACTAAAATACAAAAAATTAGCTGGTGGTGGTGGTGCATGCCTGTCGTCCCAGCTACTTGGGAGGCTGAGGCAGGGGAGTCGCTTGAACCCGGGAGGTGGAGATTGCAGTGAGCCGAGATCATGCCACTGCACTCCAGCCTGGAGAGAGAGAGAGACTCCATCAAAAAAAAAAAAAAAAGAAACAAAAAAACTCCAGGGTTGCTGTATTGCCCTGGTGTATCACTTCAAGTTCACAAGGAAATTAGTAAATGTGT
This sequence comes from Colobus angolensis palliatus, assembly GCF_000951035.1. Lineage (NCBI taxonomy): Eukaryota > Metazoa > Chordata > Mammalia > Primates > Cercopithecidae > Colobus > Colobus angolensis. The sequence goes on from NW_012115043.1 coordinate 16,374,555, forward strand.
TTTTTGTTTTTTAGACCAGGTCTTGCTCTGTCACCCAGGCTGGAGTGCAGTAGTAAGATGACAACTCACTGCTGCAGCTTTGACCTCCTAATCTCAAGCGATCCTCCCACCTCAGCTTCCCAAGTAGCTGGGATTATAGGCACACAACCACCACACCCAGCTAAGTTTTGTATTTTTTTTTTTTTGATAGAAACGAGGTCTCCCTATGTTGCTCAGGTTGGTCTTGAACTCCTGGGTTCAACGGCTGCTACAACCTTGGCCTCCCAAAGTGCTGGAATTACAGGCATGAGCCATTGTACCCAGCTGGAAATTAGTAAATGGTGGTCAGTTGTGTTTACCCCTTTCCTTTCCCCTTTCCTTTCTTTTTTCTTTCCTTCTCCTTCCTTCCTTCCTT
>NW_012115043.1:16379188-16379543 GCF_000951035.1 Colobus angolensis palliatus
ATGCTGGCTAGGCTGGTCTCAAACTCCTGACTTCAGATAATCCACTTGCGTCAGCCTCCCAAAGTGCTGGGATTACAGGCATGAGCCACCACACCCAGCAAAATTTTTTTAAGTTTTTAATTTTTGAGAGAGAGCCTGTTGCCCAGGTGAGAATGCAGTGGCTCACTGCAACCTCAAGCTCCTGGGCTCAAGTAATCATTCTGCCATGGCTTCCCAAAGTGCTGGGATTACAGGTGTGAGTCACCATGCCCAGCCCAGATATCGCTACAGTCATTTTCTCATTTACAGGGTAACTTAGTATATTCTACTTTCCATTACTAGTATTTCATGTGAATGTCTCGAACTTCTACAGCTT
>NW_012115043.1:16385328-16387268 GCF_000951035.1 Colobus angolensis palliatus
GAACCCGGGAGGCAGAGCTTGCAGTGAGTCAAGATCGTGCCACTGCACTCCGGCCTGGGTGACAGAGCAAGACTCCGTCTCAAAACCAACCAAACAAACAAACAAACAAAAAACATGATAAAATATATAAATGATTTGAGATATCATGGATATTTATCTCAAAGCGCTTCCTTGGTCATAGCCTGTATGTATGTATGTACGTATTTGTGTGTCTATGTGTGTGTATACACACACACCTAAGCTCGGAAATAACGGATCTACCATAGTGCATGCATATTGCTTATATTTGTTAGATTGTATTAAGGTCTGTAATTTAGCTCCATGTATACAGAAAACATACCATTTATTTTATTTTATTTTAAATATATTTAGGTGGCCAGGTGTGGTAGCTCACACCTGTAATCCCAGAACTTTGGGAGACCAACATAGTGAAACCCCATCTCTACCAAAAATACAAAATTAGCTGGGTGTGGTGGCACATGCCTGTAATCCCAGCTACTTGGGAGGCTGAGGCAGGGGAATTACCTGAACCTGGGAGGCAGAGGTTGCAGTGAGCCGAGATTGTGCCATTGCATTCCAGCCTGGGCAACAGGAGCGAAACTCTGTCTCAAAAGCAAAAAAAAAAAAAAAAAAAAAAAGCCAAAAACTATATATATATAGTTGCAGTTATTTGCAGTTACTCATGCTGCACCAAAGGCAAAATTTTGTAGTAGCCAAAGTTTATCTTCAAGGCTTCTCCTCCCATACCTCCCTAAGGAGAAGCCTGTTCAGCTTCCATTCACTCAAGGCCTAAAGGCCACCTCTTGATGATGTCTTGCCAGGGCTCCAGGCTATACATTTTTATTATTTCTGTTTTTATTTTTAAAGTTGGTTCTGCCATTTGTAGATTTTTTTCTAACCAAGGCATCCACATTGGGTTTATATGCCCCAATCTTTTTTAAATGTCTTATTCAATTTCAGGAGGATAAAGATGACCAAGACAGGAATGAAAGGTTCTTTAGAAATTATGGTATCATAGAGGAGAGGAGCGTCAACAGCAGCACCATGGTAGCTCAACAGAAGAACCTTGAAGGCTATGTGGGATTTGCCAATCTCCCAAATCAAGTATACAGAAAATCAGTGAAGAGAGGTTTTGAATTCACGCTTATGGTAGTGGGTGAATCTGGATTGGGAAAGTCGACGTTAATCAACTCATTATTCCTCACAGATTTGTATTCTCCAGAGTATCCAGGTCCTTCTCATAGAATTAAAAAGACTGTACAGGTGGAACAATCTAAAGTTTTAATCAAAGAAGGTGGTGTTCAGTTGCTGCTCACAATAGTTGATACCCCAGGATTTGGAGATGCAGTGGATAATAGTAATTGCTGGCAGCCTGTTATCGACTACATTGATAGTAAATTTGAGGACTACTTAAATGCAGAATCACGAGTGAACAGATGTCAGATGCCTGATAACAGGGTGCAATGTTGTTTATACTTCATTGCTCCTTCAGGACATGGACTTAAACCATTGGATATTGAGTTTATGAAGCGTTTGCATGAAAAAGTGAATATCATCCCACTTATTGCCAAAGCAGACACACTCACACCAGAGGAATGCCAACAGTTTAAAAAACAGATAATGAAAGAAATCCAAGAACATAAAATTAAAATATATGAATTTCCAGAAACAGATGATGAAGAAGAAAATAAACTTGTTAAAAAGATAAAGGACCGTTTACCTCTTGCTGTGGTAGGTAGTAATACTATCATTGAAGTTAATGGCAAAAGGGTCAGAGGAAGGCAGTATCCTTGGGGTGTTGCTGAAGTTGAAAATGGTGAACATTGTGATTTTACAATCCTAAGAAATATGTTGATAAGAACACACATGCAGGACTTGAAAGATGTTACTAATAATGTCCACTATGAGAACTACAGAAGCAGAAAACTTGCAGCTGTGAC
>NW_012115043.1:16388609-16390671 GCF_000951035.1 Colobus angolensis palliatus
AAAAAAAAAAAAAAAGAAATTATGGTATCATAGATTGTTTTGAGTTACAAAGACCCCTTCTTTTAAAGATGAGAAAGTTGAGGCTTTGAGAAGTTCAGTGAATTGCCTGAGCTGGCATAGCAAATCAATAGCATTTTAGGGAGTAGAACTCAAGTTTCCTTACTCTGAAATAAATATCTTTTTCCATTGCGTTTTCGTGTAAAGATTGAGATCCAGTTACATATTTTTAACAAGCAGTAGACAATGCTTTCATTTTTAACCATTTTTTCTCAAAGGAATTCTGTACATATAATAGCTACAGAAAGAAGCTTATACTACCGGCTGGGCGCAGTGGCTCACACCTGTAATCCTAGCACTTTGGGAGGCTGAAGCGGGCGGATTGCCTGAGTTCAGGAGTTTGAGAACAGCCTGGGCAACAGCTATCTCCACTAAAATACAAAAAATTAGCCGGGCGTGGTGGTGAGCACCTGTAGTCCCAGCTACTCAGGAGGCTGAGGCAGGAGAATGGCGTGAACTGGAGAGGCGGGGTTTGCAGTGAGCTGAGATCGTGGCACTACATTCCAGCCTGGGCGACAGAGCGAGACTGTCTCCAAAAAAAAAAAAAAAAAAAGTTTATACTACGTTCTAGTCTATGAATAAAGTATGGTTTAAGTCTACAAAAAATATTTATTTATTTATTTTGAGACGGAGTCTCGTTCTGTAGCCCAGGCTGGAGTACAGTGGCGCCATCTTGGCTCACGGCAATCTCCACCTCCTAGGTTCAAGCAATTCTCCTGCCTCGGCCTCTTATTTATGTCATAATGAGTTTAAGTTGTTAGTTTATTTGTGCATGAATTTAAAATAACTGTTGCTTACAGAACATTGAATAAAATAATAATTCCCTAAATCACTGAAAAATTTCTGCAATCTTATAGAGATACTACTATGTGTGTAAAGATGGGAATCCAATTTATAACTTGGTACTTGTCCTGAACCATGCTGCTAGTGGTTATTTTTATTTTAAATAACTATTGTCTAGATAAAAGAAGTACTAATAAAATATTTATTGTATTAATCATCATTGCTATATAAACACAGGCCTACAGGATTATGAAGCGGCACTTAAGATTGATCCATCCAACAAAATTGTACAAATTGATGCTGAGAAGATTCGGAATGTAATTCAAGGAACAGAACTAAAATCTTAATGACTATTAGAGGTAACTAAGTATTGTTATAAGTTTTTTAAAAAGACTTGGAGGCATTAGGAATCTTTGTACATATTATGGCCAATTATACAGAATCGCTTTGTTTAGTACTCTAGTTCTGTAGAGGGCAAAATATTATAAATCTATACAAAATAAACTGACTTGAATCATTGCTGAATAAATATAAATAAGAATCTATTTTAATTCCTTATTTCTTCGTATTAATACATACGTATACATTTTTGTGTTACTGAATTAAGCTTGCCCTTGTAACAAAATATATTTTGGTATAGTTACCAGGACACTTACTGATTAATTTTTAACAAGGTAGAATTTTAAAATAAAAGATTGTTTATAAATAACTTTTGTTTGTATTAATATACCATTTAATTGACTGAATGGTTGACTTTGGTATAATAAATGTTGACAGGTTTTCCGTTAGTTTCCAAATGCACGGAACCTTATTTTTTGTTTAATACTTCTCTAGTGCTTGTTCAAGATTAGACTAGTTCAGCCTAGTATAAAATAACTGTTTAGAAAACTTATCTTCAACTTCAGTTATAGGCTGTGCACCTGAAAACCGGTCATATTTCATAACACTATCTGGTGAAGATAAATTTTTGAGCGAAATAGTTCTCTAGTACCTCCAAGTAGACAACGGGGGGAAAAAGACAACAAAGTGTAAGATATTAACCTGGAATATTATGGTATTGGCATTGGATTGCACCACCATTTGTGTTGTATCATTGGGATTATGCAGGTGTTAAGCACAATAGCACAGCTTCCCTTTTGCCTGTAGTTATTGTAATTCTTTTTTTTTTTTTGAGACGGAGTCTCACTCTGTCCACCAGGCTGGAGTGCAGTGGCGCGATCTC
>NW_012115043.1:16391277-16409904 GCF_000951035.1 Colobus angolensis palliatus
GAGATGGTGTTTCACTCTTGTTGCCCAGGCTGGAGTGCAGTGGCCTGATCTCAGCTCACTGCAACCTCTGCCTCCCGGGTTCAAGTGATTCTCCTGCCTCAGGCCTCCCAAGTAACTGGGATTACAGGCGCCAGCACGCCTACCTGGCTAACTTTTGTGTTTTGTTTTTGTTGAGATAGCTTTCACTCTTGTTGCCCAGGCTGGAGTGCAGTGGCCTGAACTCAGCTCACTGCAACCTCTGCCTCCCGGGTTCAAGTGATTCTCCTGCCTCAGGCCTCCCAAGTAACTGGGATTACAGGCGCCACCACGCCTGATTAATTTTTTGTATTTTTAGTAGAGACAAGGTTTCATCATGTTGGCCAGGTTGATTTCCAACTCCTGACCTCAGGTGATCCACCAGCCTCGGCCTCCCAAAGTGCAGGGATTACAAGCGTGAGCCACCGCACCCGGCCTTATTTATTTATTTTTGAGATGGAGTCTGGATTTGTAACCCAGGCTTTAGTGCAGTGCAGTCTCAGCTCACTGCAACCTCTCTCTCCTGGGTTCAAGCAGTTCTCCTGCCTCAGCCTTCCAAGTAGCTGGGATTATAAGTGCGTGCCACCACATCCAGCTAATTTTGTATTTTTAGTAGAGACTGGGTTTTTACCATGTTGGCCAGGCTGGTTTCAAACTCCTGACCTCAAGTGATCTGCCCGCCTCGGCCTCCCAAAGTGCTGGAATTACAGGCATGAGCCCCTGCGCCTGGCCTAACAAATTTAGTTTAAAGATCTAAATTGGCCTTTATCAGTGACTCATGAATCAAGCAGCATCTTATATAAAGATTTAGAAGAGACATTACTAGAAGTAGCAGAATAAAATGACCTTTGCAAAATTATGATTAAGACAGTGAAAGAGATTTAACTTAACTGAATTTATCTTGCTTTTAACCTCCAAGCTGTCCTTGTTCATTCCTGGGTGTAGGACTAACTTTAAAAAACTTAGTTTATAGTTTAAACAAAGTCAGTGATAGCCCTTTGCCAAAGCAGACCTCCTTCTTGCCTGGGGACTAAATTGCCTTTGTAGTACTAACATTAGCCACAAGGTTAAAAATTAGCACTTTGGGACGCTGAGGCAGGTGGGTCACCTGAGGTCAGGAGTTAGAGAGCAGCCTGGCCAACATGGTGAAACCCCATCTCTACTAAAAATACAAAAATTAGCCAGGTGTGGTGGCAGGTGCTTGTAATTCGCAGCTACTTGAGAGGCTGAGGCAGGAGAATCACTTAAACCTGAGAGGTGAAGGCTGCAGTAAGCGGAGATTGGGCAATTGCTCTCCGGCCTGGGCAACAAGAGTGAAACTCCATCTCTAAAAAAATTATGGTTTAGAAGTCATACTGCTGGAGGCCGGGCACGGTGGCTCACGCCTGTAATCCCAGCACTGGGAGGCCAAGTCAGGTGGATCACTTGAGGTCGGGAGTTCGAGACCAGCCTGACCAACATGGAGACACCCCATCTCTACTAAAAATACAAAATTAGCTGGGCATGGTGGCGCTTGCCTGTAATCCCCTACTCGGGAGGCTGAGGCAGGAGAATCGCTTGAACTTGGGAGGCAGAGGTTGCGGTGAGCTGAGATCGCGCCATTGCACTCCAGCCTGGACAACAAGAGCGAAACTCCATCTCAAAAAAAAAAAAAAAAAAAAGTCATACTGCTGGAGGCTACAAAATTCTGACCCTTCCTAAACTGCTCCTAAGATCAGTGCTTGAGATATTTTGCAGACCCCGCACTTAATGAATCAGCTGGCACCACCCAAATCAATAAGCTGACTCATCTAATCTTGTGGCGCCCACCAAGGAACTAACTTAACTCAGCACAAGAAAACAGCTCCAACTCTCTATAATTTCATCTCTAACCAATGAGCACTTCTGGCTCACTGGCTTCCCCTCACCCACCAAGTTGTCTTTAAAAACTCTGCTCCTTGGCTGGGTGCGGTGGCTAACGCCTCTAATCCCAGCACTTTGGGAGGCTGAGGCAAGTGGATCACGAGGTCAGGAGTTCAAGTCCAGCCTGGCCAAGATGGTGAAACCCCATCTCTACTGAAAAAACAAAAAAAATTAGCTGGGTGTGGTGGCGGGAGGCTGAGGCAGAGAATTGCTTGAACCCAGGAGGTAGAGGTTGCAGTGAGCTGAGATCGGGCCACTGCACTCCAGCCTGGGCAACAGAGCGAGACTGTCTCAAAAAAACAAAAACAAAACTCTGGTCTCCCACACAGCTGGTTCTGTATGAATTACTCTTTATTGCAATTTTCGTGTCTTAATAAATTGGCTCTGTCTAGGCAGCACCCTTTTAGGGATAACAAAAACAATTGGTATTTATAAGGTAGCTCAAGCAGGAGAAAGAAACAGCATAATACGAAAAGTGGGTTGGTTGATGTCTGGTAACTTCAGATCACTTTCCTTGCAAGAGTTACAACAGTGAGGACTTGCCTATCCTGCCAGCTAAAAGGGGCCTGTTTGGGGATTTGGCTATCATCTCTCTCATGATTTATCAGGAGATCAGATAAATAACCAAATTTTGGGCCAGACTCGGTGGCTCACACGTGTAATCCCAGCACTTTGGGAGGCTGAGACGGGCGGATCACCTGAGGTCAGGAGCTCGAGAGCAGCCTGGCCAATCCCATCTCTTCTAAAAATACAAAAATTAGCTGGACATGGTGGCAATCACCTGTAATCCCAGCTACTTGTGAGGCTGAGGCAGGACAATGACTGAGACAGTGAAAGAGAGCTAACCTAACAACTCCATCTTGGTTCTAACCTTTAAGCTGTCCTTGTTTCTTCCTGTGCATAGGCTGAACTAACTTTGGGAGGAACTTCGTTTATAGATTATAGTTTAAAACAAAGATGGTAACAACCTTTTCCCAAAACCTTTTCCTTCCTGCCTGGGGATTAGACTGCCTTTGTAGGACTCAGAAATTAGCCACAAGATTAGAAATTATGGTTTAGGAGTCATGCCGTTGGAAGTTACAAGATTCTGACCCTCACTAAAATGCTCCTAAGATCAGTGCTTGAGATATTTTGCAGACCCTGCACTTGCTGGATCAGCTGGCACCACCCAGATCAATAAACTGGCTCATCTGATCTTGTGACCCCCACCCAGGAACTGACTCAGTGTAAGAGGACAGCTTCAATTCCTTTTGATTTCATCTCCTGCTTAACCAATCAGCACTCCTGGCTCACTGGCTTCCCCTCCCCCACCAAGTTGTCCTTAAAAACTCTTGATTCCCAAATGTTTGGGCAGTCTGATTTGATTAATAATAAAATGCTGGTCTCCTGCACAGCTGGCTCTGTGTGAATTACTCTGTCTCTATTGCAGTTCCCCTGTCTTGATAAATTGGCTCTGTCTAGGCAGCAGGCAAGGTGAACCCATTGGGGAGTTACACTAGTGCAAGAGGTTCAGTCCAAATCAGTGGCCTTCCATATATTTTATTTAACACATCCCAGAAAGAGGTTGTGAATTGTATCAAGCAAAAGGGTTCTGTCCCAGACCAGGTTTGGGATGATTTTTCTTTTCCACACGTTAGCTCTTGGCTGACAGAGGTCAAAATATTAGTCCTAATATAGAGATATTGTCTAATAGTTTAGTGTTATATAAACCTATTCTGTCTTGGTTCCCTAGTGTAGACGAAAATAAGAGTTGAACAGTAGTTAAACTGAAAAAAAAAATGCTTTTACTCAGTAACTGTTATAATAAGGAAAAAGAGACCTCAGCATGGAACGAGGCTCAGTTCTTTTCATTTCTGTGAGGTCTGAGAATAAAAAATGAAAAAGAACTAGGCACAGTTCCAAATATGACATGGACAAGTAGGGATTTATAGCCAAGGAGTAGGTTGGGTAATAAAGGTGGTCAGTGGATGAAAAATGACTGAGAGAAAACATTAGGGATAGAGGAATTTTGGTTAAATTGACCTAACAGGATTCTTGCTGAAGACAGGCCAGGTTGATCAGGTATTACCGGCGGCGGGTGGGGGCGGTTGTAGGGAATGAGGAATCTGGTCAAATATCAAGGGTGATCAGATATTGATGGTGGGGATTCTGGCTAAAGGAACTTGGCAAGATTCTTGCCATGACTGGGCTCTTAAGAGCAAGGTACATGGCTGGGCATGATGGCTCACGCCTGTAATCCCAACACTTTGGGAGGCTGAGGTGGGTGGATCACCTGAGGTTGAGAGTTCAAGACCAGCCCGACCAATATGGAGAAACCCCATCTCTACTAACAATACAAAATTAGCCAGGTGTGGTGGCACATGCCTGTAATCCCAGCTACTCAGGAGGCTGAGCCTGGAGAATTGCTTGAACCCTGGAGGTGAAGGTTGTGGTGAGCCAAGAATGCGCCATTGCACTCCAGCCTGGGCAACAAGAGCAAAACACCATCTCAAAAAAAAAAAAAAAAAAAGCAAGGTACAGCCGGGCACAGTGTCTCACGCCTGTAATCCCAGCAGTTTGGGAGGCTAAGGCAGGTGGATCATGAAGTCAGGAGTTGGAGACCAGCTTGACCAACATGGTAAAACCCTGTCTCTACTAAAAATATAAAACTTAGCCTGGTGTGGTGGTGTGAGCCTATAATCCCAGCTACTCAGGAGGCTGAGGCAGGAGAACCCTTGAACCTGGGAGACAGAGGTTGCAGTGAGCTGAGATCATGCCACTGTACTCCAGCCTGGACAAAGAGCAAGGTGCAAGGATGGGGCCTAATCAAAAAAGTGGTTCACAGGAGCCTATCTAGAGTTTGGTCAAGGAGAGACCTCTTAATCACTAGCAAGTCAGGTGCTTTCCAACAAATTTCATCCATGTGGGAAATAAGGGCAAAGGATTTTGCACATACCATCTAGGGAAAAAGTAGGTGCCTTACTTCATTTTCCACTGCTGTATCAGAATATCACGGACTAGGTAATTTATAACGGACAGAGATTTATTTGGTTCATGGTTCTGGAGGCTGGGAGGTCAAGATCGAGGGACTACATGCATCTGGTGAAGCCCTTTTTGCTATATGATAACGTGGCAGAAGGTATCACATAGTAAGACAGAATGCAAGAAAGAGAGGAAAGGAAAAGGGGGCTGAACTCCCGTCTTTTATAACTAACCTAGTCCTGTAATAACTAACTCACTTCTATATTAACAGCTTTAATCTATTCAAGAGGGTGGTGTCCCCATGAATAACAGTCTCTTTTTTGTGTGTGTGATGGAGTCTTGCTTTGTCACTCAGACTAGAGTGCAGTGGCATGATCTAGGCTTACTGCAACCTCCGCCTCCTGGGTTCAAGTGATTCTCCTGCCTCAGCCTCCCGAGTAGCTGAGATTACAAGCATGCGCCACCTAATTTTGGTATTTTTAGTAGAGACAGCTTTTCATCATGTTGGCCAGGCTGGTCTCAAAACTCCTGACCTCAGGTGATTTACCCGCCTTGGCCTCCCAAAGTGCTGGGATTACAGGCATGAGACACTGTGCCTGGCTTATTTTTGTATTTTTTGATAGAGACAGTGTTTCACCAATTGGCCAGGCTGGTTTCACACTCCTGATCTTAAGTGATCCACCTGGGCTCCCAAAGTGCTGACATTGCAGGTAGAAGCCACCGCACTGGCTTTGCTTTAGCTTTTCAGTGCATATTAAGGACTAACATTACTCTCTAGTTATCTTCAGCTATCTACATCTATCTTCAGCTATCTACATCTATCTTCAGCTATCTACATCTGATTGCTGTAGGTCAGCAGTTCTCAAAATGTGTTCTCATCAGAATACAAATACTCTGGTCAGCACGGTGGCTTACACCCATAATCCCAACACTTTGGGAGGTGGTGGGTCATGCCTCTAATCCCAGCACTTGGGAGGAGGTGGGAGGAGCCCAGGAGTCTAAGACTAACCTAAGTAACATAGTGAGACCCCCATCTCTACAAAAATTAGAAAAAAAGTTAGCCAGGCATGGTGGTGCATGACTGTAGTCCTAGCTACTTGGGAGGCTGAGGTTGGAAAATCACTTGAGCTGGGGAAGTCAAGGTTGAGGTTGAGGTTACAGTGAGCTGTGATTGTGTCATTGCACTCCAGCTTGGGTGACAGAGGGAGACCCTGACTCAAAAAGAGTAGAAAATATGCTATATTATATCCTATCTTTAAAAAAACAACAACAAACTTTTGGCTCTCCATCTAGCTATTGCACCATTTATCTGTTCAGTGTGCAGCAAAATTACTTAAAATTAGTTTTGAGTTCTTCGGCTCTTTCTTATTCCAATAAAGTTTTCCTCTCTACTCTTCTTGTTGTAGAGAGGAATACTTTATTTATTTATTTATTTATTTATTTTTGAGACAGAGTTTCGCTCGTCACCCAGGCTGAAGTGCAATGTCGTGATTTGGCTCACTGCAAACTCTGCCTCCTAGGTTCAAGTGATTCTCCTGCCTCAGCCTCCCGAGTAGCTGGGATTACAGGTGTCCGCCATCACGCCCAGCTAATTTTTGTATTTTCAGTAGAGACAGGTTTTCACCATCTTGGCCAGGTTGGTCTCAAACGCCTGACCTCAGGCCACCTGCCCACCTCAGCCTTCCAAAGTGCTGGGATTATAGGTGTGAGCCTTTGCGCCTGGCCTTGTTGAAATACTTTTGTTTGAAGTCATCCATGACCTCTGCTTTGCCTAATCAAAGGTCAGTTCTCAATTCATATGCTATTTCCCAAGATAATTTCACACTGCCGGGACAGTCCCTGTCCTTGAAACAAGCTTGGCTTCCAGGCCTCACAGTCTTCTGATTTCCTTTCTTCACTAGTCACTCCTTCTTGGTTTCATTTGTTTCTTCTTGTTCTTTGTCTTGACCTCTAAATGGTGGTTTTCCCTAAAGCATAGTCCTCAGGTCTGTTTTCTACCTACACTTTGTAGTCTTGTCTGATTTAATCATTTTAAATAACATGTTGTTCAAATTGATTATCTTCAACTTGGACTTCTCTCTTGAATTCAACTTGTATATTCAATTGCCTTACATCAACTTGACTTTCCTCAGATGTTCTCTTCACCTCCTTCAGAGGGTGTGGTCGGACATCACCTTATCAGAAACCTTCCCTTTCCAACCTACCTAAAGTAATTCCTTGCTGAAGTACTCACTTTCCTCCTAACTCTATTTTATGTTTTTTCCCATAATACTTACCACTTGGCATGTTCTATACATGTAGCTACATGTATAGAACATAGGTAACTATGTAAATATATATTCATATATGTTATTTATGTATTATTCATGTGTATTTTTATTTGTAAATATATACAAATATATATTTATACATGCTTTTTGGTCTGTTTTCTCCTGCTGGGATTCATTAGAATCTAAGCTCCATTAGGACTAACTTCTAGTGCCTAGTATAGTCCTGGGACCTTATTATTATTATTATTATTATTATTATTATTATTTTGAGACGGAGTTTCTCTCTTGTTGCCCAGGTTGTAGTGCAATGGCTTGATATTGGCTCACTGCAATCTCCGCCTCCTGGGTTCAAGAGATTCTCCTGCCTCAGCCTCCCAAATAGCTTGGATTACAGGCATGCATCACCATGCCCAGCTAATTTTTTTTTGTATTTTTAGTAGAGATGGGTTTTCTCCATGTTGGTCAGGATGGTCTTGAAGTCCTGACCTCAGGTGATCCGCCTGCCTCAGCCTCCCAAAGTATTGGGATTATAGGCATGAGCCACCACGCCCAGCCAGTCCTGGGACTTTAATAGGCACTGAATGACTGTGTATATAATGAAATTCCAGATGATATGCTTGATTTTCAGCTATTTATCCTGATAATTTTATTATTATTTTAGAGGAAGTCTCCCTCTGTCACCCAGGCTGGAGTGCAGTGGCGTGATCTCGGCTCACTGCAACCTCCACCTCCCAGGTTGAAGAGATTCTCGTGCCTCAGCTGGAGTAGCTGGGATTACAGGCATGCACCACCATGCCTGGCTAAGTTTTTGTATTTTTAGTAGAGATGTGGTCTCACCATGTTGCCCAGGTTTGTCTCGAACTCCTGGCTTCCTGTAATCCGCCCACCTCAGCCTCCCAGAAGTGCTGGGATTTTAAGTTTGAGCCACTGTGCCTGGAGTATCCTGATTTTTTTTTTTTTTTTTTTGGAGACAGAATCTCACTCTGTTGCCCAGGCTGCAGTGCAGTGGTGTGATCTTGGCTCACTGCAACCTCTGCCTCCTGGGTTCAAGCGATTCTCCTGCCGCAGCCTCCCAAGTAGCTGGGACTATAGGCACACGCCACCACACCTGGCTAATTTTTTGTATTTTTAGTAGAGACTGGGTTTTGTCATGTTGGCTAGGCTGGTCTCGGCCTCCTGACCTCAAGTGATCCGCCCACCCAAAATGCTGGGATTAAAGACATGAGCCACCACTCCCGGCCAATCCTGAGAATTTTAGCAACAACAAAAATGACCCAACAGTGCACCACTGCCATAGGTAGGAATTTTAGGTTAGTTTCTAGATTCTACATATAAAAAGGTAAAGTTACTTGCGATGAATTGGGCACCTACAGTGAAGGGGGAAAATTGTTTGTATGGTTTATACTGCAAGAACAGGCTAATAAACTAAAATGTTATTGCGTAATTCACTTGGACATCTTGTGCAGTGATGTTTTGAGGAAGTGAAAAAAATTAATTTTTTTTATTGTGCCATTACCGAATTATCAGTTTTGGGGGTAATTGGAAGAAATTGATGAGTCTGCAGAGATTGAGCTGTTTCCTTACATCAAGCAACTTTTATGATTAGAAGATTCAACTTTTATAATCCCCTAATGACTCACAAATTTATTCTTTCTAATTGATGGTAATATCCTGAAATAAAACCAACAGGGGAAAATAACAATGATTTTTTTTTCCAGAAAGATACTCAGACCCAATTATCAACATATGGTTTAAACAGATGGCAGCTGAAATAAATCTGTGTGTGCAGTGGAATCACAGATTTTAAAGAATTGTATAGCCTGTCACCTACCACTGCTCACACTATGTTAAAGATATATAAAATTAATTGCATTTATAAAAATATACCACATTATCCATCCATATAGTTTCTTCTGCCTAGAATAACCTTCCTTTGATTTAAGTTTATCTTCTCTAGGTCACTTCTCCTGATCTCTCTGGTCTCAATTTGAGCAATTCTGTCTCTCTCTGAAAGGCCTGTGCATACTGCCAACTTTACATTACAAAAATTACCACATATTAATTTGCTAATCTCATTCTCCCAAAATATTTTTTTTTTTTTTTTTTTTTGAGACAGAGTTTCGCTCTTGTTGCCCAGGCTGGAGTCCAATGGCGTGATCTCGGCTCACTGCAACCTCTAGCTCCCGGGTTCAAGCGATTCTCCTGCCTCAGCCTCCCAAAGTAGCTGGGATTACAGGCACCCGCCACCATGCCCAGCTAATTTTTTTGTATCTTAGTTGAGATGGGGTTTCACCATGTTGGCCAGGCTGGTCTTGAACTCCTGACCTCAGGTGATCCACCTGCCCCGGCCTCCCAATGTGCTGGGATTACAGGTGTGAGCCATCACACCTGGCCAATATTGTTAATTAAAACAATAAAAATCACTGTCTTTTATTTCTGTACCTCTGTTTGCATAGTACAGTCTGTCATCAGTCAAGGTTCAAAAAATATTTGCTGAATGAATCAATAAATTACAAGTTATCTCTTCCACCAGCCTAGCAGTGGGAACTAACATTATGTTAAAAGTGGGAAATAGGCTGGGCAGCGTGGCTCACTCCTGTAATCCCAACACTTCGGGAGGCCAAGGCAGGATGACAGCTTGAGGACAGGAGTTTGAGGTCAGCCTGGGCAACACAGCGAAACTCCATCTACACACACACACACCCCCCCCCCATAAATTAGCCGGGGGCATGTTGTTCCTGCCTGTAGTCCCAGCTAGTAGAGGCTGAGGTGGGGGATGGTTTGAGCCCAGGAGTCCAAGGTTGCAATGAACCATGATCATGCCACTGCATTCCAGCTTGGGTGACAAGGTGAAACCTTGTCTCCAAAAATAAAAAATAGAAGTGTGTTGGCCGGGCACAGTGGCTCACGCCTGTAATCTCAGCACTTTGGGAGGCCAAGGTGGGCGGATCACCAGGTCAGGAGATTGAGACCATCCTAGCTAACAGGGTGAAACCCCATCTCTACTAAAAATACAAAAAATTAGCTGGGCATGGTGGTGAGTGCCTGTAATCCCAGCTACTCGGGAGGCTGAGGCAGGAGAATCGCTTGAACCTGGGAGGCGGAGGTTGCAGTGAGCCGAGATCGCGCCACTGCACTCCACCATGGGCAATACAGCGAGACTCCATCTCAAAAAAAAAAAAAAAAAAAAACCAATGTGTGAAATTGTTGGTCAGAATCTTCCTTAAATCATTTTAAATCATTTTTGTTTTTCTTACAGCTCCTGTGTTCCTCTGTCTTGATAAGTAGACTCAATAGATAAGTAAATAAAATATGAAAGGCTTTTGAAGCTTTTGGATTACATGGACTAACACTTTCTACCTTTTATTTTGCTATTTTGAACATATTTTCATTTAAAAAGTCATTGTCATTCAGTTATCAGTTGAAATACTTTATTTCAAAAATTGATTAAAAACTTTTTATGTTATTTAGGTATTCTACCCTTAGATTTAAGACTCATTTTTCCCGAGTATATTTTCTTCAATATACAAAGGAATATATTTTCATAGAGTGTGTTGAATATTAGGAAAATCAAGAGTTCTGGTTCTGTCAGGTGCAGTATTTAGAGTGTTATTTTGATAAAATCCAGTTGCTCTGATATGGCTTGAAAATACTTGCTCCTTTGGAGTATAATTGCAGGGAAAAAACTGTGGCATAGGTAGAAATTCACCATAATGACTTGAACTGGTTTTATACATAATCATCTGAGGTTTTGATAGTGAGGTGGCTGTCTGGAGTGTCTTTGGATCCAACATACATGAAAACACAGGATTGCCAGGGTTCACACAAGGAGGCAGTTGTTCAGATTTCATTTCTGTGTCTGAATTTGAAGGTGAAGTACATTTCTTGTCCTAAAAGATAAACACATAAAATCATTCTCCATTTTAAAGTTCTGAAAAAAATAAAATTAAATTCAGTCCCACCCACTTCTCTTTTTTAGAAATTCTGTTCTCTGGAGGGGACTGAACGTCAGGCCTCTGAGCCCAAGCTAAGCCATCATATCCCCTGTGACCTGCACGTATACATCCACATGGCCTGAAGCAAGTGAAGAATCACAAAAGAAGTGAAAATGGCCGGTTCCAGCCTTAACTGATGACATTACCTTGTGAAATTCACTCTCCTGGCTCAGAACCTCCCCCACTGAGCACCTTGTGACTCCCACCCCTGCCCGCCAGAGAATAAACCCCTTTGACTGTAATTTTCTATTACCAACCCTAATCCTATAAAACGGCCCCACCCCTATCTCCCATCGTGGACTCAGCCCGCCTGCACCCAGGTGATTAAAAAGCTTTATTGCTCACAAAAGCCTGTTTGGTGGTCTCTTCTCTTGACATTGAAGACTACCCTTAAAATCACATACACCTGTACACAGAGCAAACTTGGCAAAAATATGCACAAGGTAGCTTTTTAAACATTCTGTACTACAACTATGAGAATTTATTGAAAAGTCTGTAAATCATAGGGAAAATCTGAAAAGTCATAGAAGAGGAAGTACAGCTTTATTTTAGAGTGAAAAAGGAACAAGGTAAACATCCAGGGTTAGCCTGGGTATGTGGGCAGCCATTAAGCAACTAATTACACAGCTAACTGAATAATTACAATTGTGATAACTGCTATGAAGAAAAAAATACAACATATTAATGAAGACACAATGGGGGTTCTAATCTAGTGCTGGGGGTTAGGGAAAGCCATGCCACTGAAGTACCATTCAATCTAAGATTGACTATAAGGCAAGGAAGTAAAAGATAGAGGTGGGGACAAAGTATGGCAAGTCAAATAAATTAGGGTGAAAATGTCATGAGATCAGAATAGAGAGCCAGGGGTCAGATCTCTCAGGGTTTTGTTGACTGTGTTTAAAATCTGAACCTTTATTGTAAAAGCAATGGAAAGCTATTGAAGGGTTTTAAGGAGAGGTGTGACATGATGTAATATAATTCTAGTAAAATTACTTTGGCTGTTGTTAGGGCCTGTGTGAATGTGGTGAGGAGCTGGGATTACAGGCATGTACCACCACGCCCAGCTAATTTTGTATGTTTAGTAGAGATGGGGTTTCTCCATGTTAGGCTGGTCTTGAACTCCCAACCTCAGGTGATCCGCCCGCCTCAGCCTCCCAAAGTGCTGGAATTACAAGTGTGAGCCACCGTGCCCAGCCTAATTTTTGTATTTTTAGTAGAGATGGGGTTTCACCATGATGGCCAGGCTGGTCTTGGACTCCTGACCTCAAGTGATCCACCTGCCTCGGCTTCCCAAAATGTTGGGATTACAGGTGTGAGCCACCGCACCTGGCCAAATGAAATCAATTTTTATCACTATTTTATTTTATTTTTTGAGATGGAGTTTTGCTCTGTCGCCTAGGCTGGAGTGCAGTGGTGTAGTCTCAGCTCATTGTAACCTCTGCGTCCTGGGTTCAAGTGATTCCCCTGCCTCAGCCTCCAGAGTAGCTGGGACTACAGGTGCCTGCCAACACACCTGGCTAATTTTTGTGTTTTTAGTAGAAATGGGGTTTCACCATGTTGGTCAGGCTCTTCTCGAACTCCTGACCTCAGATGATCTGCCTGCCTCGGCTTTCCAAAGTGCTGGGACTACAGTCATGAGCCACCAGGCCTCACCAGATTTTATTATTTTCTTTTTTGCAGGTTTACCTCAATGTATGATCTTCCAGAATCAGTTCTGAAATTTACAGGTTAATAACACCTTATATTAGCAAATATGGTTTGCTAATATTCACTTAATACTTGTAAGTTTGTAGCTGGCAAAGCTGGAAATAGAACTCAGGTTCACTAAGTGTCATCAATGTTATTCTCATCAGATCTTGCTGTTTATTCTTTTTGATACTGCTTATTAATTTGTTTTAAATATTAACAACACAGATACTAGATAATATTAAATCATAAGAATCATAAAATTTTGATGGTATCTCAACTGATCAGCTTTTCTCAAATTTTCTAGGTTTCCGCAGCACAGGGGAAAGCTTTCTAGGTAGAAGGTGGCGGCCTTGTGACTTGTGGGGAAAAGTACCACTGTAATTTACTTTTATGGGCACCTAAGCCCAAGTTGCCCAGGGCAACTTGTAGATTTTGTTGTTGTTATTAATACTATCTCCTTCAGTCACTGATAACTTTTTTTTTTTGAGATGGAGTTTCACTCTTGTTGCCTAGGCTGGAGTGCAATGGCATGATCTTGGCTCACTGCAACCTCCACCTCCCCAGTTCTCTTGCCTCAGCCTCCCAGGTAGCTGGGATTATAGGCATGCGTCACCACGACCGGCTAATTTTGTATTTTTAGTAGACATGGGGGTTTCTGCATGTTGGTCAGGCTGGTCTCGAACTCCTGACCTCAGGTGATTCGCCTGCATCAGCCTCCCAAAATACTGGGTCTTAAATGCTGGGATTATAGGCGTGAGCCACAGCACCCAGCTGAGAACTCTTTTTGTCATCAAATGACCCTCCTTAACTACTGGTTCTAGAATTCCGATCAGCTTTGGCTCAAAACATAATGCAGAAAATGAAATCTAGTCAAAACAGAAGACAAATTAGCTGATAAACTTTGTTGGCATAATTAGTACCGCAAAATCTGGAAAAGTTTAATCTTTTTTTTTTTTTTTCCTTTTTGTGGAGAACGGGGTCTCGCTATATTACCCAGGCAGCTCTCGAACTCCTGGGCTCAAGCTATCCTCCCGCCTCTGCCTCCCTGAGAGCTGGGATTACAGGCATGAGCCACCGCGCCCGGCCTGTTAAATCTTAAATTAAAATCTTTTTCGATTTCCAGGATAATTCACAAATGTTTATAGATTCTGAAACAAAGGGCCCATTGTTTTATACTTTACATCATAGACAACCACTGCAGTTTTCTTATTTGGGTTTCACCTTCTTCAAACCTGATATTCTTAAAATGTGGAGTTCAAACTGACTACAATCAAGAACGAAACAAACAGCCAATACAAAGAATAATAAAAGGATGAGTTTAAATTATCTGCTACATATGTCAGCAACTTTTATTAAATGATAAAAAGGTTAAAATTGTAAATGATTTTTCAGAAGAAACTACATGTTAAAATTGGCCTGTGAAAGTGGCTCTAAAGGTATAAAAATCTACCAGTAGCTGGTATTAGCTTTCTCAGTAATTTAATTTTCAGTTAAAGTTAGAGAAAGCCAGACCACCTTGACTTTTCGAAGTCCTTCGGTATAGATAAATATATACTTAAAAAATTAAATGAAAACAAGTCATTAGTTAATAATGCCCATCGCAGAAGCTGTAATTATAAAATTAAGATTTTTTTGATGTCACTGTTGATGTTAAATATAGTTAATAGAAAAGCAAAAATAAAAAAGGTCTAATTTTGAGGCACTCTTTTGTCTCTGCTCAGGCCCACCATCTTCCTCGCTAATGTTTACGTTTACTATTTATTTTTTCATTTATTTATTTACTTTTACCACAATTAGGGGACAGAGAATGAAACCTAAACTTTTCATTGCTTCTGTAAAGAGTGAATATAAATGTAAGATATCTTTCGCTCTTGTTGCCCTGGCTGCAGTTCAGTGGCGCAATCTCGTCTCACTGCGACCTCTGCCTCCCAGGTTCAAGCGATTCTCCTGCCTCAGCTTCCCAAGTAGTTAGGATTACAGGCGCGCGCCATCTCTCCCGGCTAATTTTTTGTATTTAGTAGAGACGAAGTTTCACCATGTAGGTCCGGCTGGTCTCGAACTCCTGACCTCAGGTGATCCACCCGCTTCAGCCTCCCAAATTACTGGGATTGCAGGCGTGAGCCCCGCGCCCGGTCACCATATCCTTTTTTAAAACAACTCCCTTCTTTGACAAAGTACAATTTAAGTATACAATTAACAAAGTACGTTTTTCTTGTTCAAAACCATCACTAACAGTTTGCAGTAGGGTATGAGTGCATACAATCCCCATGGTCTTTATACCTTTAGAGGCTATTCGGACTTAAGGAAACGTGCATTTACATGTGTAAATGTAACAGCTCAGTAGTTGCCTTGTAAAGTGTTTTTCGGGGTTGTGGGGTTGGGATTGGTAGGAGTAGGTGGTGCCTCAAATTATACCAACGAATACCAACATTCCCAAACATCTATTCCTCTGCCTAAACTCACCCAGTCGCGGTCTGTTATTTTCGCTATTTTCTTTGTTAATTTTTTCGGCAAAGTCAGTTTGCATGCAGTAGATGGCAAGAAAGCCGGTGAACGCCTAGGGACGTGGCGTTTTAACCGCACCCAATTAAAGTAGCAAATAGAAGATGAATAGCTGGGTGGATCAGTATGTGTAAACCTATCCGTTTAATCCGGGGAGTTGTTTTCCCGGAGAAACCACGAATCCTTTCTGGAGGTTGCAACTCGTATCCATAGCAACTGGAAGTGGTCGCCGACTCCCGGATGTTATGGGGATCTGCGGCCGCCCGCCCCAGCTTCCTGCAGCCGCCCGGCGGCGCCCTGCGCTCCTCTTCGGGAGTGGTAGTTCTTCTCTTCACCGGTGCCTGGCAGGAGGCGCAAGCGGGACTACGCGTCACGGCATGCACTGCGGCCCCCAGCCGGTCACCGCCTGTGGGCTGCAGACGCCTGCGAGCAGGTTGTTGTTTTTATAAGAGGCGTCATTGGCGCCCGAGCTGTGACCGCCGCCACTGGGGCAGCCAGCACAATTGGGCGGAGGTGGCGTTGCCCCTTCAGGTACTGTACTAGGCGGGCTTAGACCCCGGGAGGGGGTTTGTGCCAACTGAGTCCCTGGCCGACACCCTCGGCTCAGTAGAGGAGCAGTGGCGTGGTCCGCCTCCTAGGCTGGGGCTGCTCGGGCAGGGACTTGACGCCTGGCGTCAGCAGCCGCACGGGCGACCTCCTCGGGCCGTGCGCGAGTCCACAGTCCCGGAGGCCCGAGCTGGCCCCTGGGGCATCCGGTCCGGTGGTCTTGCAGCCTCCAAACCCCGTGTGCTATACCGAGCTGCGCGCCAACTGTGGGAGAGCGGACTGCCTGGGGCACCCTCCTTCCTTCACTGGGCAGGCTCTGAGGTGCTGGTCGGTCTGGACTGATGAAAATCCATATGGTAAGATGTTATGTGCGTCACCCTGCCGGGTTTAATGCCAGCCTGTCTTTTGATGACGTTTGAGCCCCCGTGATGTCAGGAATAGAAAGATTAAAGATTAAATAATGCCCAGATACTTCCGCTGGCACGCCAGCCTGATGATGATCAAATACCTCTCCATACCCTTCTCCAACTCACTGGCCTCCTTTAGCTTTGGTCTTCCTAACCGATTTGTCCTCATTAGCAGCTGCCTCATGCAGTGCCTTGTACGCGTTATGTTTAGCACTATTGGGAGCGCCAAGTAAGGTATTTTGTTGAGTGGTGATATGTGTACTGTTCTGCTCTACTTGTATTGAAAACACAGTGGGGCATTCTTGTAGCTAGAATAGCTAACTATAGTACCACGAATTTTAAATTTGTCTCCTCCAGTCTACAGGATAGTGCTTGAAATGTCGCTATTAACGCATCGTGTCTTTTAAGATTAGAATCTTATTGGGCCCCACACGTCTCGGGGTATTTATCACACACACCCAATGTGAATGGTTTACTATTGTTTTCTGAGCTCAGGTCATATAGGGGAAGATGGAGATGGTGAGGGTATTATTTTAATTTATAATTTTTTCTTTTTTTTTGAGACGGGGTTTTGCTCTTGTTGCCCAGGCTGGAGTGCAGTGGCGTGATCTAGGCTCCCAACCTCCGCCTCCCAGGTTCAAGCAATTCTCTTGGCGTCAGCCTCCCAAGTTGCTGGGATTACAGGCACACGCCACCATGCCTGGCTAATTTTTGTATTTTTAGTAGAGGTGGGGTTTCACCATGATGGCCAGGATGGTCTCAATCTCCTGAACTCGTGATCCACTTGCCTGGGCCTTCCAAAGTGCTGGGATTACAGGCGTGAGCCTCCGCTCTCGGCCCTAATTTTAAAATGTTATGTAGAAGCAGGGTCTCGCTGTGTTGCCCAGGCTGGTCTCTGAACTCCTGGGTTCAAGCGATTTTACTGCCTTAGCCTCCCAGGGTTGGATAGAGGCATGAGAGCTCCATGTCTGGCCTGTGCATCCCATCTTTTGATCTGGTACAGTGAAATCAGAGGCGAAAGTGCTTAGCTTTTCTTCACTTAAGGCTGGACCATCTTAAACTTGTTAACATTGAATCACTTTGAGTACCATGTTTTATATGTTTGATATTTTGGCTTATGTCTGTTTTTGTTTTATTTTTTGTTATGGTTATATTGGATATGGACTGGTAAGTAGTGTAATGAATCATTAGCCACATTTTGTTTTCTGTTGTAAAGGGCTACATTGTTCTTCCATATTAATATACAGTACATTTTTTTTGCTGCTATCTGCCTCTTAAAAATTAAGGGGGTTTACCTTAACGCCAAGTGTCAGTTAACACTTGATTTAAAAAAAATCTATTCAAGTGTTTTAGAAAAAACACTTTTAACACTTTGTTGTTTTTCAGGTTACGGTGTTCATACTTTATTTTCTTAGGTTGCCTTCTTTGGAGCTTGCCTACTCCAAATGTCAATTTCTTTTCAATTTTTTTTATCTTATAATTTTGTATATTCTGTGTACTGAGTTGGCTCAATATGTTATTAGGCTTTGGGTCTATTCACAGGGCTAAGAAAAATTCAAAATTGATTAACGTGTCTGATTTACTAACTCCTTCCACAGTATTGTTATATGGGTTGTATAATTATATTCTTATTCAAGATAAAGAAAGACTTTAAAAAGTTAGGTGTATATGAACTAAACATGGAAGTAGTAGTTTTTGAACATGTTAAGAACATGAACACAGCAGCAAGGCCTGTTAAGCCCAAGGTACTTTAAACAAAAAATGCAGACTCATCTAACAATGCAGAACTGCTGGAGGCTGAATTATGTTTGTGTTTCTTTGTGGTGAAGATGAGGAAGTTGCAGTATTGTCAGTGATAAAGGATTACCTTTTCACACATTTCCTTCCTGACAGTTCCATAATTTTAACTAGGCTTTATAAAACACTTGGTTTCAAAGGTCATTTGCAATGTATTACACCAGATGAACTTGGCCATATTTTCTCTCAATTTGAGTTCTAAGATTAAATTCAGCCCTATAATATGGGAATGATTGCAATTAAGTGATGAATAAAGGGATTTTTTTCCCCAAAGGGCATTTAATGTGTGGAAAGCTCTTTAAGGGCCTATAGAATTACCTGAGGAAGTATTAGAAAATAAGAAGTGTGAGTTTTTTTTTTTCTGTCATCACAGGAAGCCTGAAATCTTTTTTTTTTTTTTTTTTCAGTACTTATCCAAATCACTATTCTTTTAAAATCTTACAAAATCTGCCGGGCGCGGTGGCTCAAGCCTGTAATCCCAGCACTTTGGGAGGCCGAGACGGGCGGATCACGAGGTCAGGAAATCGAGACCATCCTGGCTAA
>NW_012115043.1:16410859-16412201 GCF_000951035.1 Colobus angolensis palliatus
CACCACACCCGGCTAATTTTTTGTATTTTTAGTAGAGACGGGGTTTCACCGTGTTAGCCAGGATAGTCTTGATCTCCTGACCTCGTGATCCGCCCGCCTCAGCCTCCCAAAGTGCTGGGATTACAGGCGTGAGCCTCCGCGCCTGGCCTCTCAAATGGATCTTTAAGTTGATTTCTTCTACAGTGAGACTACATTGAATTTGAAATCTCAGGTCCTCTGAGAGATGCATTTCATGTTTAAAGCATTGTCTTTGAGCCAAAGAAGTAATGGAGTTTAGATTTTTCCTTCTGGGGAAGTTATCCCTGGCCACTAGAGGATCTGACCCTTGAGATTAACTTCAGGTTAGGTTGATATATAGAATATTTACGATAAAGAAAAAGTATTTTAGAAACAAATACGTAGTGGCCGGGTGTGGTGGCTCACGCCTGTAATCCCAGCACTTTGGGAGGTCGAGGTGAGTGGATCACCTGAGGTCAGGGGTTCGAGACCAGCCTGGTCCAACATGGTGAAACGCCGTCTCTACTAAAAATACAAAACATAGCTTGACTTGGTGGTGTGTACCTGTAGTCCCAACTACTCAGGAGGCTGAGGTAGGAGGATCTCTTGAGCCAAGGAGTTTGAGGTTACAGTGAGCTGTGATGGCGCCACTGTACTCCCCTCTGGGTGAGTAACAGAGTGAGATCCTGTCTCTAAAAATAAAGCTATAATAAAGACATTAAAAAATACAATTGGAGCTATTTATCAAAACTTTGAACTTAATACTAATTAATAAAGTAACTCAAGGGAAAAAGTAAGTAGTGTAAGCTACCATTAGGCAAATTATGCTGAGAAGTATAGTAAATGCTGTAGATTCAAGGGAAGATGAAATCAGTGTATGTTAGAAATAGTGATCTAGGAAAATTTTGTGGGAGAAGACAGCTTTAAATACAGCAGTCAGAATTCAGGAAGAAAAGCATTTCAGGAAGTGAAGACATGGAGTTAGGGTTGTCCATTTTGTGTTCAGAAGACAGCAGGTAAATTACTTGGGCCAGATGAGGAGGAAAGCTAATCAGATTAGTTGCAAGTTACGTTAGAACCAGATAGTGGGAGCTTTTCAGTGTCACACTAAGGAGTGTGTCTTTATTGTACAGAATACTTACTCTTAAGGTCGGGGAGACTCTTTGAGTGGGAAGAAAAAAAATTTTAGCACTGGGTATAAATGTATGTAATCTGCAGTCTCTTTTGTCTTTGCCTCTATGTTTATAGGGTAGTAGTGTTTTTTTGTTTTTTGTTTTTTTTTTTAAGATGGAGTTTCATTCTTGTTGCCCAGGCTGGAGTGCAATGGTGTGATCTTGGCTCACTG
>NW_012115043.1:16413547-16415059 GCF_000951035.1 Colobus angolensis palliatus
CAGAAATTAAAGATGGTTGTCACTCTGTTGGTGGGATTGTGGAGAAATAGGTACTTTCATATGTTGTTGGCAGCAACTTTGTACTACCTTTGGGAGAGCAATTTAGCAATATCTATAGTTGTTTTAGTTGTTTTTTGAGATGGAGTTTCACTGGAGTGTGCCTGGCCTTATTTATTTATTTTTGAGATAGAATCTGGCTCTGTAACCCAGACCTTAGTGCAGTGGTGTGATCTTGGCTCACTGCAACCCCTGCCTCCCAGCCTCAAGTGATTCTCCTGCCTCAGCCTCCCAAGTAGCTGGGATTACAGGCACGCACCACCAGGCCTGGCTAACTTTTGTATTTTAGTAGAGATGGGGTTTCACCATGTTGGTCAGACTGATCTTGAACTCCTGACCTCATGATCCACCCACTTCAGCCTCCCAAAGTGCTGGGATTACAGGTGTGACTCCACGCCCTGGCCTTTTTTTTGTTTGTTTGTTTGTGTTTTTTTTTTTGAGAGGGAGTCTCGCTCTGTCGCCCAGGCTGGAGTGTAGTGGCCGGATCTCAGCTCACTGCAAGCTCCACCTCCCAGGTTTACGCCATTCTCCTGCCTCAGCCTCCCGAGTAGCTGGGACTACAGGCGCCCACCACCACGCCCGGCTAGTTTTTTTGTATTTTTTTAGTAGAGACGGGGTTTCAACATGTTAGCCAGGATGGTCTCGATCTCCTGACCTCCTGATCCGCCCGTCTCAGCCTCCCAAAGTGCTGGGATTACAGGCTTGAGCCACCTCGCCCGGCCTTGTTTTTGTTTTAAGACAGAGTCTCGCTCTGTTGTCCAGGCTGGAGTGCAGTGGTGTTATCTCGGCTCACTGCAACCTCCGCTTTCTGGGTTCAAGCAGTTCTCATCCCTCAGCCTCCCAAGTAGCTGGGATTACAGGCTCCTGCCACCATGCCTAGCTAAGTTTTTTGTATTTTTAGTAGAGACGGCTTTTGCCATGTTGGCCAGGCTGGTCTCAAGTGATCCTCCCAAAGTGCTGGGATTACAGGTGTGAGCTACCATGCCTGGCTAATTTGTTGTATTTTTAATAGAGACAGGGCTTCACCATGTTTCCCAGGCTGGTCTCAAACTCGTGAGTTCAAGCAATTTGCCCGGCTCGGCCTCCCAAAGTATTGGAATTACAGGCATAAGCGACCGGGCCCGACCTGTGGCTTTTCATGGAGTTCTTAGAACGTAAGTTTTCTGTGCTGTTGGGCTTTCTACTTTCTCTACCTTTTGGAATGTCTTCACTTTCCAGTCCCTTTTACCTAGATAATTTGAATTACTCTCTGAAGGCTCTACCTGTTTCTCATGAGTTACAGACATCTGCTTCTTAAGGATCTTTTTCATCAGTTTCATTTTGATTTTTTAGATATTAATTCAATTTGGTTGACGGAGTCTTGCTGTGTCACCCAGGCTGGAGTGCAGTGGCACAATCTTGGCTCACTGGGTTCAAGTGCTTCTTGTGCCTCAGCCTCCTGAGTAGCTGGGACTA
>NW_012115043.1:16416014-16423608 GCF_000951035.1 Colobus angolensis palliatus
TTTTTCTTTTCTTTTCTTTTTTTTTTTTGAGACAGAGTTTCTTGCTCTTGTTGCATAGGCTGGAGTACAATGGCTCAATCTTGGTTCACTGAAACCTCCGCTTCCCGGGTTCAGGTGATTCTCCTGCCTCAGCCACCCAAGTAGCTGGGATTACAGGTGCGTGCCACCACTCTCGAGTGATTTTTTTGTATTTAGTAGAGACAAGGTTTCACCATGTTGGTCAAGCTGGTCTCGAACTCCTGACCTCAGGTGATCCACCTGCCTCGGCCTCCCAAAGTGCTGGGATTAGAGGCATGAGCTACTATACCCGGCCTAACAGTTGGTCTTTTTAATATTTAGCTTATCTCTAGGTGTTTCATTCCATATAATTAAATCTCAGTTGTGTTCATGCACAAAAAAGATGGAAAACTACTCATTCATTCTTCACAACTGTTTTCAGGACCTCAAGGAGGCCTTCCCTAACCACCCTATTTAACATTCCAGTTCTTGCACCATCCCCACCCCTACTCTGCCCTCACTTTTTTCTCCATGGCACTGGGCACCAGCTGGCTAACTCTGTCTTTAAAAAGTACTTTTCTTCACGGGAGGTTTTTCTTTTGTTTTTGTTTTCTTTCTTTCAGTCCTGTATCTTCAGGACTTAGAAGAGTTCATGGCACATAGTAGGTACTCAATAATCATATGTTGAATGAATAAATGCAGTTTCATGTTCCAGATGAGGATAGGCTCATTTGAAATATTTCCATAGGTTTATTAGACAAAAAGTAGACTTTCAAAAAGTTTTCATGCCATGCACAGTGGCTCACACCTGTAATCCCAGCACTTTGGGAGGCTGAGGCAGGCATATCACGAGGTCAAGAGATCGAGACCATCCTGGCCAACATGGTGAAACCCCAACATGATGAAACCCATCTCTACTAAAAGTACAAAAATTAGCTGGGCATGGTGGTGCATGCCTGTAATCCCAGCTACTTGGGAGGCTGAGGCAGGATAATCTCTTGAACCTGGGAAGTAGAGGTTGTAGTGAGCTGAGGTTGTAGTGAGCTGAGATCGCGCCACTGCACTGTAGCCTGGAGACAGAGTGAGACTCCACCTCAAAAAAAAAAAAATTTTTTTTTCATTAGTTGGGATCTTGTATCCTCTTCCCTTTCTCAAGTGATGCATTTTACAGCAGACTTTTTCATATCCTTTGGTGGAGGTGAAAGACCCAGACCTTTTGAAAAGCATTTTAGAAATACGTTCTTAAAAGCACTCCAAACTGACTCTCTTATCTTTGGTCACATGACAGTACAGCTGCACTTTGGGGCCTTTGCCTATAGCCTATTGGTTGCCTCACTTCGGAATTGTAGACGTGTGGGAGAATAATGCTCCCATTCTTCTCCATCTTGTCTAGTTCTAGAAGATATGGTGATGGAAACCTTACTTTTTTCATAGTAAAATGTAGCTACTCAGGAATGATGAGGGGCACTGTCATATCAGGTAATATTCATTCCAGTTATATTTTATGAGGTAAAATTGATATTGTTGTTTGGTTATTCTTACAGATTTTGACAGCCTCCACCAAAGTGTTTTAAAATGACTTATTTAGTCTATAACTCTTCCTGAATTCAGTCTCCGGACACCTACTTGATGTTTCCTCTTGGATGTGATAATAACTATCTCAGATTTAAAATGCTCCCAATCAATTTACTGATTTTCTTTTCTTCCTTTTTCTTTTTTTCCAAGATGAGAGTCTTGTTCTGTCTCCCAGGCTAGAGTGCAGTGGCATGGTTGCGGCTCACTGCAACCTCCGCCTCCTGGGTTCAGGCAATTCTCCTGCCTCAGCCTCCCGAGTAGCTGAGACTACAGGCATCCACCACACCACCTGGCCAATTTTTGTATTTTTAGTAGATACAGGGTTTCACCATGTTGGCCAGGCTGGTCATGAACTCCTGACCTTAAGTGATCTGCCCACCTTGGCCTCCTAAAGTGCTGGGATTACAGGTGTGAGCCATCACGCCCGGCCCAATTCACTGATTTTCTTCTCATAACCTGCTCTTTTTGAAATCTTCTGCCTCAGTGGCTATTCCATTCTGGTACTCGGTGAGGCCAGGAGTCATCCTTATACCCCATATTCAATACATTAGGAAGTCCTGTTGGCTGTGCCTTTGAAATCCATGTATAATCTGTCCATTTCTCGCTGTCTTCACTGCCACCATCCTAGTCCAAACCACCATCATCTCTCACCTGGATTATCATAGCAGCCACGCAAATGAACTTCTTGCTTCTGCCTTTGCTCCCCCACAATTCTGTCCCAATAGGTAGCCAGAGTGATCTTTTATTCCTTTTCTCAAAACCCGTCTGTGACTTTTAGTTTTCACTCAGAGTAAAAAGCTAAAACGCTTTTTAAAAGGAGTCTTAGGATCTGTAAGCCCTACTCAATCTGTCCCCTTGCCCACCCTATTATCTTGTGTTTAATCTTGTCTTCCTCTCTCCTGCTAGGTGGTCCACACAGGCCTCCTTGCTGTTTCTCAAAGGTAGAGCTTTGATCTCAACTTTATACCTACTATTCATTTGGTCTTAAATGCTCTTCCTCCAGTTAACTGTATATAATGGCGCCTCACTCATTCAAATCTTTGCTCACATATACTTTAGCAATGAAGCTTCCGCTGACCATCCTTTTTAGAATTAAACTTCTCTATTCCAGCATAAATCTATCCCAGAATAAATCTCTTCAAATATTTTACAGGGTTTGACTCTTTTTGTCGACTTAAATCTAAGGTTTTTGACCTGAATGTGTGGTGACTCTTGCTTATAATGGCCATATTATTTTTGGCTACTGCAATTCTGTGAGTTAGCAGAAATAGGAGGAGCAGCAAGAAGATGATTTCAGTATTGTAGCTGTTGTGTGTTAAACACTTTGAGAAACCTGCAAGTGGACATCAAAAGCAATTGGAAATATATGACTGAGATCGAGTTAAAATAAACTACTCTGAGGAATAAAAGGAAGCCTGAGCCTAAACAGAACTTCAAGTTTATTGTCTTCACAAAATGTTCTTTGTTTTATAACTGTATGATTTTTTAGCCTTTGTAGCTGTCCTATATTCTGCTTATTTCTAAATTATTAGTAAAGCTCTTAAAATGGGGGGAGGGTTTATACATTTACCAATGGTCAGAGTAATGGGAGAGGCTCATGGACGTCTCCAGAATTTTGAGTTCTTTTTTTTTTTGGAGGTGTAGTCTCGCTCTTTTGCCCAGGCTGGAGTGCAGTGGCATGATCGTGGCTCACTGCAGCCTCCTCCTCCTGGTTTCAAGCGATTCTTCTGATTCAGGCTCCCTAGTAGCTGAGACTACAGGCGCGCATCAGCATGCCCGACTAATTTTTGTTTTTTTAGTAGATAATGGTGTTTCACTATTTGGCCAGGTTAGTCTCGAACTCCTGACCTCATGATCTGCCCGCCTCTGCCTCCCAAAGTGCTGGGATTACAGGTGTGATCTGCTGCACCCAGCCTTATTTTGAGTTCTGTAAAGAACAGTTAACTGCACTATCCCCCAGATGTGGTTACCTTTCTTGTTTATTGATTGCTTAATATGTATTTAGCATTCACTCAGTATGTGTTGGGAATACATTATAGGCTGGTAAACAAGCAATTACAGCGCAATGCTCTGTATTAAGTGCTAGATGCAGAAAATAATAGAGTCTTAGGGATGGGGTCAAGGAATGGTTCTCAAAGGAAGCGAACCATTAGCTGAGAGAAGCACAGGAGTTTGGGTGCTGGTAAAGGGATGGGCCACTGATCAGAATATGTAAAGCCCTGGAGTAAAGACAAAGCCAAGCATTTTGAGGGGAACTGAAGGTTGGGCAAAGAGGGAATGAATTAAGAGAGATGAGAGCTAGAGATAAAAGACTTGATATTCAAGGCTTTGGGGCATTATCTTGAAGAAAATCTTAACATTTTAAAGGAATGACATAATGAGATTAACATTTCAAGATCTCTAGCTATAATGGGGAGGTTCAAATTGCCAGGGGGCTTTTGTATTCATTGTGCCTAGGATAGGGCTTAAAAAGTTATTATTTTTTTCTTGCTTTGATTGTAGTATGCGCCCAACATTTTGAGAACAGCTGAATTAATAGGGTTCTTTAGTAAGCCTGTTAATTTTGCTTATCTAAATTGTCATGGTGGTGTTAGGGCCAGCGGGAAATCTTTTTTTCTCGTTTGGGCTGGATGGTGTTACCAAAACACCAGGGGTTTGGTCTAGGTCCTGCTGCTTGCCGCACAGCAAGCCAATCACAGAGATGAGTATTGCCAGAGAAGAAGGCTTTAATTGGGTGCTGCAGCCAAGGAGGTGGGAGATCAGTCTTAAATCCATCTCTGACTGACTGAAATTAGAGGTTTATATAGCAGAGAAGAAATGTAACCATGTGTGGGCAAACAGGAATTAGAGAGGGGTGAGAAAGAGAAGTTGGTCAACAGGCAACAGGTGGTCAGTTAGGCAATCATGCAGGGTCTGGCTTCTCATTGTCATCTGTTAAGTAAGCTTCAGCTTCTTGATCCTATCTAGGAGGCCTTATGGTTTGTTTCCTAAGAAGGGAGCTTAGATAACACAAATAGAACTGTCTCAAGTTTTAAGACTGAGAGGATCAATTTCTGTATTTATTCAAAGAAACCATAAAAGTTCTGTGGGATAACTGGCTGGTTTCAATGTTATCTTTCCCTTAAGGAAGTAAACAAAGCATTAAACTGGGGCCTGGTTGAAGTGGGCTTTTTGATTTGAGAAATTCAAGTATGGTAAGTTCTCCCAAGTCAGTAATGTATTTTACTTTTTTTTGAAATTTGTTAGAAGATGGGATCAGGCAAAGGGAAGGAGGGAAGCTTTCACACGGTTGAGAAAGAATGCTTTTTAGGCTTCAGGCAGTTTTCTTTTTTTTTTTTTTTTGAGACGGTGTCTCGCTCTGTTGCCCGGGCTGGAGTGCAGTGGCACGATCTTGGCTCACTGCAAGCTCTGCCTCCCAGGTTCACGCCATTCTCCTGCCTCAGCCTCCCCAGTAGCTGGGACTACAGGCACCTACCACCACGCCTGGCTAATTTTTTGTATTTTTAGTAGAGACGGGGTTTCACCATGTTAGCCAGGATGGTCTCCATCTCCTGACCTTGTGATCCGCCCGCCTCGGCCTCCCAAAGTGCTGGGATTAGAGGCATGAGCCACTGTTCCTTGTGGCTTCAGCCAGTTTTGTTATCACAAAGCCCTCACTTACTTCTTGTTTCATATAGAATTTTTCCAGTTACCCAGTCACTTAAACCGGAAACCTGGGAGCTATCCTACACTTTTGCCCTTCTACGGTTGGTTATTCAGTCCTTTAATAAAATAATCTTTAGGCTGGGTGCAGTGGCTCACGCCTGTAATCTCAGCACTTTGTGAGGCTGAGATGGGTGGATCACTTGAGCCCAGGAGTTCGGGACCAGCCTACCAACCTAGCAAGTCCCCGACTCTTAAAAAGAAATTAGCTGGGCAGGGTGGCACATATCTGCATAGTCCTGGCTACTTGGGAGACTGAGGTGGGAGCATCTACTTGAGCCTGGGAGTTCAAGGCTGTGTTACTGGTGGAGGGTGTCCAGGTTCTTGGCATCTTGAACAAAGAACTGGACAAAACACAGACAAAGCAAGGAAAGAATGAAGTCAGAGATTTATTGAAAATGAAAGTACGCTCCACAGTGTGGTGGCGGGCCCTAGCGTAGGGGCTCAAGGGCGCTGTTAGAGAATTTGTGGGGGCTTAAATACCCTCTAGAGGTTTCCATTGGTCACTTGGTGTGTACCCTATTTAAATGGAGAGGTGGAGTAAAGTTACAAAGTCATTTCCTTGGTGTATGCCCTTTGGAGAGGATATTTCCTGTCATAGCTGAAGTGTGAATCGGCCTGATGTACCCTGCCTCCAGACCCTATTTTCCTGTCTCAGCAGCATTGAGCTATGTTCATACTACTGTACGCCAGCCTGAGTGACAGTGAGACCTTGCATCCAAATCATGATAAAAATAATAATCTTTCATGTCTTCTCAGAGCTCTTCTAAACCCTTCCCGCTATCTTCTAAACCCTTTCCCTCATCAACACTGATTAAGTTTAGATGCTCATCTTTTTCGTGGAATATTATGTTGCTTCCTTGCATCCCACAGGTCTAGGGTTGTTTAGTTGCTTCCCTATGTTTAAAAAAATTTTTTTTGAGACAGGGTCTTGCTGTGTTACCCAGGCTGGAGTGCAGGCATGCAATCATAGCTCGCTGCAACCTTGAACTCGAGCTCAAGTGATCCTCCTGCCTCAGCTTCCCAAGTAACTAGGACAACAGGTGTGGGCCACCATGTCGTGCTGATTTTAAATTTTTTTTGGTAGAGACGAGGAGTCTTACTATGTTGCCCAGACTGATCTTGAACGTCTGGCCTCAAGTGATCCTCCCACCTCAGCCTCCCAAAGTGCTGTTAACAGGTGCAAGCCGCCACTCTCGGCCCTGCCATCTTAATATATGCTATTTTGTTTTATTTTATTTATTTTGAGATGGAATTTCCCTCTTGTTGCCCAGGCTGGAGTGCAATGGCGTGATCTCGGCTCACCGCAACGTCCGCCTCCTGGGTTCAAGCAGTTCTTCTGGCTGAGCCTCCTCAGTAGCTGGGATTACAGGCACTTGCCACCGTGCCCAGCTAAGTTTTTGTATTTTTAGTAGAGACGGGGTTTCATCATCTTGCCCAGGCTGGTCTTGAACTCCTGATCTCATGATCCACCCACCTCGGCCTCCCAAAGTGCTGAGATTAAAGGTGTGAGCCTTGGCGCCCGGCCAATATATGCTCATTTGAAAAATCAAATCTGACCGGATGGCAGCCGCTCATGCCTGTCATCCCAGCACTTTGAGAGGCCAAGGGAGGTGGATCACTTGAGCTCAGGAGTGTGAAACCAACCTGGGCAACATGGCAAAACCCTGTCTTTACAAAAAATACAAATATTAGGCATGGTGGTGCACACCTGTAGTTCTAGCTACTCAGGAGGCTGAGGTGGGAGGGTAGCTTGAGCCTGGGAGGTCAAGGCTGCAATGAACTGGGTTCATGTCACTGTTCTACAGCCTAAGTGACAAAGCAAGATCCTATCAAAAATTTTAAAAAATCGTGGCCAGATGCCGTGGCGTCACGCCTGTATTCCCAGCACTTTGGAAGTCTGAGTTGGGCGGATCACGAGGTCAGGAGATGGAGACTATCCTGGCCTTTAGTAAGGATGGTGAAACCCCATCTCTACTAAAAATACAAAAATTAGCTGGGTGTCGTGGTGCGTGCTTGTAATCCCAGCTACTAGGGAGGCTGAAGCAGGAGAATTGCTTGAACCAGGGAGTCGGAGGTTTTGGTGAGCTGAGATGATGCCACTGCACTCCAGCCTGGTGACAGAGTGAGACTCCATCTCAAAAAAAAAAAAAACAACAAAAATCAAATCTGATCTTTTAAACTACATTAGTACTAAATTGTCTTTTTTATTTTTTATTTTTTAAAAAAACTTTTGGCCGGGCGCAGTGGCTCAAGCCTGTAATCCCAGCACTTTGGGAGGCGAAGACGGGTGGATCACGAGGTCAGGAGATCGAGACCA
>NW_012115043.1:16423793-16427605 GCF_000951035.1 Colobus angolensis palliatus
GAGACTCTGTCTCAAAAAAAAAAGAACTTTCATATTCTTTTACATTTTTCTGCCTTTGTTCTTCCTGCGTGATGCTTTTTTCTTTTTCACTGGGACATCTTTCCTTGTCATCAGATCTTTTGATTTTTTTTTTTTAGTGAGGAATCAGATATCGTTTTGTGTGTTTTTTGTGTTGTTGCTCAGGCTGATCTTGAACTCTTGGACTTAAGCAGTCCTCCCATCTTGGCCTCTCAGTGTTGGGGTTAGAGATGTGAAAGATGTGAACTACCACACCTAGCCCTTTTTTTTTGAAGAGTAAGGATCTCACTGTGTTATCTAGTCTGGAGTGCAGTGGCAATTCACAGTCATGATCATTATGGCTCTTAACCACCTTGAACTCCTGCCCTCAAGGGATCTTTCTTCCTCAGGCTCCCAAGTAGTTGGGATTACTAGGCACTTTCCACTGCTCCCAGCTCCAGAAATCTTCATTTTAATGTAGTATCTCAATTTTTAAATTTTGACAACTGTTAATTTACTTTAAAATATGCTATCAAATTTGCAACCTCATTTATAGAGACTTCTTTGATCATTCTCCTTTCCCCCTGCAAATTTAATTGCTCAGTCTTTGTGTATTTTCATGTCATGCATAATTTTCAAGCTATTATAAACATGATTCTCATGCAAATAGACATTGATACATATCAAAAACTTTTTTGAAAGTCCTGAAAAATAGTTGAATGAGAAATTGGGGTTTATATAGTCAGTTTAGGCTAGGTGCAGTGGCTCAGGCCTGTAATCCCAGCACTTTGGGAAGCTGAGGAGGGTGAATTGTTGAGGCCAGGCCTTCCAGACCAGCCTGGCCAACATGGCCAAACTTTGTCTTTACAAAAAATTAACTGGGCATGGTGGCACGCGCCCAGCTACTCATGGGGCTGAGGCAGGAGGATCGATTGAGTTTGGGAGGTCAAGGCTGCTGTGAGCCATGATTATGCCATTGCACTCAAGCCTGTATGACAGAACAGGACCCTGTCACACACACAAAAAAAGAAATACCGTCCGTTTAATAAAGAATGCCAACTGGTTGAATGAGAAATTGGGATTTATATAGTCAGTTTAATAAAGATTGCTGAAATAAAGTTGCTAAGATATAAACATGGTTAATATCCTACAGGGTATTTAAACTGTAGCTTTTTGGATAACCACTACTGACTGGACAGAAAAAATTTATTTTACCCTCATAGTTTTCTGTAAGTTTATCTTTAAATTTATAGAGTTATGAACTGCCTGGGCCTTAATCACTTGAAATTAGAAATCAAACAATTAGATGACCTCAGGTGAACCTATTAGAAAATGCTCTATCATAACATGAAAAGTCATGCAATTGATGTCTTATTTCAGGTTTTAAATAATTCATTTGAAACATGTTAATTTTTATACTATTAGTGACTAACCTCTTTGTATCCTCTCTTTTTGAATATCAATGTTCAGGAGTTTCCAGAATAATTAACAGGTTATATGGATCTGACTTGAGGCCAGGAGTTTGAGACCATCCTGTCCGACACGGTGAAACCTCGTCTCTACTAAAAATACAAAAACCAAAAAACAAAAAAAACAGATTATGTAGATCGGTATTTTTGCCCTGTTCTTATTTGAGCACTAGTTCTGTATTGTCTGCGGTTGGTTTCTGTTAGAAGTTGGATCTAATGTGTTCACAGTATACGTCCAATAATAGAAGCATAAGACGCACATGTAGAATAAATCAGTAGGAATACTATTTGTTTTAATAAGTTGGGTTTTGAAGTTTAAAGGAGTTTCAGATAGAAAAACAAAAAGCCAGGTAGAGTGACCATTGTATGCTGGTTTAGGGCTTGAGTCCAGGTTGTTGCCAGTGACCAGATTTTTCTAACCAACCTCTGGTGTCTTCCCCACCACCGCCCCAACTTTAATCCAACTGAAGTATTGCTGACACAGTTATTTTCATAAAAACAGTTTGATTGCCGGGCATGTTGACTCTTGCCTGTAATCCCAGCACTTTGGGAGGCCGAGGCGGGCGGATCATGAGGTCAGGAGTTCGAGACCAGCCTGGCCAACATAGTGAAACCCCATTTCTGCTAAAAATACAAAAATTATCTGGGCATGGTGGCGCGCACTGTAGTGCCAGCTACTCGGGAGACTGAGGCAGGAGAATTGCTTGAATCCGGGAGGTGGAGGTTGCAGCGAGCTGAGATCGCACCACTGCACTTCTAGTCCAGGCGACAGTGCGAGACTCAGTCTCGAAACGGCTTGATCATGTTTCTTCTCTGTTTGAAAAATGTAAATTGCTTCATGTTGCCAACATACAGACTTCATTTTTCCTGGCATGGGAGCTTTTCAGTTTCCCTCTGCTTCTCAGTTTCTGCCGTCATGTTTTTCACACCTTACTGTGTGTGCTCATTGAAAATAGAGTCCTTTACTGTTGCTGCCTGCTCCCCATTCATGATTCTCCTTTTCTTTCACCTCTGTCTGGCCAAATGCTACATTTTCTTTTAGACATAACTTTCTTCTTCATTCCAACAATATGACTGTCTAGACGGTTCTAGTCTAGGAGGGTCTCCTTGTCTTAGAAGTTTCCTTATATCTGTTCCTTTAGGTATGCAGTCCTGTCATGTTCTGTATGGTAAATTTATGGGTGGCTTGTCTCTGTTTCACCTGGAAAACAGTAAACCACTTTTCAAACTTAGTGTCACATATAGTGCTTCCTATAGAATTTTTAAAAATGTGTCCCATAAGTCAATATGTTTTTGTATTTGTAGACCTGAAAGATGTCTGAAAATTCCAGTGACAGTGATTCATCTTGTGGTTGGACTGTCATCAGTCATGAGGTATGATATTTAATACTTTCTTATAAGGTAATTTGTAATATTAATGTTATCAGTGATGTAAACAGTGTTCTTTGAAGATTAGTCTTTTTCTACATTTAAGCAAAAAGTTCCAATGGACATTTTCCCTCTCATATTAAACTTCACTGCTGAGAACTCTTTATGAGCCAGCATCTTCTACATTATTGTACATAGCTTTGAGACATTAGGCAAATACTTATTGAGGGTTTATTATTGGTCAGGGCTTGTGCTTTACTTTCATTTTCATATAATTTTTTCCATTTTTTTTTTTTTTAGATGGAGTCTGTCTCCATTGCTCAGGCTGGAGTGCAGTGGCACCATCTCGGCTCACTGCAAGCTCCGCCTCCCGGGTTGGAGCCATTCTCCTGCCTCAGCCTCCCGAGTAGCGGGGACTACAGGCGTGAGCCACCGCCCCCCGCTAATGTTTTTGTATTTTTAGTAGAGATGGGGTTTCACCATGTTAGCCAGGATGGTCTGGATCTCCTGACCTTGTGATCCACCCGCCTCGGACTCCCAAAGTGATGGGATTACAGGCGTGAGCCACCGCGCCTGGCACAAAATGAATTTTATAATAGAAGATTGATCTATGTACAACAAGTATACATAACTTGTACATTTTATTTTCTCATGCCAGTAATTTATGTTCACTATAGAAAAATGAGAGTATACTGGCCAGGCACGGTGACTCAACACCTGTAATCCCAGCACTTTGGGAGGCCGAGGTGGGCGGATTACGAGGTCAGGAGATCGAGACCATCCTGGCTAACACTATGAAGCCCCGTCTCTACTAAAAATACAAAAAATTGCCTGGGTGCGGTGGCTCACGCCTGTAGTCCCAGCACTTTGGGAGGCCGAGGCTGGCGGATCACGAGGTCAGGAGACTGAGACCATCCTGGCTAACACGGTGAAACCCCGTCTCTACTAACAATACAAAAAATAAGCCGGGCCTAGTAG
>NW_012115043.1:16428807-16435526 GCF_000951035.1 Colobus angolensis palliatus
AAATCTTCAGTGACTTTTCTATTTTTAACTTGTTTTCTTCAAAGGATTAGATCAACTCCCATAGCAACTTCTCTTTCAAGGATAATTAACAATACAGGAGCAAGGCAGCTATGGGAGTCTTACCTGTGAGTCTGCAGGGTGGAGTATCACAGCAGACCTCTCTGGCACTTAGTCAAGTATGTCATTGGGGTGTTCTGTACTGGACATTATGTCCCAGAGTAAATCACATTTGTACTTTTATCTCTCTTCTGTGTCTGCTTTCCAGGATCTACTCTTTCTTGCTAATGTCTCTTACATGTGTTTCCTTTTCCTTTCCCATTACCGCCATTCTGATTTGGGCCAGAACTGGGTTTCCCCAGCAGTTACTAATCCAACTCTAACTTTGCTTTAGTCTCTACCATTCTCCTGCCACTACAGACGACCTCAGAGTGTTGCATTCAGAAATCTCTTTAGGGCTCATCTTAAACACTGCTTTTTCATGAGTTCTTTTAATTTTTGCTGTCTTGAGTTATGTATATCAAGAGAATGCAGACCTTTCGATTGCGTGTGTCAGCAGACTATAGTGGGGACATAGGGAAAGAATCACCTTGGTCGTTAACTTTGTTTTGCTAGTTAAGACACAAAGAAAAATTGTATGATCCGCTATTATTAATGAAAAGACAGTCTGACATCAAAGTAGGAAAGATAACCTCAGAATAAAAAGATAGTCTAAAATTGTATAAGGAGATACATTCATTAGCCCTATAGGTTTATTTAATCCATGTCATTAAAGCTTTAAACAGTTTTAGTTTATATTGCTATAATAAGTACTTATTTGCATATGGCTGTTTCTCTGAATATGTTGTAAGTTTGAATATGTTGTAAGTTTGAATTTTGGATTTGAATTTTTTTTTTTTTTTTTTTTGAGATGGAGTTTTGCTCTTGTCGCCCAGGCTGGAGCGCAATGATACAATCTTGGCTCACTGCAACCTCTGCCCCCCCGGGTTCAAGCGATTCTCTTGCCTCACCCTGCTGAGTAGCTGGGATTACAGGCGCCTGCCACCTTGCCCAGCTATGAGTTTGAATTTTTTATACCCAACACCTAACAAAGTGCCTTGTCTAGAGTAGTTCCATAAATGTTAAGCTGAAACAAATTATTACAGAAATAACTAAATTTAGACCCTTTTTCTCTGGGATTCAAATTTATTGCTTGAGCTCATAAAATAGAGCATTCCACTTTTGGGCTGACCTGACTTAGAATTTAAACCTGAGGCTCCATTCTGCCATTTTCCTGCCATGGGCCTTTGTGGATTAAATTGAACAAAAGCTTGTCTAATTAGATATTGTTCCCTTGGAGTATGGCAGCATCTGAGACTTTTAATAATGGAAGAAGCATTTACATGTAGTCAAATCTAGCTTTGAGGAGCTAATAGGCAAATAACTGAAAGATTATCACTTTTCCCTAGGGGTCAGATATAGAAATGTTAAATTCTGTGACAGCCGCTGACAGCTGTGAGCCCACCCCAGAATGTTCATCTTTAGAGCAAGAGGAACTTCAAGCATTGCAGATAGAGCAGGGAGGTAAGTTGTTCACAAATTCTGATTTTTTTTTTTTTTTTTAATAGAGTATATGAATGATATTATGAGTCTTGCCTTCTTTCCAGGTAGGTGGCCTTTCTGGCTAATCTAAGTGGTCATTGGAGGATTAGAACTTACAGTATAGGCTGGGCATGGTGGCTCACGCCTGTAATCCCAGCACTTTGGGAGGCCGAGGTCGACAGATCATTTGAGGTCAGGAGTTCAAGACCAGCCTGGCCAACGTGGTGAAACCCTGTCTGTACTGAAAATACAAAAAATTAGCTGGGTGTGGTGGCGGGCACCTGTAACCATAGCTACTCCGAAGGCTGACGCAGGAGAATTGCTTGAACCTGGGAGGCGGAGATTGCAGTGAGCCGAGATTGCACCACTGCACTGCAGCGTGGGCAACAGAGCCAGACTCCATCTCAAAAAAAAAAAAAAATCTTCAGTGTGGATTTAGTGAAGGCCCACAGAACCCAGAGCCAACAGCCTGCCCCATGGGTTTATTTGCAGCTGTAGTATATTTTTGGGCTTTCAGATACACTTTGTTGCTACAGAGGTAACCAGTGACAAAAAAAAAAGTGTTTCATGGTTTAACGTGAATTTGTTTGGTAGTTTCTATTACTTATCATTTGCTTGGTAGTTTGTATTTACTTGTCATTATTAAAGTTAAGAAAAAAATTATTCATTTATCACAAGAGATTTACTAATCTCTTTTCCAGTTATCATGTTATGGAGTTACAGACATACCTCTCATTTTATTCTGCTTTGCTTTATTGTACTTTGCATATACTGCATTTTCTACAGATTGAAAGTTTGTGGCAACCCTGTGTTGAGTGAGTCTATTAATGCCATTTTTCCAATAGCATATGCTCACTTCATGTCTCTCTGTCACATTTTTATAATTACAATATTTCATTTATTTTTATTTTATTTTATTGAATTGAATTGAATTGAATTGAATTGACGGAGTTTCACTCTTGTTTCCATGCTGGAGTGCAATGGTATGATCTCGGCTCACTGCAACCTCCACCTCTTGGGTTCAAGTGATCCTCCTGCCTCAGCCTCTCAGCTGGAATTACAGGCATGTGCCACCGTGCACAGCTAATTTTGTGTTTTTAATAGAGATGGGGTTTCATCGTGTTGGTTAGCCTGGTCTTGAACTCCTGACCTCAGGTGATCCACCCGTGTCAGCTTCCCAAAGTGCTGGGATTATAGGCGTGAGCAACTGTGCCTGGCCTGTAATTGTCATATTTCAAACATTTTCATTATTATTATATCTGTTACGGTGATCTGTGATCAGTGATCTTTGATGTTACTATTATAATTCCTTTGGGACACCATGAACTGTGCCTATGAAAGGCAGTGAACTTAATAAATGTGTGTGTTCTCACTGCTCTACTGACTTGCTGTTCCCCTATCTCTCTTCCTCTCCTTGAGCCTCCCTGTTCCTAGAGACACAACAATATTGAAATCAGGCCAATTAATAACCTACAGTGGCCTCCAGGTGTTCAAGTGAAAGGAAGAGTTGCGTGTCTGTCACTTCAAATCAAAAGCTAGAAATGATTAAGCTTATTTGAGGAAGGCATGTCGAAAGCTAAGTTGAAAGCTAAGTCTCTTGGGTTAGATAGCCAAGTTGTGATTGCAAAGGAAAAGCTCTTGAA
The DNA here is from genome assembly GCF_000951035.1 of Colobus angolensis palliatus. NCBI lineage: Eukaryota > Metazoa > Chordata > Mammalia > Primates > Cercopithecidae > Colobus > Colobus angolensis. The sequence goes on from NW_012115043.1 coordinate 16,432,029, forward strand.
GGAAATTAAAAGTCCTTAGTGAACACATGAATGATAGGGAAGCCATATAATCTTATTGTGGATGTGCAGAAAGTTTTAGTGGTCTTGGTAGAAGATTGAACCAGCTACAAAATTCCCTTAAGTCACAGCCTAATCCAGAACTAGGTCCTTCCTAACTCTCTCAAGTCTGTGAAGGCTGAGAATGGTTAAGAAGCTTTAGAAAGAAAGGCTGAAGCTAGCTGATGTTGATTCATGAGGTTTAAGGAAAGAAGCTATGTCCATAACATAAAAGTGCAAGGTGAAGTAGCAAGTGCTGATGTAGAAGGCGCATCAAGTTATCCAAGAGATCTAACTGAGATAATGGATGAAGGGGGCTACCCCAGCCAGCAGATTTTCAGTGTAGATGAAACAGCCTTCTATTGGAAGAAGATGCCATCTAGGACTTTCCTAACTAGAGAGAAGTCAATATCTGCTTCTAGGCTTTAACGAACAAGCTCACTTTCTTGTTAGAGACAAATGTAGCTGGTGACTTTAAGTTGAAGCTAGTTTTCACTTACCATGCCTTGAGAAATCCTAGGGCCTTTAAAAAATATGCTACATCTACTCTGCCTGTGCTCTGTAAATGGAACAACAAAGCTTAGGTGACAGCCATGTGTTTACAACATGGTTTACTGAATATTTTAAGCTGAGTGTTGAGACCTGCTGCTCAGAACAAAAATATTCCTTTCAAAATACTAGACATTGTATAGTAATACCTGGTCAGTCACCCAAGGGCTCTGATGGAGGTGTACAAAGAGATTCATTTGCTTTGTTTCCTGCTAACACAACATCCAATCTGTAGTCCATGGATCAAAGACTAATTTTGACTTTTAGCTTGTATTATTTAATAAATGAATTTTATCAGGCTGTAGCTGCTGTAGATAGTGATTGCTCTGATGGATCTGGGCAATGTGTGTAAATTGAAAATTTTCAGGAAAGGATTCACCATTCTAGATGCCATTAAGAACAATTGTGATTTGTGGGAAAAGGTCAAAATATCAACATTAACAGGAGTTTGGAAGAAGTTGATTTCAACTGTCATGAGTTTGAGTGGTTCAAGACTTTAATGGAAGAAGGAACTGCAGATGTGGTAGAAGTAGCAAGAGAATTGGAATTAGAAGTGGATCCTGGCCGGGTGTGGTGGCTCGTGCCTGTAATCCTGGCACTTTGGGAGGCCAAGGCGGGCAGATCATGAGGTCAAGAGATGGGAGACCATCCTGGCTAACAGGGTGAAATCCCATCTCTACTAAAAATACAAACAATTAGCCCGGCGTGGTGGCAGGCGCCTGTAGTCCCAGGTACTCGGGAGGCTGAGGCAGTAGAATGACGTGAACCCGGGAGGCGGAGCTTGCAGGGAGCCGAGATCACGCCACTGCACTCTAGCCTGGGCAACAGAGCGAGACTCCATCTCAAAAAAAAAAAAAAAGTGGATCCTGAAAATGTGATCCAATTGCTGTAATCTCATGATAAACTTGAACAGATGAGGAGTTGCTTCTTACGGATGAGCAAAGAAAGTCGTTTCTTGAGGTGCAACCTACTCTTGGTGAAGATGCTGTGAATATTGTTGAAATGACAGCAAAGGATTTAGAATATTACACAAACTTAGTTAATAAAGCAGTGGCAGGGTTTGAGAAGATTCACTCCAAGTTTCAAAGTTGTTCTACTGTGGGCAGAGTGCTATCAAACAGCATTGCATGCTACAGAGAAATCTTTCATGAAAGAAGAGTCAATCCATGTGGGAAACTTCAGTGTTGTTATACTTTAAGAAATTGCGATCGAGACCATCCTGGCTAACACGGTGAAACCCCATCTCTACTAAAAATACAAAAACAAAATTAGCCGGGTGTGGTGGCGGGCACCTGTTGTCCCAGCTGCTCGGGAGGCTGAGGCAGGAGAATGACGTGAACCCGGGAGGCGGAGCTTGCAGTGAGCGGAGATCATGCCACTGCACTCCAGCCTGGGCGACAGAGTGAGACTCCGTCTCAAAAAAAAAAAAAAAGAAATTGCCCTAGCTACTCTAGCCTTCAGCAGCTACCACAGTGGTCAGTCAGCAGCCATCACCTTTGTAGTAAGAGCCTCCACCAGCAACAGTATTAAGATTCACTGAAGGCTCAGATGATCACTAGCACTTTTTAGCAATAATGTATTTTTAAGTGAAGGTATGTACAGTTTTTTAGACGTGATGTGATTGCACACTTAATGGATTACAGTATAGTGCAAACCCAACTTAAATGGACAGGGAAACCAAAAAATTCATGTGACTTGCTTTATTGCATCTATTTAGAACTGAACTTGCAGTATATCTGAGATATGCCTGTACTCTGGTTCCAATTTGATAAAATGGAATTTGACTACTGTATTGCATCTGTATTATGTATACTTCCTGTGGGATTTGGTGCACACATTATTTATATAGAGAAATAGGACTCCTGAACAATTGCTGCATACACTTATGTTCATATTTAAATTACCTCATTAACTTTTGAAAAATATTACAGTAAAATGCATACAGAACATTTCCCCTCAGGAGAAAAACGTGGATGTGTCAAGTCCAGAAATAGAAGAGATTATACCTGTTACGTTTTTTAAGCCTACATGTTGATTACTACTCTCATTTGAAAAGTGATTCTCAGCTTTTGTGTGTCAGAGATCCTTTTGAGAATCTGAAAGCTATGGACAGTTTCTTCCAAGAAATGCATTTACTTGAATATGTTAAAGAAAAGTTTCTTTTTTGTTTGAGACAGAGTCTCGCACTGTTACCCAGGCTGGAGTGCAGTGGCGCGATGATCTCAGCTCACTGCAACCTCTGCCTCCCAGGTTCAAGCCTCAATGTCCCGAGTAGCTTGGATTACGGGTGCCCGCCACCACGCCCAGTTAGGGTTTTTTTTTTTTTTTTTTGTATTTTTAGTAGAGATGGGGTTTCACCATGTTGGCCAGTCTAGTCTCGAACTCCTGACCTCCTGATCAGTCTGCCTCGACGTCCCAAAGTGCTGGGATTACAGGTATGAGCAACTGTGCCCGGCCTAATTTTTTTTGTATTTTTAATAGAGATAGAGTTTCGCTATGTTGGTCAGGCTGGTCTTGAACTCCTGACCTTGTGGTTTGCCCGCCTTGGCCTCCCAAAGTGCTGGGATTACAGGCATGAGCCACTGCTCCCGGCCCCAGTACCCCATCCCAGTACTGTGGCAGAATCGTACCTCCAAATTAATACATTTTCTATTGGGGCTATATAATGCTGAAAAATAATTTTTCCCCCTCTGTTCTTTATAGGACTTAAATTACATAAGAAATGCATGTTCATGATAGGGAAAAAAAAATAGTAAGCAAAAGAAATTTAAAATGGCCTATAATTCTTTTATCTTGAAATAATTACTGTTGATATTTGGTATACTTTGCTCATAAATTGATATATTATTTTTAACTTTTCTTAATATTTTATGCTCTTTTTTTTTTTTTTTTTTTTGGAGACAGAGTTTCACT
>NW_012115043.1:16435586-16478692 GCF_000951035.1 Colobus angolensis palliatus
TCAAGTGATTCTCCTGCCTCAGCCTCTTGAGTAGCTGGGATTACAGGCATGCACCACCACAGCCGGCTAATTTTTTGTATTTTTAGTAGAAATGGGGTTTCACCATGTCAGCCAGGCAGGTCTCGAACTCCTGACCTCAGGCGATCCACCCGCATTGGCCTCCCAAAGTGCTGGTATTACAGGTGTGAGCCTCTGTACCCGGCCTTTATGCTCTTTTTCATTAAAAATATATTGTGAGGTCATCATTCTGTTTGCACATATTTTCTTTGAGGAGATTCTTATAAAATATTTCTTCTGTAGTGACATTTAGTTTCTCTGTGTTTTGAGTTCTTTCTTTTTTAAAAAAATTGCTGGTAGAAGTGGTCTCACTATGTTGCCCGGGCTGGTTTTGAACTCCTGGCTTTAAGTAATTCTCCCATGTGGGCCTACCAAAGTGCTGTGATTACATCATGAGCCACTGTGCCTGGACTCCCCTCTCTCTAACTTTTTTTTGAGACATGGTCACACTCTGTTGCCCAGGCTGGAATGCAGTGGCGTGATAATGGCTCAGTGCAGCCTCAACTCCTAGGCTCAAGTAATCCTCCTGCCTCAGCCTTCTGAGTAGCTAGGACTATAGGCACATACCCCCATGCCCAAATAATTTTTTAATTTTTATTTTTGTAGAGACAGGTCTTGCTGTGTTGCCCAGACTGGTCTTGAACTTGTAGGCTCAAGCAGTCCTCCAGCCTTGGCCTCCCAAAAGTGCTAGGGTTACAGGTATGAGTCACTGCACCCAGCCTGAGTCCTTGCTTTTTATAGTTTATGTTTTCTTGTAAAGCATTTAGACACACACACACACACACACACACACACGTACATATACATTTATACTTTTATAAATCATAGTTTGAAGCCATGGTTTTTATTCTTACGGTAGCAGGCATTGACAGCCATTCGAATGGTCTTTAGGAACTTCAAATAAACTTTTAAGAATGCAGGAAATGTATCACTAGGTATCTAATGATAGATTTTTTCATATTAGGTATTAAGAAACACACTGGTTCAAGTAATTTGGCAATGTAAGGTAGAGGTTTTATTTACTTAGTCAAGGTAGTTTTGATTTGAGTTCTTAATAAATCTTGTGGCTGGGCACAGTGTCTCATGCCTGTAATCTCAGCACTTTGGGAGACCAAGGTGGGCAGATAGCTTGAGGTCCGGAGTTCGAGACCAGCCTGGGCAACATGGCGAAACCCCATCTCTACTAAAAATACAAAATTTAGCCGTGGCATATGCCTGTAATCCCAGTTGCTTAGGAGGCTGAGGCAGGAGAATCGCTTGAACCCAGGAGGCAGAGTTTGCAGTGAGCCAAGATAATGCCACTGCGCTCCAGCCTGGGCAACAGAGTTCCCAGACTCTGTCTCCAAAAAAAAAAAAAAAAAAGGCTTAAATAATTGCATTTTCTTATCTAAATTATCACCTGATAATTTCAAATAAATACAATTTATTAGCAACAGTGGAGTGACTTCTATAATTGTATGTAACATTTCATTAAATCTACTCTTACATATTAGGAAGAAATTTTTTTTTTTTTTCTTTTGAAGGCAGAGTCTTGCTGTGTCGCCCAGGCTGGAGTGCAGTGGTGCAATCTCGGCTCACTGCGAGCTCCGCCTCCCGGGTTCATGCCATTCTCCTGCCTCAGACTCCTGAGTAGCTGGGACTACAGGTTTTGTGTCTTTAGTGGAGATGAGGTTTCACCGTGTTAGCCAGGATGGTCTCGATCTCCTGACCTCGTGATCTGCCTGTCTTGGCCTCCCAAAGAGCTGGGATTTATAGGCGTGAGCCACTGTGCCCGACAGGAAGATATTTTTATCTACCCAGATTATATGTTGGCTGCAGAAAGTCTACAGAGAGTTTTAAATTAAGAAATAATTATATTGATCTTTGCTTTGTATCAGAAAGCAGCCAAAATGGCACAGTGCTTATGGAAGAAACTGCTTATCCAGCTTTGGAGGAAACCAGCTCAACAATTGAGGTAAACTTGTATTTTACTCTATGGATATATGTTAAATAGTATCCTTAGAATACTAATTAAAGCCTCTAATTCTATTTATGCATTCTATTCCTATTTTGAATTATAAGCAATTTTGACTTCTAAGTTAGATGTCTTAGAAGACATCTAAGCAAAGTAGTTTCTTGGTATTGTGTTAAAGATCTATCTTTTCACCTCTAATATAATTCTCTTTGGAAGTAGATTGCATTCTTGAATTATATTGAACAATTAAACTATTAGGTTTCATGTCTAAAACGATGGTTCATTTTAAAATTTGGCAACAACCTAAGACTTGTCCTTGGGGGTTTTACCTGACTTCTATATAAAACTAGATAGCTAGATGATCATTTTATGTGGTGTTTTAGTCTGTTTGTACTGATCTGACAAAATACCTGAGACTGGATGATTTATAAAGAACATAAATTTATTTCTCACAGTTACAGAGGCTGGGAAGTTTAAGATCAAAATGTGGACAAGTTCAGTGTCTACTGATGGCATGCTGTCTTGTTTCCAAATGGCATCTTGTTGCTACATCTCTAAGAGGAGATGAGCAAAAAAAGGCTGGATGCTGCATGAAGCCTGTTTTATAAAGACCTTAATCATATTCCCAGGGGAGATCCCTTATAACTCAGTCACCTCCTAAATGTCCCACTTCTTAGTACTATCATATTGGCGATTACATTCCAGCATAGGGATTTTTGGGAGGCATTCAGTACAAGATACAGCTGTTGAAGTTTATTACATACATAACCCAAAAAGTTTAGTGAGTCTTTTTTGGGCTCCCACGCTACAGAGTTGTGCTCGAATAGACCCATGGAACTCGTGAGAGAAATGAACTCTTTTTTCTGTGGTTATTGAGGAGCAACGGTGGGCTTCTCAGCTTCTGCAGCCCACTAGGAGAACGCAGTGGTCTGATCTAATTCTGAGAGTTGTGAAGGGATCTGATAGTGTTCTCAAGCTATATGATGAGCCTACTATTGTGTAATTATTTACTAATGGTAGGGATCATATCTATCATATCTTTTATTTTAACTCAGATTACTATAATACTTAGCACTGTTGTATTCTAAGAAAATATAAGGCCCTTAAATGATTGTTGATTTACCATCTCTAAAATTATGGTTCTTCAGGCAGAGGAAGAAAAGATACCCGAAGATGGTATCTATATTGGAACTGCCAGTGATGATTCTGATATTGTTACCCTTGAGCCACCTAAGTTAGAAGAAATTGGAAATCAAGAAGTTGTCATTGTTGAAGAAGCACAGAGTTCAGAAGACTTTAACATGGGCTCTTCCTCTAGCAGCCAGTATACTTTCTGTCAGCCAGAAACTGGTAAGAATACACTGATAAGAGACATAAAGACATGTACGACCACGTTTTATATAAGGGCTTTTTTTCTGCCCCTAATAATTGAGTCTCTAGTTTTGAATATGTTTGGGTAAAACTCAAGACTATTTTGTGTGTGAAATCTGTTAATACCTAGTGTTTTCCTAGACTGTTCTGGAGCATAGCAATCTTTTGCTATAATAGAACCATCTTTTGCCATTAAATAGAAGGCAAAATTGCTTCAGTGAGATTTGTTAAAATCACAAATGCTCCAAAATTCATTTGGTGCTTTTTAGATTGGGAGATTGGGGATGTTATTATTTTTGCTTGCAGTAGTATACATTTTGTATTATAGAAATAGTGAAAGAAAAATTCTTATTAAAGTCTCTTCAGATATATTCAATTATTAATCATGCAACAAACATTTATTGAGTACCTACCATATGCCAAACAGAGTTCAAGGTGCTGTCAATACAGCTAGTCTCCCAAAGCTCCTGACCTTTAGAGCTTTTGTTTTAGATTCTGTTATGAAAATGTCACTAGTGTAAGTCACATTTTTAGTGCAATCAATACCCGTTGTACAGACAGACTTCTTCAGAGATTAAAATGTGAGTTGCTTGATTTCTTTCCACTATGCTTCAGCTCAGTTTTAGCAGTGTGTATGACATCTTTTAATGTGATATAAGTATGTAAATATAAAGTTCCTGGAAATATCAGTTATTAACCCACAATTATAACTAAGAGTGAGTTATGGTAGAGACAACTTGAAACACTGCTAGTGATTGTAAAAATTTCCTAGTTTGACAGAAAAACAGGAAACGTGTAGTATCTATTTTAGGTATTTTTTTTAGATTTTACCATTCTTTAATATTTACATTTGCCAACCAGAATCAGACAATATAATTTGTGTCATTCCAGTTTAGCTAATAAAATGTCAAGTAGAGATTCTTGGCTGGGCATAGTGGCTCACACCAGTAATTCCAGCACTTTGTGAGGCCGAGACAGGTGGATTACCTGAACCCAGGAGTTCGAGACCAGCCTGGGCAACATTGCGAGACCTCATCTCTACAAATAATAAAAAGCCAGGCATGATGGTGTGCGCCTGTGCTCCCAGCCACTTGGGAGGCTGAGGTGTGAGAATTGCTTGATCCTGGGAGGTTGAGGCTGCAGTGAACTGAGATTGCGCCACTGCGCTCCAACCTGGGTGACAGAGCAGGACCCTGTCTCAAAAATAAAAAAAAAAATAGAGATTCTTGGCTATCTCATTTAATGAGAAGTTATTTTCAGCTAGTATATCAATGGTTTGCCTATAAACATGAACTTGAAAACACTTTATCCAGCTATTTGAATATTCAGGTGACATTCTTCGTGGTCAGAGGAAAATTCAGCCTTTGTAAGAATAGCATTCATAGTATATTTATATAGGGAGGGGTATCGTAATTGATTTTAGAATCCTTGTTGGTCATCAAATTTTATTATTTTTTTAAACTCCAAAATTTGTGTTGTATTCAGGTAGTTTTTTTTTTTCCCCTTCCTTTCCTGCCTCTGGTTTAATTCGATAATGTTCATGGCCCAGAAAAGTCAAATTGAAGCTGGAATATTACAGAATGGTCAGATATATAAGAAACTGACATAGACATAAAAGAAATTACTATTGCTGAGCATATGGTGGCTCATGCCTATAATCCCAGCACCATCTCAAAAAAAGAAAGAAATTATATATTGTTAACTTTTTTCAGGAAGTTGCATACTTCTAAGCTCATTCTTCTTTTATCTTCTTTCTGAATTCTGACTTCTTGAGATTTTTGTAGACTGAGTTAAGAGGAATATTTGATTAACTATCTTTTTACCCATTGTTATTCCTCCTAAAGATATTGTTTCAATAAACCAAATGTTTAAAGATGAAATTTTGGACTATACTGAAAACACTACATATAAACCAGTTGCCAAGAGTTTTTGTTTTGGGGCCGTGCACGTTGGCTCATGCCTGTAATCCCTGCACTTTGGGAGGCTGAGGCAGGCAGATCACCTGAGGTAAGGAGTTTGAGACCAGCCTGACCAACATGGTGAAACCCCGTCTCTACTAAAAATACAAAAATTGGCCGGGTGCCTATAATTCCAGCTACTTGGGATTAACTGCCTGTGGTAGCGCGGGCCTGTAATCCCAACTACTCTGGAGGCTGAGGCAGGAGAATCTCTTGAACCCAGGAACCGGAGGTTGCAGTGAGCCAAGATTGCGCCATTGCACTCCAGCCTGACCAATAGAGGGAGACTCCGTCTCAAAAAAAAAAAAGAGTTTTTGTTTTTCCCTTTTGGTTCGTTCATTTTGTGCTATAGCCATTGCTTAATTGTGTTTTTTCCTTTCCCTTTCTTCATCCTTAAAGATTTCAACTTCAGTTTTTTCTTCTCCTGACTTATATTCTTGTGGCAGTGTAGGTTTTGTTGGGTTAAGAACACTACCTGCTTCCTCTATATGAACTCTCTTTCCTGACAAAAAGCAAAGTTGGTAGTGTAGAGTTTGTATTGTGTATGTTTTTAAGGAGGTATGATTATTACATTTTAATTTAGTACGATAGCAATGTTAAGTGATAATTAAGTATTTTTAATTCTTTTTTTCTTTTTAGTCTTTATAATATAGCTTTATGCATCTTTTTTTCCTGTTTATTCACAAAAGAAAGGTGGTGGGAGAAGCTGTGGAAGATTCCTGAGTGCATATGGGGATGGGATGATCAGCTGAAACACCAGGCTCCTAGCCAACTCACTTTCCAAGGTGGTGTGACTAACTCTGACCAGCTTCTCTAGAGCTGAGTGTGCATAGTCACATTTACTGTTTACTGAGTGCTTTCAAGATACCTGTTGTCATCTGTGATGCTCTAAACAGGTGTTCAGAATCTCTTGTAAAGGCACTGGCCAAGCTTATTGCATGCCTTTGCATTGCTTGCATCTATGGGCCAAATTAAGCTTTTTTAAAAGAAGTTAAAAATCAAAATATTTTAGCTATTATATGTATGGGTTAAAAAAGTTGGAAGCATTAGATAAGGACATGAATATATTAATATGGGTTAGGCTGTTTTGTTAGAATATGTAATGAAGGCAATGTTAATGTAGAATTGAACATTTATTTAAAGAAGTTTTACAGATGGTTTGTTTCTACATTTACCTATCTTAATTTTATGTCAGAAAACCTGACTTAAATACTCTAACCATGATCATGAATGCCTTTGTATTATGTAATGCTTTGTTTAAGTCTTCCTTTCTTTCTCTTTGTCCAAGAAATAGAACCTCACACCTGAGGCGACGGCATCTTTGAAAAACTAGTGATCGAGAATAACCAGATATACATGATGGGCATAAGGGTCATGACCAAAAAGATCTCTCAGTGGCATCTGTATCATTAAATATTAGGAATATTCATTCATTTCAGTAGTGCCTTCTGTCTTTGTGTTTATTGTTGTAAGTGTGAAAGTGAACTGAATACTCCATGATCCATCTCTGAAAAATATTGCCTAACCTAAATCACCAGCTTTCCTGTGGCATGGATATCCTGTCTTCTGAAGAACTGTTTTTGCTTTTCTGGAGCATGAATGTTTGTTGTTTTAGAGCTCTTTGTATTCAAGTTCATATTTTATCCTTCCTTTTAGTGCTTTTCCTCTAAGTAGCTTGTGGAAATTTTTCTGAGTAATCGAAGCTTCTGTGTCAACATACGGTTTGTTGATATATGGAACCGCGTTAAGAAATTAATGCGTTCGGAAAAAACTGAAGGTGATTTTTCCAGGGAATTTGTTTCCTGGACTTAGGATTTCTTGTCCAGATTTTTCCCACCAGTTTGCTTTTCTCTACTATTATTTTCATAAAGGAGCAGCACCAGAATAGTCCTTAATATCAGAGATAGCTGTTGTGTCACTTCCTCATGCTGACATATTTACTAGAGGGTAAAATTAATAACCTTCTAGTAAGAGTGGCAGTCGAAGGGAAGGGCTCATCTGACTTCTGGAAACCTATGTTAAAATAGAGTGCTTTGAACCTTGATGGTGGGCTAATCAGGTTGGAAATGAAACTAGAGACCAGATACACCCAAGGAAACTTTTGGTAGTTAATTTACTTTATAAGTCACAGGAAATGCTTGTGTACTTTCCTGTGTTCCTTAAACAGTTGCACTTAAATTACCTCTTTGAAACTGAATGAAGAGACAGAGAGTATTGTTTTCTCTTTCCAGAAATAATACTTGTTTATACCTGTAATAGCAATGAAATTTTGTTTCTTTTGAAACAGAGTTTGCTCTGTCTCCCAGTATGGAGTACACTGGCAGGATCTTGGCTCACTGCAACCTCCACCTCCCGGGTTCAAGTGATTCTCCTGCCTCAGCCTCCCAAGTAGCTGGGACTACATAGGTGCTCTATGACACCCGGTTAATTTTTGTATTTTTAGTAGAGAAGGGGTTTCGCCATGTTGGCCAGACTGATCTTGAACTCCTGACCTCAGGTGATCTGCCCACCTTGGCCTCCCAAAGTGCTGGGATTACAGGCGTGAGCCACCGCTCCTGGCCAACAGTGAAACTTGAGGCTATGAGAATGAAGGGTTATTCTAATAGTGTAAACTATAAGGCAAGGAGGGTTAAAAAAAAAACAGAGATAGGCTCTCAGTGCACAAATGAATATGATTAACAGATTCTTGTGTATCACATTTGAAATGATTTCTGTTTTGGCTTTATGTAGATGAGTTGAAAACCTGTGTTTTTGTTTATGTTGTTTGGTTTTTGTTTTTGGCTATCTCATGTAAAAAGGCATGTAAGGGATGGCATTGATTATTCTAAATAATTTTTACTGGGAAAGCATTTCCAAGATTTTGAATAGCTAAATGTCAACTTTTTTCTTAATAGTATTTTCATCTCAGCCTAGTGACGATGAATCAAGTAGTGATGAAACCAGTAACCAGCCCAGTCCTGCCTTTAGACGACGCCGTGCTAGGAAGAAGACTGTTTCTACTTCAGAATTTGAAGACCGGCTAGTTGATGAACAAGAAACCGAACCTTCTAAGGAGTCGAGTAAACGTCAGTTCAGTAGTGGTCTCAATAAGTGTGTTATACTTGCTTTGGTGATTGCAATCAGCATGGGATTTGGACATTTCTATGGTAAGTATTCAAAAATGTATAACCTGATGGGATAGTGTAGAGGCACTTATGAGTGAGGACTCCTGGCATGTGTTTTCAGTGCCATTATTAAATATATGGCCTTGAAAACTTGAAGCCTGTTTGAGCCTCAGTTTTCTCATTCGGGAAGTGGGTGCTGCCTATCTCACAAAGCTTTTTATTTAAATAAGGTAGCAGTTATTAATAAATGTAAAGATAATAACCACATATATTTGTGACTCTTTTAAAGTTAAAAGATGGAAGATTAAAAATCTGAAATGCTCACCACGAGGGAAATCATTTACATTTAGAATAATAGTTCAACTAAGTTGAAGTGTGAGTTTATTAGGAAGATTATTTAAATCGCAGTTGAAATAGTTACATTTGAAATGTAGAAATAGTAAGTGTTCATTATTTCTACTTTGAGGTTTCATGTATCTTACTCTGTAACTTTCATTGTTGTTTCTGTGATTCACATGAAGTGAGAGGTTTTCATCTTTATTCTTATACTTTGCTCTTTATTATGATTGATACTATTTATATATGTTGATCATCTTATCAGTTCAAAGCCTTTAAATGCCTTTTGGGTGAGAAGAGGAGGGTATTCCATTGGTATTACTTTACTTTCTCATTTAGGAGCCTCACCCATTGAACTTCTCTTTTGTTTTTTTTTGGAGACGGAGTCCTACTCTGTCGCCCAGGCTGGAGTGCAGTGGCACGATCTTGGCTCACTGTAAACTCCACCCCCAGGGTTCTAGCAATTCTCGACCTCAGCCTCCCGAGTAGCTGGGGTAACAGGCACTTGCCACCATGCCTGGCTAATTGTTTTGTATTTGTAGTAGAGATGGGGTTTTGCCATGTTGGCCTGGCTGGTCTCAAACTTTTTTTTTTTTGTTTTTTTGAGACGGAATCTCACTCTGTCGCCCAGACTGGAGTCCAGTGGTGCGACCTCGGCTCACTGCAACCTCCACCTCTGGGTTCAAGCAATTCTCCTGCCTCAACCTCCTGAGTAGCTGGGATTACAGGTGTCCGCCACCATGCCTGGCTAATTGTTTTGCGTTTTTAGTAGAGATGAGGTTTCACCATCTTGGCCAGGCTGGTCTCGATCTCCTGACCTTGTGATGCACCTGCCTTGGCCTCCCAAAGTGCTGGGATTACAGGCATGAGCCACCGTGCCTGGCCAGTCTTGAACTCTTGATCTAAGGTGCTCCACCTGCCTCAGCCTCCCAAAGTGCTGGGATTACAGGCATGAGCCACCACGCCTGGCCTGAATCTCTTATTTAAGGTATGTATTTGTACAATGACTGGAATATTTGAAACCTGAGCTTTGACTCTCTTTGCTGTATTGGAATTTGGGGTAGAAACACTTTAAAAGGAAATGTCTTAGATCTTGTCAACTTCCCGAATTTTAGCTTGCTTTATATTAACTACTTTTGGATTTTTTTGCCTGCATAATCCACAGTCTAACTTTCATTTTGTTAGTTCCTTCGAAAAATGTATTTCTTATGCAAAAATTGAAGAATTACATGTATCCTATGTGGATTTGTGGAAAAGGTATATTATTCAACATAGCGTAATGTTAGAATAAACTTAATGAAGACGATACCTGTTTAAAGTCAGAGCTTGCAAGATGTGTTTCTTGTATTTATATTAATAAAAATATGTATTTAGATTTCTGATGGATGCTTGCTTGAATTTAATACTGAGATACTATTATTTGTATCCTTTCTTGAAATTTGTTGTAATAAGATTTGATTGGAAATATATATTTACCTTTATAGACTAGCCGAAACAAATTAATCAATATGTATTTGAGTATGATTTTCCCTCCACAGGTAAACATGAGAGTAACAAAGGAGAAGATCTTATCTTAATATTTTTTTCTTCAAAAAAAATTGGATAGTGATTTAAAGTGTTAATCCAAATTGCATTAAAACTTCACTATTTGCATGACCTTTGAATATTTTGTAGAAAGATCATTTTACAGGAGTGCTTTCAAAATGAGAAGTTACTTCTCTGTTATGTAGCATTTTGGTTATTAGTAAAATTTACCTTAATAGTTAATTAATAAAACATTGTCCTTTACTTCATATTAGCCTTTACAGAATATGAAAAGCCTGGATAATATATTATGAAGTAGGCCTTATAGTAATGAGATTAGTTTAATTAACATACAAGACCTAACCTAAATGACTTTTCCAAATCACTACTTAAAAGATATCACTTTTTTTTTTTGAGACGGAGTTTTGCTCTTGTTGCCCAGGCTGGAGTGCAGTGTGTGATCTCGGCTCACTGCAACCTTCACCTCCTGGGTTCAAGTGATTCTCCTGCCCCAGCCTCCCGAGTATCTAGGATTACAGACATGTGCCACCATGCCCAGCTAATTTTGTACTTTTAGTAGAGACGGGGTTTCTCCATGTTTGTCAGGCTGGTCTTGACCTCCCGGCCTCAGGTGATCTGCCCACCTCGGCCTCCCAAAGGGCTGGGATTACAGGTGTGAGCCACCGCACCCAGCAAGACAACACTTTTTTAAATTTTAGCACTGATCTCAACATTGTTTGGAGTTGATTTCAGAGCCGTTTTGAACTTCCCATTCACTGTGAAGTCGGTCATTGCATCCCATAGTCATTCATTCACTTTATCATTTTGTTTTATTTTTTTGAGACACAGTCTTGCTCTGTTGCCCAGGCTGGAGTGCAGTGATGCAATCTTGGCTCACTGCAGCCTCCGTCTCCCAGGTTCAAGCGACTCTCCTGTCTCAGCCTCCCGAGTAGCTGTGATTATAGGCGTCCACCAGCACGCCTGGCTAATTTTTGTATTTTTAGGAGAGATGAGGTTTTGCCCTGTTGCCCAGGTTGATCTTGAACTCCTGACCTCAAGTGATCCGCCTGCCTCGGCCTCCCAAAGTGCTGGGATTATAGGCATGAGCCACTGTGCCTGGCCCACTTTATAATAATTTAACAATACCATACTACTAATTGAATCATTCTGCATTTGTCAGCCTTGGTGCCATACACATTTGAATTGGCAGATTTACACTGCAGGGAAGAAGAGAAAGCTAGCATGACTGAGGATAGTGAAGCAGTATACTCCAGTGTACTCCATCTGAAAATGCTTTCAGAAGTTTTATTAAAAAGTTTCATGAATGAAGCAGTCTTTCTTCTTTTTATATTTACTTGTGACTATCAACATTCCAAATCATCAATGGAGTTCAATTGATTTGGTTTTCTCCTTGAGTTGCTTTAAGTATTGATAGACTACTTGGCTCTTCGGCAGACTATTATATAACAAGATATCTAGATGCTAAGTTATAGAGCACAGAATGAATTACAGCTCAAAGGATACACTTAATGAATTATCTCAGAGGTGGTAAGATTTTTTTTTTTTTAAGAGTTCAGTTCATTTATTTCAACCGACGTTTATTGGCTGGTGATACAATTGCTCCTCAAGGAGAAATGATTTGAACAAGAGAAGAGTTTAAAAAAAATTTTTTTTAAATAGGAGATTTGTACTCCAAGATTCTTCTATGCTGTAGTCAAAAGTGATGTGCCCTTGAATGGACTCTGAATGTCCTTCAACACAATAGACATGGCCAAGGAAAATAAACCCAAAGAAAAGAAACCCGGACAAGACTGTAGGTCTAAGAGGCATGACCAAGGTGTTGAGTGTGAGTGTATGTAACAGACAAACTTCTGTATTTGGGGCTATTCTTGGAGTCACTTTGTGTTTTTCTTTTTTGTTTTTTCATTTAACATTAAATTTATTCATTCAGCAAATATTCATTGAGCTCCTACTGCATATCAGGGACTGGTGAAGAAATAGAGGTGGTAAGATTTAAGTTGTGTCTAATCATAGTGAGTTTATGATAGACTCAAGGAAGCTAGAACATTCCAGCAATAGAGAATCTGATAACCTGAGGAAGAAGTAATCTTGGGTTTGGGAGCAGTGAAAAGACTGCCTGGACTATAGCAGAGTAGGTATTTAGAAATAATGGAATAGGCCGGGCGCGGTGGCTCAAGCCTGTAATCCCAGCACTTTGGGAGGCCGAGACGGGCGGATCACGAGGTCAGGAGATCGAGACCATCCTGGCTAACACGCTGAAACCCCGTCTCCAAAAAATACAAAAAACTAGCCGGGCGACGTGGCGGGGCCTGTAGTCCCAGCTACTCGGGAGGCTGAGGCAGGAGAATGGCGTAAACCCAGGAGGCGGAGCTTGCAGTGAGCTGAGATCCGGCCACTGCACTCCAGCCTGGGCGACAGAGCGAGACTCCGTCTCCAAAAAAAAAAAAAGAAATAATGGAATAGGTGGGGTGCTGTTATAGTCATTCCTTGATGTCCATGAGGGATGGGTTCCAGGAGGCACCCATACCAAAATCCATACATATTAAAGTCCCTTGACGGCGGACCTCACATGCACGAAAAGTCACCTCTCCGTATACCTGGAGTTTGCATCCTGCCATTGGATTTTGCATCCTGCCATGTAGTTCAAACTCACGTTGCTCAAGGGTCAGCTGTATATTGTGAAACATCTTGGAATCGATAGGAAAGTTTGATTTATTGAGTAACCTGCTATCAGGTTAGAGAAAAAGAGTGCCGGAACGCTTTGCTGGTGTGGAAAGAGTGGTATGGGAAAATGTAGAATAGTCAGTCAGGAGTTCTGTAATCCAGATATTTGGTGAGGAGGACCTTGACAATTGGAATAACAGTGGGAATGGAATAAGGGACATTGAAGGAATAATGGAAAATAATGGCAGTTTATTAAATTGTAGGAAATGTGCTAGCTGCTTCACTTTTGGAGTTGGGGTTACTGGGGAAGTTTTGCCAGATGATAAATAGATGGTAAGCACAGTTTGGTTTGGTTTTACCCAAATTTGTTCTAGACAAATTTGGTTTGGGGCAGGTGTTGAGGTTTGATTCCCCCCCACCCCCCACGCCCTACAAAGAGGCCCCTACGCAGCTGGATGTGTTGGCTAGAAGCTCTGATGAGAAGTTAGGACTAGATCTGTAGATTGGAATTCTTAATAGGAGTGATAGCAAAATCTGACAGTGGTGCAACATGGTACAATAGGCAGCATTTGTAGACATGACTAGGCCAAAGATTGTATCTTGAGGATAACACTTTAGGCAGCCGAAGGTGCAGGAAAACCCCCCAAGTGATTAGTCAGTAATACTGTAAAAGGCCACATTAAGACAGTAATCAAGCATATGCTATATTATACTATCTTGAATTCAGACCTCAACACAGTTTTAGATTATTTTCCAGTGGGCAAAGGAATTAATCTTCTTAGCAGTTTGAAATAGAAATTGCAGAAGTTTTCTGTTACTCTGGGAACCATAGATAAATTTCCTTCAACATTTGAAAAAATCTGGGATTCTTCTGAGTAGTTTTGAAACAAGCTTGCCATGCTTCTCTAAATTGGGAAATCTAAAGAGGGGAAATGAATTCTAACACAGAATATCATAGCTAGAATATGTAACAGTTATCTGTAAATTGGCAAAAGTTGTTTTTAGTGTTTTTCAAGATGTATTGAAGACATTTAAAATAATTTTTATAGCAGTAAGGGAAGAAATAGCGATCATTGCATCCTTTCTTTGTAAAATTCTATAGTATCTATACTCAGTAGATGTAATGTTAAGGTAGCTAACCGCATTTTGCCTTATTTTTGATTTTGTGGTTTTTCCCCCCTCATACATGAAGCATGTGAACAGCATGCCTGAGTAAAGTAACATTTTGATTTTTAGGGTGAAAATATGAAGAATCTTAGTTGGTTTAAGATTCTTTTTTTGAGACAGAGTTTCGCTCTTGTTGCCCAGGCTGGAGTGCAGTGGCATGATCTTGGCTCACCACAACCTCTGCCTCCCGGATTCAAGCGATTCTCCTGCCTCAGCCTCCTGAGTGGCTGGGATTACAGGCATGCGCCACCACGCCCTCACTAATTTTGTATTTTTAGTAGAGACAGGGTTTCTCCATGTTGGTCAGGCTGGTCTTGAACTCCTGACCTCAGGTGATCCATCTGCTTTGGCCTCCCAAAGTGCTGGGATTACAGGCGTGAGCTACCACGCCTGTCCGATTCTTTTATCACTGTTGGTAGAAGGACAGTGCTACTCCAGTACAGATTTAACCATTGCAGAATTCTTAACAAATTTGGCTTTGAGAATGGTGCACAGTCACCATTAGCCAATTATTTTCTGTGCTGTACTTTTTGGGCTTTGTTGTATCCTTTAGGCAAAATATTAAAAAAAAAAAAAAAAGAGGTTTTCATTTTTCCTTATTGACTTTATGACCTGTGAAAAAACACCAGGGTTTGTTCATTTCTCTGTATAAAGGAGGCTGAAATACTTTTTATACTTAAAGATAACCCCCAAAACAACAAAGCTGAGTGCCTTCAATATAGTAAGATAAGAACATTACATAAATTGTTTTCTTGGTTAGAGCCATATGGGTGGGCCTGTGTGTTTTAATACAAAGTATAGTGAACTGCTTAAATGTTCCTGGGTATATGTAAATAAATGTTTTTAAAAACTGGCCTACTTGGCCTTACTTATATTACGTAAATGTTCACCATCATCTGATGAATGATCATGGGCTTTCACTTACTTATCTTTTAAAATTTTTTTTTTATTTTTAGTAGAGACGGGGTTTCACCATGTTGACCAGGCGGGTCTTGAACTCCTGACCTCAAATGGTCCACCTGCCTTGGCTCCCAAAGTGCTGGGATTACAGGCATGAGCCACTGTGCCCAGCCTCAGTTACTTATTCTTTATGTAATCAGAAGTTTTAAAGAATGGTGAAATGCGGATACTCTGAATAAAATGATTGTTAAGATCATCAGAGGTTATGGCCAGGCACAATGGCTCACATGTAATCCCAGCACTGTGAGAAGCCAAGGTGGGTGGGTCACTTGAGGCCAGGAGTTTGAGACCAGCCTGGCCAACATGGCAAAACCCTGTCTCTACAAAAAATTAGCTGGGCATGGTGGCGCTTGCCTATAGTCCCAGCTACTCGAGAAGCTGAGGCATGAGAATTGCTTGAACCCGGGGAGGCAGAGGTTGCAGTGAGCTGATACCATACCAGCCTGGGCGACGGAGCGAGACTCTGTCTCAAAAAAAAAAAACAAAAAAGATTACATAGCTTATATGCAGATTACCAGTGTTTAAAAATAAATAAAACATTGAATGATAATATTTATGTTACATACCCTTAATAAAAATATTTATTTTAGGCACAGTTCAGATTCAGAAGCGTCAACAGTTAGTCAGAAAGATACATGAAGATGAATTGAATGATATGAAGGATTATCTTTCCCAGTGTCAACAGGAACAAGAGTCTTTCATAGATTATAAGGTATGTACCACTAACAAATATTTAAAATAATTGTTAGTGATTATTGTGCTTATTAGTTAGAGCTTATTGTGCTTAGCAGTGCAGACTAGTGAATCAGTAATAATGCAGATCATTGTTGAATTGAATATGGGTACTTACTGTGGCCTAGTCAGTCATGAGTGCACCATATAGAGTATTTCTCTTATTCTCAAAACATGGGAATTAAGCAATTATTAACTTTTATAGGGGGGAAAGAGGTTTAGAAAGGTTAAGGGACTTTCCCAAGGTAGCAACTGGCAGAGCTAATTTGTTTTTGTTTGTTTGTTTTTTATTTATTTGAGATGGAATCTTGCTCTGTTGTCCAGGCTAGAGTGCAGTGGTGCAGCCTCAGGTCACTGCAACTTCCACCTCCTGGGTTCAAGCAATTCTTGTGCCTTGGCCTCCCAAGTAGCTGGGATTACAGGTGTGCGCCACTACGCCCAGCTAATTTTTTTGTATTTTGAGTAGAGACGGGGTTTCGCTATGTTAGCCAGGCTGGTCTCGAACTCCTGACCTCAGTCTACCCACCTCAGCCTCCTAAAGTGTTGGGATTACAGGTGTGAGCCATTGTGCCCGGCCACGGCCTTTTTTTGTTTTGTTTTGTTTTGGAGAGCTAATTTGATTCCAAGGATTTGACTTAAGAACTCTTATCCCTAGCTGCTATTTTATAGTTAACATCTTTTAAAAGTGACATTTTATATGTGTATATAGATATTTTTATTAGCATTATTTTCACAGAGTGAAGCAGACATTTTCAGTTGGCAGGAGGGAAAGAGGAGAGTTGTGGTTTTATATCCTCTCTAAGATCTTCTCTTGATCAGGGACATAGCCATTCCTTTTCATTGCTTTTTTTTTTTTTTTTTTTATTCTGATGGAAGGGAGAGCATGTTATGTTTTTCTGCCTATAACTCATCTAGATCTTGTCTCACAAGACTGTACTGTCCGTTCTGTCATTCCCCAATACCCCTGGAGGTTTATGAGGATCAGCAAAATGGCTGGTCTCCTATCTAGTTTTCCCTAGGAAGGATGTAGAGAGAAACTCAGGGTAGAAAAGTAAGCTGTGTCTGGGTGTGGTGACAACCTCCCAAATTCCCAAAGTTGGTGACTTTGGGAGGCCGAGGTGGGTGGATTGTTTGAGCCCAAGAGTTCAAGACCATCCTGGCCAACATGGTGAAACCTTGTCTCTACCAAAATACAAAAGTTAGCCGTTTGAGGTGGCACATACCTGTAATCGCAGATTTTTGGAGGCTTAGTTAGGCACAAGAATTGTTTGAACCTGGGAGGCAGAGGTTACGGTGAGCTGAGATCACGCTGTTGCACTCTAGCCTGGGCCACAGAGGAAGACCGTGTCTCAAAAAAAAAAGGAAAGAAAGAAAAGTAAGCTATTGTTTTTTTCCTCCATTTTTCCACCCCCAATTCTCACACTTAATTTATGTATGCTTCCCTTACAGGTTGTATTTCTTGAAAAGGCAAAAATACTACTTTGTAACTAAATTGTATCTTTCAGGGAGGTACTTCTCCCATCCAAGTACTAACCAGGCCAGACCCTGCCTAGCTTCTGCCATCAGAGGAGATTGGGCGCATTCAGGGTGGTATGGCTGTAGACACAGGGAGGTACTTATGAAGTTAATTATAAATAGTTCAGTTTTTCCTACCTGTATTAGAAGATGCCATTTTCTTCACCACAATGTTTTCTGGTTCCATAGGATAACATTGGCTTTTGGAAAACTCACCACGCATAAATCTCTAGAGAGAATTTGTAGTTTGGTTTGGGTTTGGATTTGTTTGTTTGTTTTTTTGAGATGGAGCCTTGCTGTGTGGCCCAGGCTGGAGTGCAGTGGGGTGATCTCAGCTCACTGGAACTTCTGCCTCCTGGGTTCAAGTGATTCTCCTGCCTCAGTCTCCCAAGTAGCTGGGATTACAGGCTCCCTCCACTATGCCCGGCTCATTTTTTGCATTTTCAGTAGAGATGGGGTTTCATCATGTTGGCCAGGCTGGTTTTGAACTCCTGACCTCAGGTAATCTGCCTGCCTCAGCCTCCCAAAGTGCTGGGATTACAGGCGTGAGCCACTGCACTTAGCCTGTTTTTTTTGTTTGTTTGTTTGTGTTTTGTTTTTTTGTTTTAAGAGGCAGAGTCTCATTCTTGTTGCCTAAGCTGGAGTGCAGTGGTGCGATCATGGCTTACTGCTGCCTCAACTTCCTGGGCTCAAGCAATCCTCCTGGCATAGCCTCTCAAGTAGCTGGGACCACAAGCACATGCCACCATGTCCAACTTTGTTATTAAATTTTTCATAGAGATGGGGTCTCACTATGTTGCCCAGGCTATTCTGGAACTTCTGGGTTCAAGTGATCCTCCCGCCTTGGCCTCAAAATGCTGGGATTAAAGGATTGAGCCACTATGCCCAGCTAGTGAGTCAGTTTTTGCAGATCTCTTGCTTCTAGCTGTTAAGTGTGGATCAGATAGATGTTGAAGCTCTTTGGAAGACCTGGTCAGGATCTGCTTATCAATACTTATGTCAACATCATATTTACTGCATGAGGAATGCTGTACTCTTCTTTCATCCGGTGGCTTCCTGTGCTTGTGCATTTCAAGAGTATGCCACACCAGTGTATCGGTCTCTTCTACTCCGCAGTCCACTGCTTCTGGGTAGAAGAAACTTCTTTTCTCTCATACAGGTAGAGCAGATGAAATGACTGTGATTAAATTTTAAATCTTTATTTGTTCTCTGAAGATTAATGAGCCAGAAAGTGAAGCAGTCATTTCAGATAGTTATTTTTCAAGTATAAAATAGTGTCATTCTCTTATAGGACTTTTTTTTTTTTTTTGCTTGTTTCTGAACCCAGGTAATTGACTGGTCTAACCATAACGTTTGTGATAAATTAAGCCAAATTTAAGTATCATTTTGCAGATTTATACATAAGATATTTTTAACTGGATGGATAATGCTGTAAGAACCTGTTGAACCACATTAAGTTTTGACTGTTTTTGGTTAAATTTTGTTACTAATGCATATGTTTGAAAGAAAATTCAAATCAGTCAAGGATACCCTTATTGAAGCAGTAAAATTCTATAAGCTGAATTGACCATGATTTCTACCACGGGTGCTGACTTTCAGTTATAGTGATCTATAGATTAACCTTCAGAGTTATATTAATTGTACAGATGACAGAACTGCTGTAATCTGGGTGACAGTCACTTCAAAAGTTTACATGGAATTGGATAAGTTAGTTATAAATGTTCAAGATTCAGTCTGCCCTCTAACATGCTTATAGAATTTATGGCTTATCTGTACTTACTTAGAAATGTTAATTGCATAGGACTAAAATGTTTCAAATAGGACTAAGATTATTAGAATTTCATTCTTTGAAGGGTACACTGAGTACAAACAATTTTTGAAGCCATAAGTCAGCTCTCGATGTAATTTTACTTTTATTTTTTATTTTATTTTATTATTTTTTTGAGACGGAGTCTCGCTCTGTCACCAGGCTCGGGTGCAGTGGTGCAGTCTCGGCTCACTGGCAACATTTGCCTCCCAGGTTCAGGTGATTCCCCTGCCTCAGCCTCCCGAGTGTCTGGGACTACAGGCGCATGCCACCATGCCCAGCTAATTTTTGTGTTTTTAGTAGAGACGGGGTTTCACCAGGAGGCCAGGATGCTCTCGATCTCTTGATCTAGGGATCTGCCCACCTCAGCCTCCCAAAGTGCTGGGATTATGGGTGTGAGCCACTGCGCCCAGCCAATAATTTTGCCTTTTGTAAAAGGTAATCTCTCTTCCCAATTCAGAAGAACCTTTAGTCCTGCAAGCTGTAGCTAACTTTCTGTCTTTTAAGTTCTTCCAGACATGCGTGGTGGCTCATGCCTATAATGCCAGCACTTTGGGAGGCCGGAGAGTCGCTGCTTGAACTCAAGAGGCAGAGGTTGCAGTAAGCCGAGATTGCACCACTGCATGCTAGCCTGGGCGACAGAGCGAGACTCCGTCTCAAAAAAAAAAAAAAATTATTCCACCATGCTGTAGTTCTCAATTTGATGTAGCTCTCTGCTCTGTGTTTTCTTGCATATGAACGTTGTCTTTCCCAGTGTTTATACTATTGAAAATACTACCCGGGGCAGGGTGGTCTCTGTAGAAGTAAAGACACAAAAGCTTATGCGTTATTATATCTTAAAGATTTAAATTCAGCTTTTAAAGCTCTTGACATTTTATTTCTTCTCTTTCAAAAAAAACGTAGTCATTGAAAGAAAATCTTGCAAGGTGTTGGACACTTACTGAAGCAGAGAAGATGTCCTTTGAAACTCAGAAAATGAACCTTGCTACAGAAAATCGGTATTTAAGAGTATCTCTGGAGAAAGAAGAAAAAGCCTTATCCTCATTACAGGAAGAGTTAAACAAACTAAGAGAACAGATTAGAATATTGGAAGATAAAGGGACAAGTACTGAATTAGTTAAAGAAAATCAGAAGCTTAAGCAGCATTTGGAAGAGGAAAAGCAGAAAAAACACAGCTTTCTTAGTCAAAGGGAGACTCTGTTGGCAGAAGCAAAGATGCTAAAGAGGGAACTGGAGAGAGAACGACTACTAACTACGGCTTTAAGGGGGGAACTCCAGCAGTTAAGTGGTAGTCAGTTACATGGCAAGTCCGATTCTCCCAATGTATACACTGAAAAAAAGGAAATAGCAGTCTTACGGGAAAGACTCACTGAGCTGGAACGGAAGCTAACCTTCGAACAGCAGCGTTCTGATTTGTGGGAAAGATTGTATGTTGAGGCAAAAGATCAAAGTGGAAAACAAGAAACGGATGGAAAAAAGAAAGGGGGCAGAGGAAACCACAGGGCTAAAAATAAGTCAAAGGAAACATTTTTGGGTTCAGTTAAGGAAACATTTGATGCCATGAAGAATTCTACCAAGGAGTTTGTGAGGCATCACAAAGAGAAAATTAAGCAGGCTAAAGAAGCTGTGAAGGAAAATCTGAAAAAATTCTCAGACTCAGTTAAATCCACTTTCAGACATTTTAAAGATACCACCAAGAATATCTTTGATGAAAAGGGTAATAAAAGATTTGGTGCTACAAAAGCAGCAGCTGAAAAAGCAAGAACAGTTTTTAGTGACTATTTACATCCACAGTATAAGGCACCTACAGAAAACCATCATAATAGAGGCCCTACTATGCAAAATGATGGAAGGAAAGAAAAGCCAGTTCACTTTAAAGAATTCAGAAAAAATACAAATTCAAAGAAATGCAGTCCTGGGCATGACTGTAGAGACAATTCTCATTCTTTCAGAATGGCTTGTTCTGGTGTATTTGATTGTGCTCAACAAGAGTCCCTGAGCCTTTTTAACACAGTGGTGAATCCTATAAGGATGGATGAATTTAGACATATAATTCAAAGGTACATGTTAAAAGAACTGGATACTTTCTGTCACTGGAACGAACTTGATCAGTTCATCAATAAGTTTTTCCTAAATGGTGTCTTTATACATGATCAGAAGCTCTTCACTGACTTTGTTAATGATGTTAAAGATTATCTTAGAAACATGAAGGAATATCAAGTAGATGGAGTATTTGAGAAGTTGGATGAATATATATATAGACACTTCTTTGGTCACACTTTTTCCCCTCCATATGGACCCAGGTCGGTTTACATAAAACCATGTCATTACAGTAGTTTGTAACATCTGTAGATTGGATAGCATTTTTATGATTTGATGAGTTTCTTGGAAGGTTACTGTTTCTAAGAGTTGTGCTTTATTGCCACTGAGAGAATTCAGAATAAATTGAAAGGTGGAGTCTAAAAATTATTAGCTGTTACAAATGGAACATTTCATTATAACGTAATCACTTTGATTTGAGCAAATGGTTTAATTTTTATCCTAAAAATCAGTTAAGAATATATAAAATCCTATTTTGGCCAAGTTTGTTTCTTTTCAGTATAGTTTATAATGAAAAGATCACCTTAAGTGAAATTATTTTCCTTTAATCTTTTATGTGTTTATTCACTTTCGGAAGCTAGGAATGAGCAACACAAATTTTACTCTGAAGTCAGAAGAGCTCATATATAATAATTCGAATGCCCCACCTATTTTCACTTGTCCATTCCACATACCAGCTTAGTTATGATACTTAATCACATAATTATCTTTGATAAAGGTAGAGGCACAATCAAAGAGGCAACTGAGCAAGTCAAATTCTAATGTGTGTACCTCATAATAATTTTTTATCCATTTTCATCTTTATATTCTGTAACATGAAACTTACCTAATCTTAAAATGTTAGCTTCACTTTTTACCTATGAAATACTTATCTTTCCGAATAAATATAATGTGTCTATAAAATAATGAGACTGATTCTGGTTTCTTTAGTCATTAAGCAGGTATCTAGTCCTATAATGAACAAAGGTGAGGCTTCTTTGAGGAGACAAGTGAAAAATTTTTGCTTCAGAGGAGCTCATAAGCTAAGCAAATAAATGAAATTAAGGTATGGGGGCATGGTGGCCTCAGGCTGTCTGGAGATGTTTGGAAAGGCTTCTTGAGTGAGGTGGCCTTTTAACTGAACTTAGTTTTTAAAGTAGCTTTTGGAGGAGAAATGAGAATTTGCTATGCAGACAGGGAAGGGAATCTCACTTAAAAGGAAGGTTCTTTGGATGTGAAGATACACTACTTTAAGGAAGCAAGGTAGTGCTGGAGGATAAGAGATGCAGACCACAAAGGGACCCATTTTATGCTAAAGGTTTTGTCCTGTAGGACATGGAGAACCTCTGAAGAATTTTCATGGTGGTGGGATAAGATTATATTGTATTTTAGATTACAGTAGTCCCCCCTTATCTTCAGGATATATGTTCCAAGACCCCCCCTGGATGCTTGAAACCAGGGATAGAACATAATCTTACATATAATATGCATGAATTTCTTTTTCCTTCTTTACAGTCACACATAGGTTTGTTCTTACCATAGAACTTACCAATCTCAGCATACTTTTGTTTCTCTTATTGAGAACCTTCACCCTTTCACTTAAAGGAAGTGCTTTATAGCTTCTCTTTGGCATATCCAAATGCAAGCATCACTATTGTATTTTGGGGTCATTATTAAGTTACTTAATCATCCTTAATAATCCTTATCTTAGGGGTACTTGAACACAAGCACTGTGGTACAATAACAGTGTATCTGATTAACAGACTGCTACTAGGTGATTAATGGGTGGGTAGCATAGATACATGACAAAAGGATGATTCGCATCCCATGTGGGATGGAGCAGAACTGCATTATTTCATCACATTACTCAGAACAGGCATATAATTGAAAACCTATGAATTATTTCTTTTTTTTAACTATTTGAAATGGAGTCTCGCTTTGCCAGCCAGGCGGGAGTGCAGTGACACGATCTCAGCTCACTGCAACCTCTGTCTCCTGGGTTCAGGTGATTCTCCTGCCTTAGCCTCCTGAGTAGCTGGGACTACAGGCGCGTGCCACCACACCTGGCTAATTTTCATATTTTTAGTAGAGACGGGGTTTCACCATGTTGGCCAGGCTGTTCTTGAACTCCTGACCTCAAGTGATCTGCACATCTCCGCCTCCCAAAGTGCTGGGATTACAGTCTTGAGTCACTGCGCCCTGCCTAAAACTTATGAATTATTTCTGAAATTTTCTATTTAACATTTTCAGACCACAGTTGACCACAGATAACCAAAACCTCAATCACAGAAAGTAAAGCCGTGGATAAGGCGGGACTAGTGTATAGGTAGCAGCCTAGAAGATTGATGGGAAAGGTGGGATGCTAGAAGGTGGTCAGCACAATACAGACATGAGCTGATGAGCATCTAAACTGGGACAAGTAGGAGAGGAAAGGAGAAAACATTTGGAAAATAGTAACATTGATATTTCTTGTGAAGGAGAAGGAGAAAGTAACAGTGACTTCTAGATTTCTGGGTTGGGTCATCTTTTGGATAGTAGTACCACTGAGACAGGGAATTCAAGGTTTGGGGCAAGGGTAATTGGAGATGAGAATTGTGTTTGGAGGTAACTACTAACATTCAAGTGGAGAGGGTTAGTTGGCAGTTCTATGGTCATCTCTTGCCGACACTGTCTATTTATCAGACTCCTGGGAGAAGACCAACATCTATGGGGTTGTAGGGAAGGCTAAGGACAAGAGTGGGGAGTGGTATCATGAAAATCCAAAGGCCATCTCAAGTAAAAGGAATAAATGTGTCATGCTTTTTAAAAAGTTGATGTGTGGAAAATGTTTTCCTGGGTTGGAAACTGGGCGGCCAGGGGATGGCAGTATGGACTTCAGTGAAGTAGTGACAGAAGCCTGATCATAGACATTGAGGAAAGCGGTGTAGGTGTTGTGAGCTTTTGCTGTAAGAGAAAAAGTTGAGACTTTTGTTTTGCTTGGTTTGTGAGAGATGTGTATGTATTTCTGCTGAGTGATAAAGCCAACGGGGAGGGATTGATTTTTATAGGAAAGGAGGAAAAATAATGGAAACACATCTCATTATTTTATTGTCACATTTCTTTTCTTTGTTATCTTTTGAGTGTTTCCCCTTTTTGCCAGTAGAGTTATTGTCTATTTTTTCTTTCTAGAGGACAAAAAAAAACTAATACAGACTCCTTTATTTTTATATGGATATACTAGGATTATAATTCAGATATTTAATATCTTTTTTCAGAGTGTTCAGATAATAGATTAATGGAGAAAACATTTAAAATTGTTTAAAATTTAAATACATTGAACTCTAACATAGATGAAAAATGTGTTTCCTGCTTTCAGTCGACCTGATAAAAAGCAACGTATGGTAAATATTGAAAACTCCAGGCATCGAAAACAAGAACAGAAGCACCTTCAGCCACAGCCTTATAAAAGGGAAGGTAAATGGCATAAATATGGTCGCACTAATGGAAGACAAATGGCAAATCTTGAAATAGAATTGGGGCAATTACCTTTTGATCCTAAATACTGATTCACAATTGAGTTAAATTAGACAACTGTAAGAGAAACATATGCTTTGTACAATGTTTGGTATTGAAACTAATGAAATTATCAAGATGACAATGTCTTTTTTTGTTTCTAAGTATCAGTTTGATAACTTTATATTACTCAGAAGCATTAGTTAAAAGCCTACTAACCTGCATTTTCCTGTAGTTTAGCTTCGCTGAATTTTTTTTGACACTGGAAATGTTCAACCGTAGTTTTATTAAGGAAGCCAGGCATGCAACAGATTTTGTGCATGAAATGAGACTTCCTTTCAGTGTAAGAGCTTAAAGCAAGCTCACTCATACATGACAAAGTGTAATTAACACTGATGTTTGTGTTAAATTTGCAGCAGAGCTTGAGAAAAGTACATTGTGCTGGAATTTCATCAACATTTTATAATCTTACACTCACTTCTTGTCTTTTTGTGGGTTCAAGAGCCTGCTGACTTGTGAAGAATTTGCTGCCCTCTTAAGAGCTTGCTGACTTGTTTTCTTGTGAAATTTTTTGCACATCCGAATAATGTCGAAGAAACAATAAAACTACACCATGAGGAAAACTAAAGGTCTTTATTTAAAATCTGGCATTGTATTAACATGTGATTTTATACTATGTAGTATTTTATACATTTCCTCAGTAGTGATATTTGGTAAAGCAGTTCATATAGTTTTTTTCTAAGTTCCATGAATCTTACCCAGTGTTTACTGAAGTATTTAAGCAGCATCTGAATATTTCCACCCAGCAATGTTAGTTTATCTCAGAAAGTTCAGAATTCATCTTCGTGTTGAATTTCCCTTTTAACTTCCGTTCATAGACATATACGTGACTTCCAATTCGACCCTCCGGCAAGTGAGTGTGGAAGAAAAGAGCAGTTCTGTTATAATTGCTTGAAATTAGGAAAGCACTTATTTCCTAGAAGCAAATAAATGTTTAAGTAAATAAAGGCTACATTTTGCTGAGTACTGTTTCAGTCAATTTTAGAATTGCCTATTCTAATTGCTCTCTACAACTTTTTGCTTAATAACAGAATTAACTTATAGGAAGTAAAATACCTTGATAGTTACAGAACTGGGGCTTATTTTGACTAGAGAAAAGACTAATTATGAAATGTGGGTTGAAACAGACCATAAAAAAAGGTTATATTATCTATTTACCTGAGGGTTTCCTAAACCTGGGATACAATTAAAACACTGAGATTTCCTCTTTTTCATGTTTACTTACCTCTGCCAAAATGCTGAAGGTGATCAAGTGAGTAGGCAATGATGCATCATCATGAAACTCTCTATGTAACCAGTTTAAGGGATTTAGGTAAAATACATCTGCTTCATCAAGATACTGACTTTTTCCAGTCAGGTCTGGGGGGCACTGGAGAAATCTCATGGGAAGTGGGCAGTGAACATGGCTATGAAAACAAAAGTTTCCATAAATAAATACAAGTAAAACATGAAAGTTTTCATTAATCTTAAGATAAGTCATTTATACTTAGCAAAACGTGAAATCTGAATCCGTAAACTGTTGCAGTTAAGCAGCAAGGCTTTAACTCATTTTCTCAAAAATAAAAAACATGATTCTCATACCATGCACCTATGCATCAGCAGCAGTATAATCTACAAGCCCAAACTAGCTCATAGAACTCCATTTCAAGGAGAGAAGTAGGTCAGTAGGGGGACTCAACATTCTGTAGCATTGGTATTCTGTTCCAGAAGCGTAAATGGTCTTCAGGACCAGGTAAGTTTACTTGTTCATAGTAAAGTAATTCTCCATAGGCGTATTTGATAAAGTAGGAAACTGGATTCTTTCTCTCTTCCCTTTCTGCTCTGATAGGGGATGGATCACATGCTTACATGGCAAGTTTTGTTTTTTTTGGAGACAGAGTTTCGCTGTCGTCACCCAGGCTAGAGTGCAATGGCGCAATCTCAGCTCACTGCAACCTCCACCTCCCAGGTTCAAGCAATTCTCCTGTCTCAGCCTCCTGAGTAGCTGGGATTACAGGTGCCTGCCACCACGCCTGGCTGATTTTTTGTAATTTTTAGGAGAGATGGGGTTTCACCATGTTGGCCAGGCTGGTCCTGAACTCCTGACCTCAGGTGATCCACCGCCTCGGTCTCCCAAAGTGCTGGGATTACAGGTGTGAGCCACTGCACCCAGCCACATGGCAAGTTTGAAGTGTGTGTGTGTTTTTTTTCCTCATATATAAGATTTAGAAGTAGAGAGCAACATATGTCCATTGATTAACATCCAAATAAGTAATGGTTTTATTGTGGCATAGAAAGACTAGAGTAGGTCGGGCTCAGTGGCTCATGCCTGTAACCCCAGAACTTTGGGAGGCCGAGGCAGGTGGATCACTGGAGGTCAGGGGTTCAAGACCAGCCTGGCCAACATGGTGAAACCCTGTGTCTACTCAAAGTACAAAAATTAGCTGGGCATGGTGGCATGTGCCTGTAGTTCCAGCTACTCAGGAGGCTGAGGCAGGACAATACTTGAACCCAGAAGACGGAGGTTGCAGTGAGCTGAGATCACACGTCACTGCACTCCAGTGGGCGACAGAGCAAGACTCTGTCTCAAAAAAAAAAAAAAGAGTATAAAAAAGATGGATTCATTTCTAATACCAGTTATGACAATTTAAGCCAGTTACTTAGGTCATGAAAAAAGCCATGTTTATAACTGCCTTAGGAAAAATTAAACCTCACTGATAACAAACATTTAAAATTTCCAGTTAGAAATGAAGTTAATAATTATGGAGGAGGTTTGTTTTATTTATGAAATGCATACAAATTAAATGTACACAAGACCGAATAGTGATTTATTTATTGGAAATGAAGGTCTTGTTTCGAAGGGAAGCAGAAATTCCTCAGAAAAAGCTGCCTGCCTTATATAAAAGCTGCCGGCCTACTGTAGTCTTTCTTTGCCACAATAAAACCATTACTTGTTTGGATGTTAATCAATGGACATACGTTGCTCTCTACTTCTAAGTTTGATGCAAAATAGGCATCGGACGTTTTCCTCTGTTGTGTGCTTTGAAAAGGTGTGGAGAACTTGGTGAACTGTACAAAGCCTAAGACATCAACTGACTATAAGTAGGTATAAAGAACATCTTGGTACCTCTAGGATTCCTGTTCTCCACAGTATTACCCCTAATGTGAGCAGAGAATGAATGTCCCTGTTTTAGCCACATACACATATAGTAGGGAATCCTCACGTTGAAAGGATACTTGATGTCTTCCATTTAGCCTGTGGTTTTTGCTAGGATCTCAATTTTTCTAAACTGTATATTAATGATTGGCATTAATGATAAGTAGGAGTATTCCAAGTATTAAATTCTCCTAAAATGATAACCACAGTGATTAAATTAATTGAATGTGCATATGAGACATTAACTCCAGATTGTTTAAAGCCAGATTGAGTTAAATAGTTACAGATTTTATTTATTTATTTATTTATTTATTTTTAGGTATAGTCTCGCTTTGTCGCCCAGACTGGAGTGCAGTGGTACAACCTCAGCTCACTGCAACCTCCGCCTGCCAGATTCAAGCAATTCTCCTGCCTCAGTCTCCCGAGTAGCTAGGACTACAGGCATGCACGACAACACTTGGCTAATTTTTTTTGTATTTTAGTAGAGTCAGGGGTTCACCATGTAACCCAGGCTAGTCTCAAACTCCTGAACTCAGGCAATCTGCCTGCCTCAGCCTCACAAAGTGCTAGGATTACAGGCGTGAGCCACCACGCCCAGCCTGGTATATAATTTTCCATAGGAAATCTGGCTCCTTTGCTCCTGTACCATTATTGGGTAATTGGTAACTAATACAGCTTCCTGAAATACAAGCACAGGACCAAACGGATGTCTTTTTAAAGGCCATATATAGTTGAGGCAATTTTAGTTTATTTCCCAGAAACACTTAATTCAAGCATTAGAATATCATCTAGTCGCATTCCCTAATTTTTATAGGTGAGACAACTGATGTCCAAAGAGATTAAAAATCTAGTTTAAAGCTGGGCGTGGTGGCTCACGCCTGTAATCCCAGCACTTTTGGGAGGCTGAAGTGGGCGTATCACCCAAGGTCAGGAGTTCGAGATCAGCCTGACCAACATGGAGAAACCCCGTCTCTACTGAAAATACAAAATTAGCCGGGCATGGTGGCGCATGCCTGTAATCCCAGCTACTCGGGAGACTGAGGCAGGAGAATCACTTGAACCCAGGAGGCAGAGGTTGCAGCGAGCCAAGATTGTGCCATTGCACTCCAGCCTGGGCAACAGGAGTGAAACTCTGTCTAAAAAAAAAAAAAAAATTCTAGTTTAAGATGAGGGCAATAGTCCAGTAGTAGATCTGGACTAAAATCTATGTTTTAAGTTTAATTCAGATTGTGTAAAGATGTATCACAGAGATCTGTAGTAAGGTAAGTAATACATAAGTTTCTTTACTAAGAAGACTATCAAATACCTACAAATTGTTTTATACTGATTTAAATCAGAATTAAGTGTAAGTAAATTGTTTTTAAACAATAATAAAGTTTATTTAAAAGGTTTTCTTTGACACAGTTCAAGTGGTTTTTAAAATCCATCAGTGAATAAATATGAGTGGGAGTTTAAAATTTATCATTTGATCAATGACCAATTAGTTCAAATCCAGGAATCTGAAAGGGAATTGTAAAGTAGTCAGTTTCAGTTTCTCAACAGCATATAGTGGAACATCTGTTATTACCTGTAATAAGGAGTAGCGTGGCAAGGCATCATCATAAATATTGAAGCTGAAGATTTATTGGGATTGTTGTAACAAACTTTTTGAATGTGACTCATGACATCAAGAGTACCTCGTTGATGAACTAAACCAGTATAAAGGGCGAGGAACAAATTTGATAAAAACAGGAAACTCAGAGCTGGTTTCTTCCATGTTTTCAGGTGGGTTAGTGAGTATCCTATATGAAGATAGACATATTGAACCTTAACACTGACAATCTTTTGTTATGTTAACTGCAAATACATCTGTAATTTTTAATGGAAATAACATAAATTGTAATACTGTTACGACAAATAAGACATAAGCAGTAAGTCACATCTCTGACCATTCACTACTATTGTCATCTAGGTCTTGACTTTTTCTAGTAAAAGGTATTGAGGTATAGTAGGAAGGTTATGGTCATGGAGTCTAGCAGGTCCAGATTTGAATTCCAGCACAAGTTGTTTTACTTTGATGATCATTTGGATAATAGTACCTTTTTCAAGTGTTAGAAAAAAATGTCCAGTGCCTGCCCTGGCACATAGTAGTTGCTAAATAAATAGGACTTTTAATTATTCCATTTACCTACCTCTTTAATCTCCCAAGCACTAATAATTGGTATTTTAGTGTGTAATATGAGTTTCAATAATGTGTCCTCTTAGGAAAATAAGCCATTGGGCACCTGAGAGATTTTCCATAAGTATCTGAGTGCTATGTCTTTTTTTTCCCACTGCAGTGGGAAATTTTTTTTTTCCCGCTACAGTCAGGCAATTTGGAGATGCTGAACAATTTTTCTTTTTTGATTTATGAAAGTCATTATTCTGTGGGGCAAAACAACAAAAAACCAAAGGAAAAAACCAAGTTGAATGAATAGAAGGGTATAAAAGGATAAGTAAAAGTCTCTCTCCCCTCTGATAGTCCTTTTCTTCAGCAACAGCCACTGTTAATGGACATATTAGGATCTACTGAGAATACCAAGAACAAGCCTTTCCACTGGAAAAGATTAAGCTTATTAGTAAGCATGACATTTTGTTCATAATTTACATATACTCTTTTTATAGAACTAGATAATAGTTCTTTTT
This sequence comes from Colobus angolensis palliatus, assembly GCF_000951035.1. NCBI lineage: Eukaryota > Metazoa > Chordata > Mammalia > Primates > Cercopithecidae > Colobus > Colobus angolensis. The sequence goes on from NW_012115043.1 coordinate 16,466,188, forward strand.
GAACTTGGGTATTCTTCATCCAAACCTTGGTTTGCCCAAAATGTTAGTACAATACTCAATGGGGCCAAGGCAGTGTATTTTATTTTGTTCCTCCTATAAATATGTTAATGACATACACGGTTCATAACTCATGAGTTGGAATATCACATATCCATGTCACCTAGTACTTTTTAATCTACTTGAAATAGTTCTGATTAAGTAATCTGAAAAGTGGTGTGGTGAAAAATGTAGCAAGAGTAAGAAAACTAAGCCTATCACTTAAATCTACATTTATAAGATGTTTGAAATGGTAAAATGAGGAGCCTACTAAAAGGAATGATAATTGCAATTAGCTTTATTTGAAATAAAATAGCTGAGATGAGAGGATTGCTTGAGGCCAGGAGTTCAAGACCAGCCTAGGCAACATAGTGAGACTCCATCTCTACAAAAATAAAAAAAAAATTAGCCAGGCGTGATAGTGCGCACCTGTAGTTCCAGCTACTGGGAAGGCCGAGGCAGGAGGTTCATCTGTGCTCATGAGTTTGAGGGGACAGTGAGCTATGACCACGCCACTGCACTCCAGCTTGGGTGACTGTCTCTATGAAAATGACTCTATGAAAATGAAAATGAATAAAATAGGGCCAAGTGCAGTAGCTCACACCTGTAATCCCAGTACTTTGGGAGGCCAAGGCAGGCAGATCACTTGAGGTCGAGTTCAAGACCAACCTGGCCAACATGGTGAAACCCCATCTCATATAAAAATTAGCCAGGCGTGGTGTCAGAGATTGCAGTGAGCTGAGATCGTGCCACTGCACTCCAGCCTGGGCAACAGAGTGAAACTGTCTCAAAATAAATAAAATAGGATTCTAAAAGTTCAACCATCTGTAATAACCCCAGTCACATCCAGCAGATCCCCAAGTATAAGCTGAAGCACTTGACTTGGGTGGTAGACTAAAACAACACCTACTTTAGTAGGCTCACATACAAAAAGCCACATTAAAGCCTTGTCTTTGTCTGTCTGTACTGCTATAATGGAATACCTGAGGCTGGCCAATTTATAAAGAAAAGATGTTTACTTGGCTCATGGTCCTGCAGGTTGTACAAGCATGGCACCAGCATCTACTGGTGAGGGCTTCAGGCAGCTTCCACTCATGGCAGAAGGTGCAGGGGAGTCAGTGTGTGCAGAGATCACATGGTGAGAGAGCAGAAGCAAGAAAGTGGAAGGTGCCAGGCTCTTTTTTAACAGCCAGCACTCGGGGGAACTCTCAGGAGAGCTCACGTATTACCCCAGGATAGTGCCAAGCCATTTGTGAAGGCTCCAACCCCATGATCGCAGCACCTCCCGTTAGCCCCACTTCCAACAATGGGGATCAAATTTCAACACAAGGTTTAGGAGACAAACATCCAAACTACAGGAAGCCCATCCTACAGCAAGGCCCTAGAAGATACGGTTTGTTCTCAATTTGAAGATACTTATAAGGTGAGTATGGGTAAAGTGGTTCACTTATTAATAATTTGTTCATTCAAGGCCGGGCGCGGTGGCTCACGCCTATAATCCCGCCACTTTGGGTAAAACTCCGTCTCTACTAAAAATACAGAAAAAAGTTAGCTGGGCGTGGTGGCGGGTCCCTGAGAGGCTGAGGCAGGAGAGGTGGAGCTTGCAGTGAGCTGATACCGTGCCACTGCACTCCAGCCTGGAGGACAGAGCGAGACTCTGTCTCAAAATAATAATAATTTGTTCATTCGTTAAATGTTGGAAATTTTTATTAGAAACTGTGGCACTGGGTCAGGCGCAGTGGCTCATGCCTGTAATCCCAGCACTTTGGGAGGCCAAGGCAGGCAGACCACGAGGTGAAGAGATTGAGACCATTCTGGCCAACATGGTAAAACCCCATCTCTACTAAAAATACAAAATTTAGCTGGGTGTGGAGGCGCATACCTGTCGTCCCAGCTGAGGCAGGAGGCAGGCTGAGGTATGCACCTGTAGTCCCAACTGAGGCAGGCTGAAGCAGGAGAAACACCTGAACCCGGGAGGCGTACGTTGCAGTGAGCTGAGATCGCGCCACTGCACTCCAGCCTGGCGACAGAGCAAGATGCCGTCTCAAAAAAAAAAAAAGAAGAAACGATGGCACTAGGAATACAGTAATACAGGTGGGTGATCAAGACTGTGAAAATAGCACTCTGGGTAGAATGCTGGAAGATAACATGCTTGTATTTCTAGCATCTTCAGTACTGGTGAGACAGGGCGTCTCTTTAAGTTAGGTAATGCTTGCCTTACACGATGGTGACTTTAACTCTGAGCTTAGCTCATTTTAGGATGGATCATTTTAGTCAGAACTGAATCTCCGTATTACTTAGAGAAGTAAGACAAAGAAAATGCTTGGAAGAGAAGGAACAGCTGAACACTGCCAGGGAGAGTCAGGTGATAGCTTAGTTTTCTTGGGGACAGTGGATACTGAAACAGTTGCCATTCAAAATTGTCTTCAACAGTATTATGGATCAGAGGAGCTTTTGTGGAATATTCTGGGAGCCTTACTACATGTCACAGTATTATTTCTAAGAAAATATTTCAGGGTTCCAACTTAAAAATGAAGTTTGGGGATAAAGCCTTATTTAAAATAGAACTATCTTTATATTATTATTACTTTTTGAGACAGAGTCTCGCTCTGTCACCCAGGCGGGAGTGTAGTGGCAAACTGGCTCATTGCAACCTCCATCTCCTGGGTTCAAGCGATTATCCTGCCTCAGCCTCCCGGGTAGCTGGGATTACAGGTGTCTGCCGCCATTACCGGCTAATTTCTGTATTTTTAGTAGAGATGGGGTTTCACCATGTTGGCCAGGCTGGTCTCTAATTCAGGTGATTTGCCCGCCTCAGACTCCCAAAGTTCTGGGATTACAGGTGTGAGCCACAGCACCCAGCCAGAACTGCCTTTATTTACATGTTTAGCATCCTATACGCATTACTAAGCATTTGACATATAAAGAAAATATCTTTATAGCTTCAGTTCTCATCAAATGACTTGTGCACATGTTAGAAAAGAACCTAACTTTAGAGTATTAAGAGTCCTGAATTTAAGGCCTCTGAGGGGTTTTTAAACCTTGTGGCACTGAAAGCTTCCAAAGGGAATTTCATAAATGAGTTGCTAAAGGAAGGGTTGGAAAGATTTTCCAGTTCCAATGCTAGACTGAGTGAACCACAAGAGAAGCCTAAGGTCTATCGTTTTCTTATAGACAAGTAGTTCTGTTTCATCAATATTTAAAATAAATGAACAAGATTCCAGTAGGTGACATCCAGTAAGTCTAATTAATGGCACGCAAAAATTTGGAGATGCAGTTCTCACTGAAATAATCCACCCTCAAATGACCTAGCTTCAGAAAGTGATCATCCCCACCATGTAAATGATGTGAATCCCAATCACTGAAGATTTAAGACTTTGTATGTACCCCAGTGACTAAAGTATAGGTCCCTTCCTGTCACATAGTAATAACCCATTGCCAACTGGATGTAGACCTGCAAATAATAATAAATGGAGTTTTAAGCCACTACAGTTTTGAGGTGGCCTTTTACACAGCAATGGCTGATAGAGTTGTCATGTTTATATAAAAATAGGTTAAAACAAGTCACACAAAAGCAGCATATGGCTGAACTTTGTGGTATAACTCAAAATTTCAAGTAGTTAGGAAAGATTCAAACTAGGTCTCTAAAACATCAAGAGCTCCAAAGAGAACTGTTCTAAATGTCCGAAGATTCTGTCTAGGTGAGATCACTAGACAGAGTTGATCCTACTGTTGGAACCTCTTGGCATTAAAGAGCTCTGACTGTTAGGGGAAGTGCAAATCTCCTAGGAATCAGTTTTTTGACTCACTCTAGAACCTTAGGTAGGGGGTGGAGGAAAAGAATGCATCCTGTGAGGAGATCAAGGGGTTTTCTAGGTCGCTGTCTTTTAGGAATCCCTCTAAGTAGACAGAGGATGGAAGAAGGGGTGATTCTCACCTATTAGAAGGGGATCTCTTTACCCCTCATCAGCATTTTATCTCAATAAACTGGGAAAAGGCCCTGGTTACAGGGATCTTGCCACTTAAAGATTCAATCTTTTAGGCTGGGAATGAGGATTCAGACAATCCTGCCTGAATGAGGATTCAGGCAAACTTCGTGTAAATACTTGGTAAAGAAACAGGACACAGAGGAGGAATGCTGGAAAAAATCTGGTTTATGAAAACTGAAATCAAACTAAGTTACTAACCAACCTCCCCATCCCCTCCAGGCACACAAAAACATTTGCCTCTGTACTCTGGCAATGCTTAATTATAACACACACTCAAGTGGCTGTAAAAAAAACCCAACAAAACAGAAACCATTTTAACATCTGAATAGTGATTTATGAACAGATTTCCTCTGGCAAATGGGGCCAGCTATTCTTAAGGCTTGCCAAATAGCTTGTTAGATGTCTATATTTTTGTATGTGCCTTCGTTTGTATATGGTTAGAGTGTAAAGTAATGACAGACTGAGGCTTTGGTTTCAGAACTTCAGATGTATCAAAAATACAGATTTTTATGTTTGATTTTATATTTGTATGTTTATCTCCTTAAATCAAAGAGATTATACATCTCAGATCTGTAGGAGTTGATGTATACTTGGTCAAACACTGCTTGACTCAATGTTTTTCTTTTTTTTTTTTTAAGTAAAAAATAAGTTTGAAAACTGTAACTCCCTAGGTTTTTTCCAGCCTCCAGTTCAATTGGCTAGTCATTTCTTCTCTCCCAACATAGTGATTTTTTTTTAAGGTCTTAATATTTGAAGGAAGCCAACAGTCATTTATTCTGAATTAAACTTGAAGTTAATAAAGTTTCAATTCATAATTTTTCCAAACCAACCAATGTAAAAACCCAGATTTTCCTGAATTGAGTCATGTAAGAATTTTTGTAAGTGACAAAAAAAATACATGTTAAGACTGTGGAAAAATGGAGAAAAGGCCTGAAATAAAATCAGGAGTTAATTACTTAAAAAATTGCATATGCCAGGCTGGGCGCAGTCGCTCACGCCTGTAATCCCAGCACTTTTGGGAGGCTGAGGTGGGTGGATCACCTGAGGTCAGGAGTTCAAGACCAGCCTGGCCAACATGGTGAAACCCCGTCTCTATTTAAAATACAAAAATTAGCTTGGCATGGTGTTGCATGCCTGTAATCCCAGCTACTAGGGATGCCGAGGCAGGAGAATTGCTTCAACCCAGGAAGTGGAGGTTGCAGTGAGCTGAGATCGTGCCACTGCACTCCAGCATGGGTGACAGAGCGAGACTCCATCTAAAATAATAATAATAATAATTGCATATGCCTTAGAGTTTTAAAGGTGTAAATGCTTTGTGTGTATAAGCATTAAAAACTAGTTTCAACAGCAATAAATACATTTTTCCTTTGTGAAAATGAAGACCCTTACAGTTTAACCCTAAACTTAAAATAGCTAATCTAAAACAGACATTAACTTTACGTTTTAGTGAGAAACAATACCACCAAATAGAAACACCACCACCAAAAACTGCTTTGGTTATTGGATATTTATGTGGGTTTTTTGTTTGTTTGTTTGTTTGTTTGAGAGAAGGACTTGCCATATTACCCAGGCTGGTCTCAAACTCCTGGACTCAGGCGAACCTCCTGCCTCAGGCTTCTGAGTAGCTGGGACTATAAGTGCACACCACTGCACTGGGCTAGGATCTTTATGTTTTTATCTCACTTTAGAGGATATAGGAAAAAAGATATTTGGACTACAAAAAGGGAATATTGCAGTCATATAATTAATCTGTAATTAAGTAATTCCTTATTAACCTAGTTGAAAATAAAAATAGTTTAATGAGAATGTGTTGTCTTTGGACTATTTCTATATAATTTATTTTCTATAACAAACAAAAGCACTTACCACAGAACACCATACAGAATGGTAAAACTGGATAAATAAACCTGAATTCTTTGTGGCTCAACATGCTATAATAAAAAGAAATATTATTAAAAATATTAATTATCATGTTATATGATACATTGAGAAAGTAATGTATTTAATATAAAATATATTTAACTTGATCTATTTATTTTCTAAGTACTCAGACTGAATTTCTTGCTTCAGGAATTAGTCTCATTTTTTAGTTATAAGGTGATTATGATATGGTAAAACTAATCATAAAATATGATGTCAATTTGAAATTACAGAGTACAGTTACATTCTAAAAACGGGATTTCTATTTCTATCCAAGTAAGTAACATTAGTCAAATTTGGAACAAGGATACATCATTTTTATTTTAGGATGTATTTCTGTGGTCCTTCAATTTAAAATTTTGGTGGTATTGACTGATTGATTGATGATTGATTGACTGAGACTGGATCTTGTTTTGTCACCTAAACCGAAATGCAGTAGCACAATCATAGCTCACTGCAACCTTAAATTCCTGGGCTCAAGCAGTCCTTCTGCCTCAGCTTCCCAAATAGCTAGGACTACAGGCACATGCCATCATGCCCTGGTAATTTTAAATTTTTTTCAGAGAGAGGGTCTTGCTATGTTGCTCAGGCTGGTCATGAACTCCTTGCTTCAAGCAATCCTCCCACCTTGGCCTTCCAAAGTACTGAAATTATAGGCATGAGCAACTGTGCCTTTTTTTTTTTTTAAAGCAAAAAAATTAGTCCAAGTTCTTAAAAATTGAGTGTAATCCTTATTAAGCAAACTACATATCTAAAGTATTCACTCTAGTGCCTCCATAATTACTACTACTTGTATCTTCTAAGATAATTCCCACTAACAAAAGTTAATGGCACCTCCAAAAAATTAAGTTTACTTTTTGAAGAATTTGATTTGATTTCTTGGTAACATAAAACATTTTAGCCTTTGAACCAATAAAATCTTACCTATAAACAAGCAGTGTCCATAGCACAGTCACCAAAAGTATCCGGTGTCTCTTTGGTGCTAGATAGCAGCCATGAATAAAGAAGGGTAAGTGAGTACCCAAGATAACTGGAAATCCTTGACTGAAGTACCAGTGCCATGGATGAGAACCATAAAATGTTCCCAAATTCTGCAGCACGTTAAATTTCAAAAAATTAAATTGAACCAGAGTCCACTGGCACAGTTGAAGGAAAAATAAATAGAAATGTGTTAGTGCCAAGTAGTAATGTTTGGCATTAGGGAACTGACACAATTTTGACATTAAATCAGAACTGAAGTCTTAAAACCAGGCAATAGTTTACATTAATAATTTTTTTTTTTGATACAGAGTCTTGCCCTGTTGCCCAGGCGGGAGTGCAGTGGCATGATCTCAGCTCACTGCAAGCTCTGCCTGCCAGGTTCAAGCAATCCTCCCACCTTGGCCTTCCAAAGTACTGAAATTATAGGCATGAGCAACTGTGCCTTTTTTTTTTTTTAAAGCAAAAAAATTAGTCCAAGTTCTTAAAAATTGAGTGTAATCCTTATTAAGCAAACTACATATCTAAAGTATTCACTCTAGTGCCTCCATAATTACTACTACTTGTATCTTCTAAGATAATTCCCACTAACAAAAGTTAATGGCACCTCCAAAAAATTAAGTTTACTTTTTGAAGAATTTGATTTGATTTCTTGGTAACATAAAACATTTTAGCCTTTGAACCAATAAAATCTTACCTATAAACAAGCAGTGTCCATAGCACAGTCACCAAAAGTATCCGGTGTCTCTTTGGTGCTAGATAGCAGCCATGAATAAAGAAGGGTAAGTGAGTACCCAAGATAACTGGAAATCCTTGACTGAAGTACCAGTGCCATGGATGAGAACCATAAAATGTTCCCAAATTCTGCAGCACGTTAAATTTCAAAAAATTAAATTGAACCAGAGTCCACTGGCACAGTTGAAGGAAAAATAAATAGAAATGTGTTAGTGCCAAGTAGTAATGTTTGGCATTAGGGAACTGACACAATTTTGACATTAAATCAGAACTGAAGTCTTAAAACCAGGCAATAGTTTACATTAATAATTTTTTTTTTTGATACAGAGTCTTGCCCTGTTGCCCAGGCGGGAGTGCAGTGGCATGATCTCAGCTCACTGCAAGCTCTGCCTGCCAGGTTCACACCATTCTGCTGCCTCAGCCTCCTGAGTAGCTGGGATTACAGGCACCCGCCACCACGCCCAGGTTTTTTTTGTATTTTTAGTAGAGATTGGGTTTCACTGTGTTAGCCAGGATGGTCTCCCGGGTTCACACCATTCTCCTGCCTCAGCCTCCCGAGTAGCTGGGACTACAGGCACCGCCACCCCCAGGTAATTTTTTTGTATTTTTAGTAGAGATTGGGTTTCACTGTGTTAGCCAGGATGGTCTCGATCTCCTGACCTTGTGATCTGCCCGCCTTGGCCTCCCAAAGTGCTGCAATTACAGGCGTGAGCCACCGTGCCCGACCTAATAATTTTGACTAATGACTATATGAAATCCTTCTTATTTTTTCTTCTTTAAGTATTAATGTGTTCTTTGTTAATTTGTAAAACTAGGTTTTTGAGATTCAAAGTGAGATTCAAACTTACATTTTAGCAATCTAAGTTTTTTTTTTATTTCAACAGTTTTTGGGTCACAGATGGCTTCTGATTACATGAATAAGTTCTTCAGAGGTGATTTCTAGGATTTTGGTCCACTCATCACCGAAGCAATGTACACTGTACCCAACATCTACTCTCTATTTTTCACCCCTCTCCCACCCTTCCCCACCCCACGTCCCCAGAGTCCATTCTATCATTCTTATGTCTCTGCATCCTCATAGCTTAGCTCCCACTTATAAGTAAGAACATATGATACTTGGTTTTTCATGCCTGAGTTATTTCACTTAGAATAATGGCCTCCAGTTCCATCCAAGTTTTATATCTAGTTAGTGATAAGGAGGATACTAGACAAATTTTTCGGACTGTGTGTGGTACTTTACAGTATCACATTACCTGTTAAGATAAAGCTTTGAAAACATTACAATTTGAATTACAGCACAAACCTGACAATAATGACAAACAGCAACAACAGGTAACATTCAGTGCTCACTTAATAATTCCCTGCCTTAAAATGTACTCTCCTGAATATTAACTAGGAATACTAATTCTTTTATGTAGAAAGCACAACAAATTGAACCAAAGACTTATTAGGATATGCCTAGAAGTATTTTGTAGTATATTCCATATCATTTAAAAAATTGTTTGCCTCTGTTCTAAAGTATTAATGGATTAAAAATAAAAATAGCTGTTAGCTTAATATACTTTTACTTACTTGGCCAAAAAAAATACGATCAATCATCAGAGACAAACTCAAAGTAGCAAAGCTGAAAAACAAAAATAGAATAGTGATTCACATTTGCAGCTTGCTGAAAATCCACTATTAGCATATGGCTTTGTATGTGCCTTGCATCAAAAGCCACTATAAAAATGCTTTACAGTTTCACCAACTGAATATGGATTTACACATTTTGAAAGGTATCTGTTGATAAAGATCAGTAGATAAGATTACATAATTAAATCAATTAATATTATAAAAATATATTAATATAAAGATTATTGAAAGACTACTGCGGTGTAACAAATTGCCCTAAAACTTGTTAACTTAAACTATGAATATTTACCATTTCATAGTTCCTGGGGATCAAGAACCTAGGTGTTGCTTAGCTGTGTGCCTCTGGCTCGAGGTCTCTCATGAGTTGTAGTCAAGCTCTTAACAGGGGCTACAGTTTCATGTGAAGGTTCAATTGTGGGTGGAGAGATCAGCTTCCAGACTTGCTCACATGGTTGCTGATGGGGCTAAGTTCCTCAACATATGGCCGTTTCCTTAAGGCTGCTTCATGACATAATAATTGGCTTAACCCAGGGTAAGTCAGCCAAGAGTGAGTGAGACAGGCACCCAAGATGGAAACCACAGTCTTATTTATTTATTTATTCTTTTCTTTTTTTTAGAGACAGGGTCTCGCTCTGTCACCCAGGCTGGAATGCAGTAGTGTGTGATTATGGCTCACTGCAGCCTTGACCTCCCAGGCTCAAGTGATCCTCCCACCTCAGCATCCCAAGTAACTAGGACTACAGGTGTGTGCTGCCGTAACTGGATAATTTTTGGATTTTCTGTAGAGATGGGGTCTCACTATATTACCCAACTGGTCTCAAACTCTGGGGCTCAAGCAATCCTTCCACCTTGGCCTCCCAAAATGCTGGGATTACAGATGTAAGCCACTGTGCCCGGCCACCATATCTTTTCATAACCCAGTCTTGTAAATAATATCCCATCCCTTCTGCTGTATTCTACGCATTAGAATTGAGTCAACAAATCTAGCCCAGGTTCAAGGGGAGGGGATTATACAAAGACATAAACAGCAGAAGGATGAGATCATTGGAGGCCATCTCAGTGACTGCCTACCACAAACACATATACAGAAAAATACGCTATGAGGATAAAGCTCTATGAATCATCACTGTATGAACACAGCTGTGTAACTGCCATACAGAGCGGGATAAAGAGTATTAGCAGCACCCCTTATCCTTCCAATCAGTCAGTCCCTACCCCCTCCCCAAAAGTAACCCAAAGGTAACCCTTCCACTTCCCAAAGATAACCACTGTCCTAATTTCTGACAGAACAGATGAGTTTTATCTTTTTTTGAATTTTATAAGAATAGAATCATACCATATGTACTCATGTCCAAATTCCTTTAGTCATTATGCTTGTGAGATTGAACCAAGTTTTTCTGCATGCTGTAGTTCATTCATTTACAATACTGTGTATTGTAACTATGTATACCACACTGTATGTATTCCTTCTGTTGATGGACACTGTGCTTCCATTTTCAGCTATTGTGAATAGTGCTGCAATGAACATTCTTTTACACATCTTTTGGTATCCATATATATGCATTTCTGTTAGACATATACCTAGCATTGGAATTGGTGGGCCCTAAGGTAGTGATCTCTAACCTTTTTGGCACCAGGGTCTGGTTTCTTGAAAGATAGTTTTTCCATGAACAGGTTGTGGGGGTGGGAGTGGGGCATGGTTTCTGGATGAAACTGTTCCACCTCAGATCACTGGACATTAGATGCTCATACGGAGCACAATCTAGATCCTTTGCATGTGCAGTTCACAATAGGGTTTACACTTCTATAAGAATGTGACAGGAGGTGGAGCTCAGGCAGTAATGCTTGCTTGCTCACCTCCTGCTGTGCAGTCCAGTTCCTAAGAGGTCATGGACTGGTGCCAGTCCACAGCCTTGGGACTGGGGACCCCTGTCCTAAGTTATAAGTGCAACTATGTATTTATTTAGCTTTTGTAAATACTTACAAGTTTTCCAAAGTAGTTATTAGTTTGCATTCCCACAGGAATATATAAGTTCCACATCATACTAGCCATTTGGGTGGATGTATAGTATAGTAGTATTTCATGGTGGTTTTACTTTGTATTTCCTAATAACAAATGACATGAGTCTCTTTATACTTATTGGCCATTTTAATATTTTTTGAAGTACCTGATGAAATCTTTTCAATCATTTTTCTATGAGTTATCTTTTTCTTATAGATTTTTACAAGTTTTATATATAATCTGGATGTAAGGGTTACATGTATTACAGCATCTTCTTCTGATCTGTAGCTTGCTTTTTCACTCTTCTTTTTTTTTTTTTTTTGAGACGGAGTCTCGCTCTGTTGCCCAGGCTGGAGTACATTGGCGCAGTGGCATGATCTTAGTTCACTGCAAGCTCCGCCTCCCAGGTTCAAGCAATTCCCCTGCCTCAGCGTCCTGAGTAGCTGGGATTACAGGCGCCTGCCACCACGCCTGGCTAATTTTTAGTAGAGACAGGGTCTCACCGTATTAGCTAGGATGGCCTCGATCTCCTGACCTCATGATCCACCTGCCTTGGCCTCCTAGTGTTGGGATTACAGGTATGAGCCACCGCGCCGGCCATGCTTTTTCACTCTTAATGGTGAATCTGTTGAACAAAAGTCTTTAATTTTAATATACTCAAATGTATCTATCTTTTTCTTTATAGTTAGTACTTATCGTCTATTTAGGAAAGTTTTGCCTGCCTCAAGATCATGAGGATATTCTGTCATATCTTGCACAACCACCACTGTTTTACTTTTACATCAGGATCTATAATTCCCTTGGAGTTTTTTGCTTTTTTGTTTTTCATTTTTGCTTATGCTAGGAAGGTAGGAGTCAGATTTTTTTTTTTTTCCATATGGATAGCCAACTATGTATTTATTGAAAAGACTATCCAGGCCAGGCTTGGTGGTTCATGCTGTAATCCCAGCACTTTGGGAGGCCGAGGCAAGTGGATCACGAGGTTGGAGTTCAAGACCAGCCTGGCCAACATGGTGAAACCCCGTGTCTACTAAAAAAAAAATACAAAAATTAGCCAGGTGTGATGGCAGGTGCCTGTAATCCCAGCTACTCAGGAGCATGAGGCAGGAGAATTGCTTGAACCCAGGTAGGGGAGGTTGCAGTGAGCCAAGATTTCACCACTGCACTCCAGCCTGAGCGACAGAGTAAGACTCTGTCTCAAAAACAAAAAAAA
>NW_012115043.1:16482817-16488127 GCF_000951035.1 Colobus angolensis palliatus
ATTTTTCAACTTTAAAATGGTACCCACACAGCCATTCTGTTTTTCCCTTTCAGTATAGTATTCAATGAATTACATGAGATATTCAAATATTTTATTATGAAATAGGGTTTGTGTTAGATGATTTTGCCCAACTATAGGCTAAGGTAAATGTTCTGAGTATGTTTATGATAGGCTAAGCTGTGATATTCAGTATGTTAGATGTGTTAAGTGCATTTTTAATGTAGAATATTTTCTTTTTTATTTATTTTGTTTAGAGACAGGTTATCACTGTGTTTCCCAGGCTGGAGTGCAGTGGAATGATCATAGCTCACTGCAACCTTGAACTCCTGGGTTGAAGGGATCCTCCTGCTTCAGCCTCCCAAGTAGCTAGGACCACAGGCGTGCCTAGTGCCACCTATACTTGGCCAATTTAAAAATTGTTTTTGTTGAGATGGGGTCTCATTATGTTCCTCAGGCTGTTCTTGAACTCCTGGCCTCCCAAGGCACTGGGATTACAGGTGTGAGCCACTGTGCCTTGCCTGACTTATATTTTCAACCTGCAATGAGTTTATCAGGATGTAACCCCAAGTCAAGGAGCATCTGTATTGTTATATCTTTTTCCCCCACAGACTTTGACTTTGAGAGCAGACACTGTATCTTACTCACCTCTGAATTATCAAATGCTGGATACAAAGTAGGTTAAATGCTTACTAAATGAGTAAGTTATTATCATGCTGCTGATGAGATTAAAAAGGCTTTCTATCTCCCTCAGTGTCAAAGCCGGTATGAACTGAGCCCCTGCTATCTCTCTGACCTCATTATTCCATTCTCCCAAGCTCACTCTCTTTTAGCCACATCAGTCTCCTTGCTGTTCCTTGAACATGCCCAACATACTTAGTACTTGGCTGGTCCCTTTGCCTGGAATATTCTCTCATCAAGTAACTACATGGTTCACTCTCTCAACTCTAAGTTTTGGCTCCAGTGTCACCTTACATGGTGATCTTTCCCAACCACCCTATTTAAAAATAACAGCTCCCCTGTTACCCCAAGCACTGGCATTCTGTCCTCCTTATGCCACAATTATTTTTCCCTGTATTACCATCACTTGACAAATATTTATTTATTCTTATCTTTTTAGCTGTCTGTCTCTCCCTACTAGAATGTAAACTTCATTAAGGCAGGTACTTTTTTTGGTTAAACCGATGCATCTCCTACATTTGGAACACTGCCTGGCACATAGCAGGATTAAATACTTCCTGAATGAATGAATACATTTAATGCAATGTTATTAATACACCTGAGAAACGACAACAGTAGCAACTGAGACGCAAGATAATTTAGTCCTTTCAGATTGCTACCCGAAAAATACTTGTGACTAGTGAATACTAGTACAGTCATGCATTACTTAACAATGGGGATGCATTGTGAGAACTGTATCATTAGGCAATTTCATCATTGTGCAAACATCATAGAGTGCACTTACACAAGCCTAGATGGTACAGCTTGCAGACATCTAGGCTATATGGTATAGCCTACGGCTCCTAGGCTGCAAACCTATACAGCATGGTACTATACTGAATATTATAAGCAATCGTAACACAACGCTATGTATCTGTGTATCTAACTATAGCTAAACAGGTTGGGCATAGTGGCCCATGCCTGTATTTCCAGCACTTTGGGAGGCCAAGGTGGGCGGATCACCTGAGGTTAGGAGTTTGAGAGTAGCTGGCCAACATGGTGAAACCCCAACTCTACTAAAAATAAAAAAATTAGCTGGGCGTGGTGGCAGGTGCCTGTAATCCCAGCTGTTTGGGAGGCTGAGGCAGGAGAATCACTTGAACCTGGGAGGCGGAAGTTGCAGTGAAGTGAGATTGTGCCATTGCACTCCAGTCTGGGTGACACAGCGAGACTCGGTCTCAAATAAATAAATATATATAGCCAAACAGAGAAACTAAAGTACAGTAAAATACGGTAATTTAATCTTATGGGACCACTGTCATAAATGCAGTCCAGTGCTAACCAAAATGTCGTTATGCGGTGCATGATTGTATATTAAAAAGATCACTGTTGTAAGAGTCAGAATGCAGTCATCCCTTCAATAAATAATTATTTGGGGTAGTCTACTAGATACTTGGGATATGTCTGATCCTAGGAGCTCATAGTGTAGTTAGAAGACCTGGGTTTCAATATCAGTGTAGCAACCAGGCCAATGACTTTGACTAACACATTTTTAATTTCTCCCAAGCTCCTGTTTTCTCTACTACAAAATAAAAACATATATTGCCTAGATAGAAGTATTATGAAAATTATGAGGTAATATGTGAAAACACATTATGAATTATAAAACCTTATACAAATGTAAAAGAATCAAGTATCTCTAAAATATATTTGAGAAATATTTAGGAAATAAAGCATCAGAAAGCACTAAGTTAGAAGTAATTACAAAAGCACTCAGTTAAGCAAATTAAAATAGTTATAATCAGGATCATAAATATAAGAATATAAGTTTTGCAATATTCTATTTCCTTGGACTAAGAGTGCTCATTGACATTAGAAGATAAAATAACTGAAAGATATAAAATCTTGTTCATAATCTGTGATTTATAGGCTACTAAAATTAATGGATGGATTATTGCCACACTTACCCTACAGGTAAAAAATGATGTAAAATAAGATCAAGTTTTCTTGGTTCTTGACAGAAATGTCTGAAGAGCAAAGGTGTCCAGGGAATGACAGCTGTGGGACGAATTATGAAGGCAAGTGCCACCAAGGATGAGTACTTGACACTGTAAGAGGAAAATGTGTGATAAGACAAGTGGGAAATTAACTTGAAGTTATCTATTACTTACACTGTGATTTGACATTTTCCTTTTGGTATGAATAGCTATATGAACTTTTTTTTTCTTTTTTTTGAGACAGAGTCTTACTCTGTCACCCAGGCTGGAGTGCAGTGGCTCACTGCAACTTCTGCCTCCTGGGTGCAAGCGATTCTGCTGCCTCAGCACCCCAAGTAGCTGGGATTACAGGTGTGCACCACCATGCCTGGCTAATTTTTTGTATTTTTAGTAGAGACAGGGTTTCACCATGTTGGCCAGGCTGGTCTCAAACTCCTGACCTCAGGTGATCCGCCCACCTTGGCCTCTCAAAGTGCTGGGATTACAGGCGTAAGCCACTGCGCCCGCCCTACACTACTAGATATTAAGACTTATTACAGGCCAGGCGTGGTCGTAATGTACCTCAGTTTGGGTTTATCTGATGTTTTCTCACGATTAGATTCAGGTTATGCATTTTGGCAGTTAACACCACCAAAGTGAAGGGATGTTTTTCTCAGTGCCTCAGACCAAGCATCTCACAATACTGATTTGTCCTATTACTAGCAATGTTAACTTCAGTCACCTAGTTAAGGCATGTCTCCCAAGTTTCTCTGCTATAAAATTATCATTTGTAATTAATAGGTCTCTTGTGGAAGATACTTTGGAACTATGTAACTATTCTTCAAACTTTTACCCACTGGTTTAATATTCAAGTGCAATTAATATTTGTATATGGACCCTGTATCTAGTGAGCATGCTTCATTTGTTTACTTATCTAATAGTTTATCTTTAGATTCTTTCTTTTGAATTTTCTACATATACAATCATGATACAAAGTCACAGAGTTTTATTTCTTCCCTTCTACCATTAACTCGCTTTTCTTGTCCTATTGCACTAGGTAGGATGGATACTGTTGAACAGGAGTGGAGATAATAACCATCCTTGTATCTTTCCCAATCTCAAGAGAAAGGGTTTCAATATGTTCATACTAACCACGATTTTTTTGTAAAGTTTTTATACAGACTGTCGTATGAATCAGTCCCTTTCCACAGTTTGTTTTCTAAGGGTTGTCTTCCCCCTCCCTGACAATCATGACTAGGCCTTTAGTTTCATCATATGCTTTCTGTGTGTCTATTAAGAAAGCCATATTATTTTTCTCCTTTATTCTCTTGATGTCATGAATCATACTGACTGATTTTCAAATATCAAATATTACATTCTTAGAACAAACCCAATCTTGGATGTCATGTATTCTTTTCAATATTGTATGGATTCAGTTTACTAATATTTCTTCAGGATTTTTGCATTCACAGTCATGAGAAATATTGGTTTATAATTGACCTTTCTTGTAATGTCCTTGTTAGATTTTGGTATCGAGAATATGCTATTGTCATGAAAAGAACTAGGAAATGTTTTTCTTTTTCCATTCTGTGGAATAGTTCATGTGAACTGATGTTTCTTCTTTCTTAAATGTATGGAATAATGTGCCAATGAAGCCATTTGAATCTGATGCATCTTTCTTTGAAGATCTTAATTACAAATTAAATTTCTTTAATATATATAGTACTGTTCAGATTTTCTACTTCTTCTGTCAGTTTTGGTAAGTTGCATTTTTCTAGAAATGTGTTCATTTGTCAAGTTTATTAGCAAAAAGTTGTTTATAATATTGTCTTCTTAATTCTGGGAATGGCTGTAAGACCTATAGTCATTCCTGTCTTCTCAATTATTGGTGAGATAGTGTGGCAGCTGGAAGGCAATTGAAGTATTTTGGATTTTACAAAATGACAAAATGATATCCCAAATTCTCAAGGCCATGTAAAAAGTAAACAAAAATTGGTCCACGTATATTAGAATTTTTCCTAAGACGAATTCAATATTTTTCTCTATATTTAGAGACACTATTACTGTTTGGATATGTAACTGACTGTTTTTAAAGGGTGCTAAATATGTAAAAGGTTGTTATATCATTCAAGTCTGAAGCCAACTCTGTGCATCAAAAGACTTGAATATAAGACTAATTAGGACTGTGATTGACATTTGTCTGTACTGCACAACTTCAGAATATTTTCACGTGCATTATCTCATTTGTTCTTTCTATATTTCACTTCAGAATAAACAAAGCAAGCATCTGATCTATGTGAAAAGCTTTTTCAGCTTTAAGCGAGCTCATTCTCCATGCATGACAAATTCATATTCACCCTGATGTTACTTGAAACACCACCCACTTTATAAGGCTTCTACTAATATTCCCTCTGCAAGCAGAATTAGATTACTTTCTATTCTTCTGCAGAATTTTGTTATATCTAACTTAGAATACTTTATTTTTTATTTTTATTTTGAGATGGAGCCTTGCTGTGTTGCACAGGCTGGAGTGCAGTGGTGCGTTCTCGGCTCATTGCAACCTCTACCTCTGGGGTTCAAGTGTTCTCCTGCCTCAGCCTCCCAAGTAGCTGGGATTACAGGCATGCGCCACAATGCCCAGCTAATTTTTTTGCATTTTTAGTAGAGATGGGGTTTC
>NW_012115043.1:16492998-16494698 GCF_000951035.1 Colobus angolensis palliatus
AAAAAAAAAAAGAGATGGGGTTTTACCATGTTGGCCAGGCTGGTCTCAAACTGCTGACCTCAAGTGATCCACCTGTCTCGGCCTCCCAAAGTGTGGAGATTATAGGCGTGAGCCACCGTGCCCAGCCAATACTTGCATTTCTTAAAGGAGTGTGCAAAATGTCATTTTATTGTCAGGTCTGGAATAGTATCTGTCATGCTTATACAAGGAAAAATGCTTATCTAGCAGTCCTTTTGTACCACATGACCTTTGCACTTCCTGACTGAATTAGGGAACGGCACCTGGGCCCAAGTAACCAATCTAAGGCTGGCTAGTGTGAAATAAAGTTATCTCCAGATAGAGACAATGACATTTAATGGACCTAATTAGATTCTCTGAAATTGAGTATGAGATACAGAGAAATTTGGGTAATTGCTAGCAAGAATAGAAGTGGACAGAGACTAGCTAAGTCCCTAAATGATGGAAGACTAAGGCAGAATTCATAGGCTATTTGGGATATAAAGGCACAACAAAACAGCCCATTCCCCAAAACTGCCTTGGATTCTGCATAACATTTCAATTCATTTGTGTGGCTGAGATATTCTACAGTTTTCTTCCAGTCCTGGCCACAAGGCTTGAGATGCCCATTTTCCCTTTTAGTCTTATAATAAAGTCCTCATCATATACATAACTTGAGTGAATGCTTTTTCTTGTAGTTAAGAGAGTCTAAGACAGAAATGATCTTATTTGATTTGATCCTCCTAACTTTTAACTTCCTACTCCTTTTGTGTAGGAAGAATGGATACTAGAATTTTAACTAGATCCCAAATTCTGTCTTTTTTCCTTTCAGTATATCCTAAATACTGTTATTACAAAAGAAGTTTTTCAAAATCAGATTTGATTATGTCATGCTGCTCAAATGCCTCAAATGGCTCCCTATTACCTACAGAATAAAATCCAAATTCAAAGTCCCATTCCAGCCTCATCTCTTATTCTTCTCGTACATCCATCCTACCACACTCTATAACTACTCTAGATAATCTGCCCTGAATATACTGTAACTGTAACTGTAAATGAAGCCCACTTACAGTTATGTGCCTTCACTCATGTTCCCATTGCTTGGTATTTGTTTCCCCAGTTTAAAGGAAGCCAAATAAAGTCCAAGTATTTCCTATTTGCTCTTCCAAATCTCTTCTCCTCCAGCCTTTATCTAGTCTGCATGCAGGAAAGCTGATCTGAATGGACAGCATCAGTGGCTACCTTGCTTTCTGGTTTCTGACTGTTTTGGCTGAGAGGCAGAAGAGTTGGGTCAGGATTATTTATTCCCCTGGCTGTCTCCTCATTATTGCTAAAGACTGGTTGTGCCTGTCCCCTGCTGGGGCCCTCTCTTATAACTATAGCTCTTTACAGATTCCAGTAACCACTTCTTCTCCTTGCTCTTTGGGGCCTAGAGATACTACAGACTTCCTGCTATAACTAGGCTGGCGGTACTACGGTGTTTCCATATTGGCTTTCCTAAATATTGTCTACACCTTTGCAAATATTCCTGTTGTTAAACTCTCCTTAATTATTCCCTTTGAGTATTATCTGTTTTCTGCTATAATATATAAACTGAAAATCTGTGGTTCTCAAGACTCATGAAAATTAGGGGGTCTACTAGACATTACAATATGTTGATACTTAAGATTTTTCAAAAGTAGAGGTTTTTTTTTTTTTTTTTT
>NW_012115043.1:16496174-16497653 GCF_000951035.1 Colobus angolensis palliatus
GGCCTCCCAAAGTGCTGGGATTATAGGCGTGAGCCACCACGCCCAGCCCTAGTGCTGTATTTTTGGGGGAAGGACTTCAAAGCCATCATGACTGTTGCCTACCATTTTATGTTGAGTCTTCAGCAATGCACATAAAATATAAGCACAAAATAATGAGGCTAACCATATCGCTGAATCAATTAGCAAGGACTTAGTTGCTAAACCAATCTTTCTTGTTAATGCAAAAGAACAGAATACCTGCAGAAATTTTCCCTTTCTAATTTATTGTAAATTATATTTCAGAAATATGTTGCTAAATTGGTTACTTGGAATTTAGAATGTATTTTCCAATAGAAACAATATAAAAAAGGTAGTAAGACTTTCAAACAGGCTCATATAAGCTTATTAACTTTACAAAGAGCCAAGTGAATTAACAACAGTACTACAGAATCCAATCCCTCATCAGGATATTGTTTAAATGGGAAAAATCCATTCAAGATTTGAGTGGGAGATGTCAGGAATCTGTCTCTCCACCTTGAAATAAGTTAAATGACAAAAGATAGTCTTCTATACCATACTCTCTTCCTTACATGAGTCCAGTAATTGCACCAACCTAATATTGTTGTGGCACAAACCACAGTTACTTTTGCACCAACCTAATACTTCCAACATCCCATTCGGAAGTGAAAGAGTTTCAGTGCAAAAAGATTTCTTGGGCTGCACCTCAGACAGAGGCTGGCTAGAGGAACAGAGCAAGGGTTGTAAATAGTTAAGATGCTTTGTGAGGTAGTTGGTAATTTAGAACTATCCTTACTCAATTCTATGGAAAGAGAGGCAAGGATCGTTTTGAGGAGTGAAGGGGCTTCCAAAGGCTGTCTCCCAGGGTTTAGACTCTAAAAGGGTTTGAGGGCATCCCTGTCCAGGGCTTAATCGGAAGGAAAGATATGGCAGGTGCCCCACTTGCATGTTACTGTTCTTAATTATGGACGTACCTCTATAAAGTTGTATGAATTATCTTCTAAAATTGTCTGGGAATCAATGTTTCCATGTGCTTTATACCCATAGGAATGAAATAACTGGCATATAGCTTCTAAAGTATTTAGGACTTACCACCCATCTTGCCACTTCCTGATTTTCTAGTTGCTTCATTAATGAGTAAAGTCTCACATCTGCTACAGCAGACAGAAATGCTTGGGCAAGTCTAGGAATCCAAATCTTCATCAGTTAAAAAGAAGAACAGGATGTTAAAAACATGTGTTGGTTCACACTGAATTATGATAAAAGTCAACAAGCTGATCCAACTATCTATGGGAAGCCATTCTTAGTACAAAAATAGACAATATATTTTTCTATTCTTCTGCAAAACTACATCCCTTTTTCTATAAAAATTATATTCTTATTAAAATAATCAATGTAGTTTTAAGTTTCACCAGTCTCACTCTCTGTGTGTGTATATATGACATATATACACATATATAGACGCATACATATTATATATAA
>NW_012115043.1:16498918-16500353 GCF_000951035.1 Colobus angolensis palliatus
ACACGATGGTAGATCACAATTTAATCTTGGTTTGTTCAAAAGATGTGTTTCTAAAAATTTGTATGTGAATTTGTATTTGTGTGTGTGTGTGTGTGTGTGTGTGTGTGTGACACAGAGTCTCACTCTGTCACCCAGGCTGGAGTGCAGTGGTGCAGTCTTGGCTCATGGCAACCTCTACCTCCCCTGCCTCAGCCTCCCAAGTAGCTGGGATTACAGGTGCCCGCCACCACGCCTGGATAATTTTTGTATTTTTAGTAGAGATGGGGTTTCACCATGTTGGCCAGCTAGTCTCGAACTCCTGACCTCAGGTGATCCATCCGCCTCACCCTCCCAAAGTGCTGGAATTACAGGCGTATCCACTACGCCGGCCGTTAATTCGTATTTCTGTTGAATCAAACTTCATTAACTCCACATTACAGGAGCTGCTTTACTTTGAGTTGTCAGTGGCTTTTAGCACTTTAGCTTTATGTTTTTTTTGTCCACAATGTGTAAATAAATGCTAAAATTGGACAGTTAAAGGTACACGGTACTTAATTCCACATAAATTGTGCCCTGTAAAATACAGGAAAAGGCACTCACGTACATACCTTCTGTTTACTCTGCATAGGGAGCTATAAGCTTCATCCTTACTTCCCAGGCCCCCTGAAAGCAGTTCATATGAAAAGTCAATTTGGCTACAAACTTAATATGAGCCAACAGTGTGAGGTAGCTATTAAAAAGCTAAAAGAATTCCTGTGCTCTGAGAAATGTAAGCTAATGAACCCACCATATTCTGAACTAGTTACTCTGCCTTCAGTATTGTGTCAGCTTGGAGATCCACATTTTAAGATGGATATTAATAAATTACAAAGTGTCTAGAGGATACTATCTATTATGAGGTTAAGAGCTAGAGACGTTTACCCTGAATAAAGAGAAGATTTTCAAGGGTGGTTAAGTAGAAGTAGAAATCTTGAGTTTAAAACGAAGTAGACTTTAGCTAAAAATAAGCGGAGTTCTGAACTCCCAGTCATTAGCAGTCTCTCCAGATTTTTGATACCATAATTTTCCATGTTACAGGAAGGACCTGCTAAAGAGTAAAATAAAGCAGTGGAGTGAGGTAAAGAGAAGAAACAGGCCAGGCGTAACTTGAACACCAGGCCTATGTTGGCATCTCCTCATTCCATACTTGTTCTTGAAGCTCCTGACTCCTCCCCTAAGCTACAGGAGCCAAATACCCTTGTGTTGTCTTCTGACTATTCAAAGACCTTACTGTTGGCCAAGCTTGGTGGCTCATGCCTGTAATCCCAACACTTTGGAAGGCAGAGGCAGGCGGATCATTTGAGTCCAGCCTGGCCACGGTGAAACCCTGCCTCTACTAAAAATACAAAAATTAACCAGGTGTGGTGGCAGGCGCCTGTAATCCCAGCTACTCGGGAGGCTGAGGCAGGAGAATCAC
>NW_012115043.1:16507893-16532423 GCF_000951035.1 Colobus angolensis palliatus
CCCGTCTCTACTAAAAATACAAAATTAGCCGGGTGTGGTGCCATATGCCTATTATCCCAGCTACTCGGGAGGCTGAGGCAGGAGACTCGCCTGAACCCGGGAGGTGGAGGTTGCGGTGAACCAAGATCACGCCATTGCACTCCAGCCTGGGCAACAAGAATGAAACTCCATCCCCCCTCAAAAAAAGAAAGAAGTATACTTCTAATGTCCAAATAATACATAATATAGTCATTTTGAAAATCTGCACATCATAACAGGATTCCTCGCATCAGGACATTTTCATGCTCAGTCTTGTATTTCAGCACAAACTAAAGAGTTACACATCACAGTATGTCTGTAGTATCATGGGCTTCCCAGATACGGCTGGACTTTAGCAACAGTAGCCTTTTAAAAACAAATCCCATGGCCCCAATAGCATTTAGTTAATATACCTTAAGCTTTGAAAAAGGTAGAATAAATCTACCTTTAATAAGTATTTTGGTTACTTTTATTTGAACTTACCAGCAACTGAACACTATCTTTCCCTAAAAGATGAAGAATCTTGTAAATGCTTGCAAAGATTAAGGGATAAGTGTAACTCCTCAATCTCTCTGTCCATTCCCAAGTCAAATAACCATAATTAGTAACATTAAGGAGTAAATGGCAAATAATATTGAAACCTATTTCCTTTTTTTTTTTTTTTTTTTTAAGATGGGGTCTCACTCTCTTGCCCAGGCTGGTCTCAAAACTTGGGCTCAAGTGGTCCTCCTGCCTCTACAGGTGCACCCAACTTCACTTGGCAAATCTATTTTCATTTCCATTTATAAACCAATATTTTATTTTGTGGCAGTCTTAAAACAGCATTTTATACTGGATATTTGCATTAAAAATTCAACTGGCCAACTAAACTCTTAACTTCTTCAAGGCAGTAATGTGTTTTTTACTTTCTCTGTATCCTCCAAGTGCTAAGCACTGTGGGAATGTATGCTAACGGCTGTGTCAAGTATAGTAACATAAAGGAAAGATACAGGAGAAATACTAGTATAAAATAATGGCGTACTTTGATGAGTTAAAATTATTTGGGGAAAATACGGAAAACTGAAAATATAGTCCTCCCTTATCTGCGGTTTCACTTTCCATGGTTTCAGTTGCCCATAGTCAACCACTGTCAGAAAATATGAAGATATTTTGAGAGAGAGACCATGTTCACATAACTTTTATTATAGTACTGTGTTAAACTTGTTATATTTTAATACTGTTAATCTCTCACTGTACCTAATTTATACAAACTTTATCATAAGTGTGTGTATTTTTTTTACATACACTTTTTTTTTACATAAGTTTGTTTTTACACAAAAACAATATATATAGAGTTTGGTACTGTCTACAGTTTCAGGTATCCACTAGGGATCTTGGAAACTATCTCCTGAAGACAAGAGAGCAGGGGGGACTACTCTGAAAGAAACTGAACACAATTTCCACACTTATAGTCTGGAAAAGAAACCACAAAGGATATTTGAAAACCATGTGATGTGCAACTTCAAGAGACTGCCAGTATTCATCTGGAACAAAGCTTGTTTGCACTAAAAAGCAGTTTAATATTCGTAAAGCTATGGTGAACAAGACCAGATGAATATTCTCTCCAAGAAGATCTGAAAAACAGAACAAAACAGGTAATAGTGGCACAAAAGTCGGGCAGTTCCACTTGCAGAACCTAAAATCTGCTGCTCTGGTTGCCCCTTGTAAGGCACAGTAGTGACCTCTGGCCCCTCCACACCACTCTCAAAGCCAACCTAGGGAAGGTTATACAAGAACCACAGCCTCATCACTGGGTGACTGCCACTCTTTTAGCTTAACCAACTTTTCTTGCAACTTATTGTATAAAGATAATATTAAAATAAATACTAAAAAAAAAAAAAGTGGATTAACTAAG
Organism: Colobus angolensis palliatus; assembly: GCF_000951035.1. Lineage (NCBI taxonomy): Eukaryota > Metazoa > Chordata > Mammalia > Primates > Cercopithecidae > Colobus > Colobus angolensis. The sequence goes on from NW_012115043.1 coordinate 16,509,806, forward strand.
GCCTTAGGCTAATTAATTAGGTGTGTATCTACATGTCACGTGTCTACGTGTGTATCTAATGAAAAAAACCAGCTAATAAATTACTAATTTGGGAAGCAACCCTTTGTATATGTGCAATATAAAATGGTCCTCTGTACATTTTAAAATATATTGATGCTTACTATTATATATGCCAGGCACTGTGTTAATTTCTTTACATGCATCTCACTTAATCCTCCACACAGTATTATGGGATAGGTATTATTAGCCCCATTTTACAGACGAGCAAATTGAGGCCCAGAAATTAAACTGCCTTGTCCAAATAAAGCTGTAAATTACTTATCAGGATTCAAACCCGGATCTGTCTGCTGTCTCCAAAGTCCTGCTCTTGACCACAAATGGACAGTCTGTCGGCCAAATACAGGGTATTTTTTTAAAATTTGAATTTAGTTGCCAACATTTAAAAATCAGGATTTATATTAAAATCTGTGTTTCCAGCATTTCAAAACTCGTTAAGATCTGGCAACACAGAGCTCAACAGGGAACTGGCTGGTAGTGAAATATACGGGGGCTCCTTTCAGATGGGCCAGGAGCTCTCCAGACAGCACCCCCTCACTCACCCCCGCGGCGCCTGGCGTTCTTTTCCTGGGTGCTGAAGTACAAGGTAGACTTTCTCTTTCGCAGTTTTATCTTCTCGTGGGAGCGGTTCTGGAGACCACGCAAAGTGAGGCTGGCATCTTCGCGTCCCCGCTCCATTCCGCACTTGCTTAGAAGGCCTCCTCATCCCCGGCCGCCACCTTCCTGAGGCGGAAGAAAGCTGCAGGAGCGCGCTGCTCGTCCATCCACTAAGTTTGGCTTTTGCGAGCAGCCGTCGCTCGCAAGCCCGGAAGTAACCGGGAACTGGCAACTTTGTCTCTACCACCCCAAGAGGTGGCTCGCCTGCGGTGTTCTTTCGCTGTTTGCGAACCGAGGTATTACTACTCGCCTTTGGCTTGGCGGTCTGTGTGCTCGGGGGTCCGAAAACTGCCAGAAGGAGTCCGGTCTGATCTCTGGAGGGGAGCAGGCAGTAGCGAGTTTAGCGACGTGGAGCAGGCGCAGAACAGTCGGAGGTGCCTGAGTGGTTATTAAAAATGGTAGTGATAGGCCGGGCGCGGTGGCTCACGCATGTAATGCCAGCACTTTGGAAGGCCGAGGCAGGCGGATCACGGGGTCAGGATGATCGAGACCATCCTGGCTGGGGAAAAAAAAAAAAAGTAATGATAATCGTAAACGTCAGCTCTCAGAAAAAATGCCTGTTGAACGAGGTGGACAGGGTAGGGATGGTTTAGCTTCTTGTACAGATGTGGAAACATGCTCAGTGTTTCTTGTGTTTTTAGGTTTTTGTTGTTGTTAGTTTCTTTTTGTTTTTTGTCCTCTAGTTAAAAGTAAAACCAGGCCGGGCGCCGTGGCTCTCGCCTGTATTCCCAGCACTTTGGGAGGCCAAGGTGGGCGGATCAGGAGGTCAGGAGATCCAGACCATACTGGCTAACACGGTGAAACTCCGCCTCTACTAAAAATACAAAAAATTGTCCGGGCGTGGTGGCGGGCGTCTGTAGTCCCAGCTACTTGGCAAGCTGAGGCAGGAGAAGGGCGTGAACCCGGGAGACAGAGCTTGCAGTGAGATCGCGCCACTGCACTGCAGCCTGGGCAAGAAAGCAAGACTCCTAAAACACACACACGAGAACAAAGGGCAGTCACTGTCAATTTTTTTGGCCCTTTCTTTTATTGCCATTTTAAAAATGATGCATTTAGGCCGGGTGCGGTGGCTCACGCCTGTAATCCCAACACTTTGGGAGGCCAAGGCGGGTGGATCACGAGGTCAGGAGATTGAGACCATCCTGCCTAACACGGTGAAACCCCGTCTCTACTAAAAATACAAAAAATTAGCTGGGTCCACGTGGTGGTGGGCGCCTGTAGTCCCAGGTACTCGGGAGGCTGAGGCAGGAGAATGGCGTGAACTCGGGAGGCAGACATTGCAGGGAGCCGAGATCTCGCCACTGTACTACAGCCTGGGCGACAGAGCGAAACTCCGTCTCAAAAAAAAAAATGTATGCATTTAAAACCATTGAGAACATTATGTAATAAAAGGTTTTAGCTTTGTCTTATACCCTTCCCTAATTCATTTCCTCTACTCCTTATGTATTTATATTCTTGTTTTAATTAGTAACATAAAAATATTGTTCACTCCAGTGCAAAGTATTGACATAAAATCTTTTAAAAGGACATTGTGCTAAGTGATGGCTTTGCTTTCCATTTTTGTACACAGATTTGAAGAGATTTCCTGGATGTGGAGTGTGGCTTTCCAAAACCACCTTTTCCTTGTGCAGTATTTCTTGCAACAATGTTTAGGAGATTGACTTTTTCACACCTGCTTTTTACCACTATCTTTGGAATTGCTGGAGGAGTATATATTTTTCAACCAGTATTTGAACAGTATGCCAAAGATCAGAAGGAATTAAAGGTGCAGTTGGTACAAGAATCAGAAGAGAAGAAAAGTTAATACTACATGGAGTTAGGCCAGGCGCGGTGGCTCACTCCTGTAATCCCAGCATTTTGGGAGGCCGAGGCGGGTGGATCACGAGGTCGGGAGTTCAAGACCTGCCTGACCAACATGGTGAAACCCTGTCTCTACTAAAAATATGAAAATCAGCCGGGCTTGGTGGTGTGCACTGTAATCCCAGCTACTCGGGCAGCTGAGGCAGGAGAATCACTTGAACCTGGGAAATGGAGGTGGCACTGAGTTGAGATCACACTGCTGCACTCCAGCCTGGGCGACCCAGTGAGACTCCATCTCAACAAAAAGAAAACAAATACTTCATGAAGTTGAACCGTAATAATTGCTTAAATTTACATTGTAATTATTTTAACTTTAATCTGGCAAAAACATAGATGTATTTAAAAATAAATCATAGATAATGATTTTTTAACCTAACACTTAATGTTTACTGTATTTTTGTCATTTTCTGTCTTTTTACCAGGACAGATAAGTAATTTCCTTTTAAACAAAAGTGAATTTTTTAGAAATATTTTCTACTTGAGGTTTGGTTTCCTAGGAATTTAGCATATGTAATATCATGGGGTGCCAGTCTCAGTGTGTATAAAATAATTGGGGAGGATGTTTACAATAGTATTTGTAGATGTGTGAACCAAGTTAAGCTACCTCAGGCAGAAAGCCCTGCAGTTACCCTGCAATTAGATTGATTTAATATATTTCGGCAGTCATTCAATCCCAGCCGTTTTTCATCTCAGGCAGTGTGGAGGAGCAGTTGAGAATTGGGATGACTCAGATCAAATTGAGGTTTTAGAGAAGGTAGATGCTGTTTGAGAGGATAGCAGGTGTGACACAGATGTTTAATCCACTAAGCAAATTTGCATTAATGGTGTTAAGGGAGTAGTTTGTTATAAAGCTATTATTCATACAGTTAAAAAAAATTTTGAAGTTGCTAAGAATTGGTATTACTTTTTACCCTAGTCTTAAGTTTGTATTTTCTTTTTTTTTTTAATTTAAGTTCTGGGATACATGTGCTGAACATACAGGTTTGTTATGTAGATATACATGTGCCATGGTGGTTTGCTGCACCTGTCAACCCATCTAGGTTTTAAGCCCCACATGCATTAGGAATTTGTTCTAATGCTCTCCCTCCTCTTGTCCCCCACCCCCAGACAGGCCCCAGTGTGTGATGTTCCCCTCCCTGTGTCTATGTGTTCTTGTTGTTCAACTTCCACTTATGAGTGAGAACATGTGGTGTTTGGTTTTCTGTTCTTGTGTTAGTTTGCTGAGAATGATGACTTTCAGCTTCATCCATGTCCCTACAAAGCACATAAACCGCCTTTTTTTTTTTTTGGAGACGGAGTCTGGCTCTGTCGCCCAGGCTGGAGTGCAATGGTGCGATCTTGGCTCACTGCAACCTCCACCTCCCAGGTTCCAGCAATTCTACTGCCTCGGCCTCCTGAGTAGCTGGGACTATGGGAGTGCACCACCACACCCAGCTAATTTTTGTATTTTTAGTAGAGATGGGGTTTCACCATTTTGGCCAGGATGGTTTCGATCTCTTGACCTTGATCCACCTGCCTCGGCCTTCCAAAGTGCTGGGATTACAGGCATGAGCCACTGCGCCCAGCCAAACTCATTTTTTATGACTGCATCGTATTCCGTAGTATATATGTCTCATATTTTCTTTATCCAGCCTATCACTGATGTACATTTGGGTTGGTTCCAAGTCTTTGCTATTGTGAATAGTGCTGCAATAAACATACATGTGCATGTGTCTTTATAGTAGAATGATTTATAATCCTTTGGGTATATACCCAGTAGTGGGATTGCTGGGTCAAATGGCATTTCTGGTTCTAGATCCTTGAGGAATCTCCACACTGTCTTCCATAATGGTTGAACTAATTTACACTCCCACCAACAGTATAAAAGCGTTCCTGTTTCTCCACAGCGTTGCCAGGATCTGTTGTTTCCTGACGTTTTAATGAGCACCATTCTTATTGGCATGAGATAGTATCTCATTGTAGTTTTGATTTGCATTTCTCTAATGACAAGTGATGATGAGCATTTTTTCATATGTTTGTTGGCTGTGTAAATGTCTTCTTTTGAGAGGTGTCTGTTCATGTCCTTCACCCACTTTTTGATGGGTTTTTTTTTTTCTTGTAAATTTGTTTTAAGTTCCTTATAGATTCCGGAGATTAGCCCTTTGTCAGATGGACAGATTGCAAAAATTTTCTCCCATTTTGTAGGTTGCCTGTTCACTCTGATGATGGTTTCTTTTGCTGTGCAGAAGCTCTTCAATTAGATCCCATTTGTCAATTTTGGCTTTTGTTGGAGTTGCTTTTTGGTGACCTAGTCATGAAGTCTTTGCCCATGCCTATGTCCTGAATGGTATTGCCTAGGTTTTCTTCTAGAGATTTTATGGTTTTGTAGCAGGACGAGCCGCAGACAAAACCCCTCACACACCGAGATAGTGAAGGGAGTGGCTTTTATCAGCTGGAAACATTGGCAGACTAGCGTCTTAAAATCTGAGCTTGTCAGGTGCCCAACTTCTGTCCCTTTTAAGGGCTCACAACTCTTAAGGGGGTCTGCATGAGAGGGTCATGATCGATTGAACAAGCCAGGGGGTACGTGACAGGGGCTGCAAGAACTGGTGGTCAGAGTGAAACAGAAAAATGTCCTTCCATACAATGTCTGGAATATATAGATAACATCAGTTGCTAGGTCAGGGGTGGAATTTTAACTACCAGGCTTAGGTCAGGCAGGCCCAGGCCTGGTTTCAGGTCTGATTCCTAGGCCCCAGGCTACCTTCCTTTTGTTTTGCCTTTTTTTTCCCCTTTTCTGAGTATAAAACAATATAAAACAATATGAGAGGGTCTGTCTCTCTTCTCTCAGTTTTAGGTTTTCAATTGAAGTCATTAGTCCATCTTTAGTTAATTTTTAAAGAAGATGTAAGGAAGGGATCCACTTTCTGTTTTCTCAATATGGCTAGCCATTTTTCCCAGCACCATTTATTAAATAGGGAATCCTTTCCCCGTTGCTTGTTTTTGTCAGGTTTGTCGAAGAGCAGATGGTTGTAGATGTGTGGTATTATTTCTGAGGTCTCTGTTCTGTTCCATTGGTCTATATATCTGTTTTGGTACCAGTACCATGGCGTTTTGGTTACCATAGCATTTTTGTATAGTTTGGAGTCAGGTAGCTTGATGCCTCCAGCTTTGTTCTTTTTCCTTAGGATTGTCTTGGCTATGTGGGTTCTTTTTTGGTTCCATACGAAATTTAAAGTAGTTTTTCTAATTCTGTGAAGAAAGTCAATGGTAGCTTGATGGGAATAGCAATGAATCTATAAATTACTTTGGGCAGTATGGCCATTTTCATGATATTGATTCTTCCTATCCATGAGCATGGAATGTTTTTCCATTTGTGTCCTCTCTTATTTCCTTGAGCAGTGGTTTGCAGTTCTCCTTGAAGAGGTCCTTCGCGTCCCTTGTAAGTTGTATTCCTAGGTATTTTAATTTCTTTGTAGCAATTGTGAATGGGAGTTCCCTCATGATTTGGCTCTGTTTGTCTATTATTGGTGTATAGGAATGCTTGTTTTGCACATTGATTTTTATCCTGAGACTTTGCTGAAGTTGCCTATCAGCTTAAGGAGTTTTTGGGCTGAGACAATGGGGTTTTCTAAATACACAATCATGTTATCTGCAAACAGGACAATTTGACTTCCTCTCTTCCTATTTGAATACTCTTTCTTTCTTTCTCTTGTCTGATTGCCCTGAAGAGTACTTCCCATTACTATGTTGAATATGAGTGGTGAGAGAGGGCACCCTTGTGCCGGTTTTCAAAGAAAATGCTTCTATTAAGCTTGTATTTTCAATGAGATCTATAAATGTAATCACATATGTACAAAGTTCTTTATCTAAATGAACATGTTTTTATTATTATTGATATTCTTTTTCTTAAGATGTGTAAGAATTTACTTTTAATCTTAAGATTTAAGAATTTCTGAAATTCATTATAAGTTAATCTCAGCTATGTTAAGTGGATACCATCATAGGTAATTTTTTTTTTTTTTGAGATGGAGTCTCGCTGTGATGCCCAGGCTGGAGTGCAATGGCGTGATCTTGGCTCACTGCAACCTCCCCCACCCAGGTTTAAGTGATTCTCCTGCCTCAGCCTCCCGAGCAGCTGGGATTACAGGCACCCGCCACCGCACCCAGCTAATTTTTGTATTTTTAGTAGAGATTGGGTTTCACCGTATTGGCCAGGCTGGTCTTGAACTCCTGACCCGAAATGATCCACCCGCCTTGGCCTCCCAAAGCGCTGGAATTACAAGCATGAGCCACTGCGCCTGGCCTAGCATAGGTAATTTTTAAAAAAAGAAAGTGAGGAAATTACAAAAGTAGTATATGTTCCTTAAAGCATTCTAATAATACAAAATTAACAAAGTGAAAAGTGAAAATTATTGATGTATAAATTGATTTATTCAGTACCTTTAACAACTTAGGGTGAGCTTTTGAGGTTTTCTTTTTGTTTTTTGTTTTTAAAGAGATAGGATCTCGCTCTGTCACCCAGGCTTGAGTGTAGTATCATCATTGCTCGCTATAACCTTGAACTCCTGGGCTCAAGTGATTCCTCCTGTCTCATCTTCTACAGTAGCTAGGACTACGGTTGTGCACAACTACGTCTGGCCCACTTAAAACAAATCTTTGTAGAAATGGGGTCTCACTCCGTTGCCTAGTCCGGTCTTAATCTCCTGGACTCAAGCAATCTTCTTGCCTTGGCCTCCCAAAGCACTAGAATTCTAGGTGCCCGTCACTGTGCTTGGCAAGATTTTTTCCTATGCACTTAAAAGTAGTTATAAAAATTTTAACTTAAATACCAAGTGTCTGCTGGGTAACAGGTTTGGCTTTGCTTGGCTCTAGACTGGAATTCTGTTCTTTGTGTCTTCTCATTCTGGGACCGAGGCTCAAGGAGCAGCCCCTGTCAGGGCTATGACAGGGTGTAGGAGAGAGAGAGATTGAGAGTAGTTGTAAGTTTCTGCTCAATTGTGGCAAATTATCACATCTTCTCATATTTTGGCTTATAGCATGTCGCAACGCTAAAGCCTAAAGTCAACAAGGCAAGGGACGTGGACTCTTCCCATAGGATGCAAAGTCAGGTCATGTGACAGGAATATATAATGTTATTACATTCAAGGAATAATCCTAACACATCAAGTTAAACTAAACTACTTTTGATCCTCCTTTTGAAAAGGATGCCAATTGAGTTGTTATATACCAAGTGCCAGAGGCTGAGTTTTTTTTTCTTCCAGTGAAGATACTGCATTCATTGAAATCAAAACCACACTGAGTTACCATTTCATGTTCACTAGGATGACTGCAATCAAAAAGATGGAAAATGACAAGTGCTGGTGAGGATGTGGAAAGTTTGGCAGTTCTTCAGATGGTTAAACATAGAGTTACTATATGGCCTAGCAATTCCCCTTACAGGCATATGCCCAAGATAATTGAAAATATATGTTCAGGGCTACCCTCTTTGGGTCCCCTCCGTTTGTATGGGAGCTCTGTTTTCACTCTATTACATCTTGGAACTGAACTCTTCTGGTCCATGTTTGTTAACGGCTGGAGCTGAGCTTTCGCTCGCCGTCCACCCCTGTTGTTTACTGCGGTCGCAGACCTGCTGCTGACTTCCATCCCTTCGGATCCGGCAGGGTGCCTGCTGTGCTCCTGATCCAGTGAGGCGCCCATTTCCACTCCCGATCAGGCTAAAGGCTTGCCGTTATTCCTGCACGGCTAAGTGCCTGGGTTCGTCCTAATTGGGCTGAACACTAGTCACTGGGTTCCACGGTTCTCTTCCGGATTCCATGGCTTCTAATAGAGCTATAATACTCACCGCATGGCCCAAGATTCCATTCCTTGGAATCCGTGAAGCCAAGAACCCCAGGTCAGAGAACATGAGGCTTGCCACCATCTTAGAAGCAGCCGGCCACCATCTTGGAAGTGGCCTGCCACCATCTTGGGAGCTCTGGGAGTAAGGACCCCAGGTAACATTTGGCGACCACAAAGGAACCTCCAAAGTGATGGGAAACATTCCCCCCAAAGCAAAAACGCCCCTAAGATGTATTCTGGAGAATTGGGACCAGTTTGACTCTCAGACACTTAAGAAAGAAATGACTTCATTCTTCTGCAGTACCACCTGGCCACAATATCCTCTTCAAGGGGGAGAAACCTGGCCTCCTGAGGGAAGTATACATTATGACACCATCTTACAGCTAGACCTCTTTTGTAGAAAAGAAGGCAAATGGAGTGAAGTGTCATATGTACAAACTTTATTTTCATTAAGAGACAACTCGCAATTATGTAAAAAGTGTGATTTATGCCCTACAGGAAGCCCTCAGAATCTATCTCCCTGCCCCAGCGTCCCCCGACTCCTTCCCCAACTAATAAGGACCCCCCTTCAATCCAAGCTGTCCAAAAGGAGATAGACAAGGGGTAAACATTGAACCAAAGAGTGCCAGTATTCCCCGATTATGCCCCCTCCAAGCAGTGGGAGGAGGAGAAATCGGCCCATCCAGAGTGCATGTACCTTTTTCTCTCTCAGACTGAAAGCAAATTAAAATAGACCTAGGTAAATTCTCAGATAACCCTGATGGCTATATTGATGTTTTACAAGGGTTAGGACAATCCTTTGATCTGACATGGAGAGATATAATGTTACCACTAAATCAGACACTAACCCCAAATGAGAGAAGTGCCGCCATAAATGCTGTCCGAGAATTTGGCGCTCTCTGGTATCTCAGTCAGGTCAATGACAGGATGACAACAGAGGAAAGAGAACGATTCCCCACAGGCCAGCAGGCAGTTCCCAGTGTAGACCCTCACTGGGACACGGCCTCAGAATGGAGATTGGTGCCACAGACATTTGCTAATGTGTGTGCTAGGACTCAGGAAAACTAGGAAGAAGTCTATGAATTATTCAATGATGTCCACTGTAACACAGGGAAAGGAAGAAAGTCCTACCGCCTTTCTGGAGAGACTAAGGGAGGCATTGAGGATGTATACCTCTCTGTCACCTGATTTTATTGGAGGCCCACTCATCTTAGAGGATAAGTTTATCACTCAGTCAGCTGCAGACATCAGGAAAAAACTTCAAAAGTCGCCTTAGGCCCGGAGCAAAACTTAGAAAACCTATTGAAATTGGCAACCTCAGTTTTTTATAATAGAGATCAGGAGGAGCCGGTGGAATGGGACAAATGGGATTTTAAAAAAAGGCCACCGCTTTAGTCATGGCCCTCAGGCAAGCGGACTTTGGAGGCTCTGGAAAAGGGAAAAGCTGGGCAAATTGAATGCCTAATAGGGCTTGCTTCCAGTGTGGTCTGCAAGGACACTTAAAAAAAGATTGTCCAAGTAGAAATAAGCCACCCCCTTGTCCATATCCCTCATGTCAAGGGAATCACTGGAAGGCTCACTGCCCCAGGGGATGAAGGTCCTCTGAGTCAGAAGCCACTAACTAGATGATCCAGCAGCAGGACTGAGGGTGCCCGGAGCAAGTGCCAGCCCGTGCCATCACCCTCACAGAGCCCCAGGTATGCTTGACCATTGAGGGCCAGGAGGTGAACTGTCTCCTGGACACTGGCGCGGCCTTCTCAGTCTTACTCTCCTGTCTCGGACAACTGTCCTCCAGATCTGTCACTATCCAAGGGGTCCTGGGACAGCCAGTCACTAGATACTTCTCCCAGCCACTAAGTTTGTGACTGCAGAACTTTACTCTTTTCACATACTTTTCTAATTATGCCTGAAAGCCCCACTCCCTTGTTAGGGAGAGACATTCTAGCAAAAGCAGTGGCCATTATACACCTGAACATGGGAGAAGGAACACTCGTTTGTTGTCCCCTGCTTGAAGAAGGAATTAATCTTGAAGTCTGGGCAACAGAAGGACAATATGGTCGAGCAAAGAATGCCTGTGCCGTTCAAGTTAAACTAAAGAATTCTGCCTCCTTTTCCTACCAAAGGAAGTAACCCCTTAGACCCAAGGCCCAACAAGGACTCCAAAAAATTGTTAAGGACCTAAAAGCCCAAGTCCTAGTTAAACCACGCAATAACCCCTGCAGTACTCCAATTTTAGGAGTACAGAAACCCAACAGACAGTGGAGGTTAGTGCAAGATCTCAGGATTATCAATGAGGCCATCGTCCCTCTATACCCAGCTGTACCTAACCCTTATACTCTGCTTTCCCAAATACCAGAGGAAGCAGAGTGGTTTCCAGTCCTGGACCTTAAGAATGCATTTTTCGGCCGGGCGCGGTGGCTCAAGCCTGTAATCCCAGCACTTTGGGAGGCCGAGATGGGCGGATCACGAGGTCAGGAGATCGAGACCATCCTGGCTAACATGGTGAAACCCCATCTCTACTAAAAAAAAAAAAAAATACAAAAATCTAGCCGGGCGAGGTGGCGGGTGCCTGTAGTCCCAGCTACTCGGGAGGCTGAGGCAGGAGAATGGCGTAAACCTGGGAGGCAGAGCTTGCAGTGAGCTGAGATCCGGCCACTGCACTCCAGCCCGGGCGACAGAGCAAGACTCCGTCTCAAAGAAAAAAAAAAAAAAAGAATGCCTTTTTCTGCATCCCTGTACATCTGACTCTCAATTCTTGTTTGCCTTTGAAGATCCTTTGAACCCAACATCTCAACTCACCTGGACTGTTTTATGCCAAGGGTTCAGGGATACCCCCCATCTATTTGGCCAGGCATTAGCCCAAGACTTGAGCCAGTTCTCATACCTGGACACTCTTGTCCTTCGGTACATGGATGATTTACTTTTAGCCACCCGTTCAGAAACCTTGTGCCATCAAGCCGCCCAAGGGCTCTTAAATTTCCTCGCCGCCTGTGGCTACAAGGTTTTCAAACCAAAGACTTAGCTCTGCTCACAGCAGGTTAAATACTTAGGGCTAAAATTATCCAAAGGCACTAGGGCCCTCACTGAGGAACGTATCCAGCCTGTACTGGCTTATCTTCATCCCAAAACCCTAAAGTAACTAAGAGGGTTCCTTGGCATAACAGGCTACTGCTGAATATGGATTCCCAGGTACGGCAAAATAACCAGACCATTATATACGCTAAGGAAACTCAGAAAGCCAATACCCCTTTAGTAAGATGGACACCTGAAGCAGAAGCGGCTTTCCAGGTCCTAAAGAAGGCCCTAACCCAAGCCCCAGTGTTAAGCTTGCCAATGGGGCAACACTTTTCTTTATATGTCACAGAAAAAACAGGAATAGCTCTAGGAGTCCTTACACAGGTCCGAGGGATGAGCTTGCAAACCGTGACATACCTGAATAAGGAAACTGATGTAGTGGTAAAGGGTTGACCTCATTGTTTACAGGTAGTGGCGGCAATGGCAGTCTTAGTATCTGAAGCAGTTAAAATGATACGGGGAAGAGATCTTACTGTGTGGACATCTCATGATGTGACCGGCATACTCACTGCTAAAGGAGACTTGTGGCTGTCAGACAGCCGTTTACTTAAATATCAGGCTCTATTACTTGAAGGGCCAGTGCTGGGACACAACCCAGCCACATTTCTTCCAGACAATGAAGAAAAGATAGAACATAATTGTCAACAAGTAATTGCTCAAACCTACGCCGCTCAAGGGGGGACCTTTCAGAGGTTCCCTTGACTGATCCTGTCCTCAACTTGTATATTGATGTAAGTTCCTTTGTAGAAAAAGGACTTTGAAAAGTGGGGTATGCAGTGGTCAGTGATAATGGAATACTTGAAAGTAATCCCGTCACTCCAAGAACTAGTGCTCAGCTGGCAGAACTAATAGCCCTCGCTGGGGCACTAGAATTAGGAGAAGGAAAAAGGGTAAATAGATATACAGACTAGGTAAGCATATATAAGTATGCTTACCTAGTCCCCCATGCCCATGAGGCAATATGGAGAGAAAGGGAATTCCTAACTTCCGAGGGAACACCTATCAAACATCAGGAAGCCATTAGGAGATTATTATTGGCTGTCCAGAAACCTAAAGAGGTGGCAGTCTTACACTGCCGGGGTCATCAAAAAAGAAAGGAAAGGGAAATAGAAGGGAACTGCCAAGAGGATATTGAAGCCAAAAGAGCCGCAAGGCAGGACCCTCCATTAGAAATGCTTATAGAAGGACCATTAGAAATACTTATAGAAGGACCCTAGTATGGGGTAATCCCCTCTGGGAAACCAAGCCCCAGTACTCAGTAGAAGAAATAGAATGGGGAAGCTCACGAGGACATAGTTTCCTCCCCTCAGGATGGCTAGCCACCGAAGAAGGAAAAATACTTTTGCCTGCAGCTAACCAATGGAAATTACTTAAAACTCTTCATCAAACCTTTCACTTAGGCATCGATAGCACCCATCAGATGGCCAAATTATTATTTACTGGACCAGGCCTTTTCAAAACTATTAAGCAGATAGTCAGGGCCTGTGAAGTGTGCCAAAGAAATAATCCCCTGCCTTATCGCCAAGCTCCTTCAGGAGAACAAAGAATAGGTCATTACCCAGGAAAAGACTGGCAACTAGATTTTACCCACATGCCCAAATCTCAGGAATTTCAGTATCTACTAGTCTGGGTAGATACTTTCACTGATTGGGCAGAGGCCTTCCCCTGTAGGACAGAAAAGTCCCAAGAGGTAATAAAGGCACTAGTTCGTGAAATAATTCCCAGATTTGGACTTCCCCGAGGCTTACGGAGTGGCAATGGTTCTGCTTTCAAGGCTACAGTAACCCAGGGAGTATCCCAGGCGTTAGGTATACAGCATCACTTACACTGCGCCTGGAGGTCACAATCCTCAGGGAAGGTTGAGAAGGTGAATGAAACACTCAAACGACATCTGAAAAAGCTAACCCAGGAAATCCACCTTGCCTGGCCTGCTCTGTTGCTTATAGCCTTACTGAGAATCCGAAACTCTCCCCAAAAAGCAGGACTTAGCCCACTCGAAATGCTGTATGGATGGCCCTTCCTAACCAATGACTTTGTGCTTGAGCGAGAGACGGCCAACTTAGTTGCAGACATCGCCTCCTTAGCCAAATATCAAGTTCTTAAAACATTACAAGGAGCCTGTCCCTAAGAGGAGGAAAAAGAATTATTCCACCCTGGTGACATGGTATTAGTCAAGTCCCTTCCCTCTAATTCCCCATCCCTAGATACATCCTGGGAAGGACCGTACCCAGTCATTTTATCTACCCCAACTGCGGTTAAACTGGTTGGAGTGGAGTCTTGGATACATCACACTTGAGTCAAACCCTGGATACTGCCAAAGGAACCCGAAAATCCAGGAGACAACACTAGCTATTCCTGTGAACCTCTAGAGGATCTGCGCCTGCTCTTCAAGCAACAAGCATGAGGAAAGGAACTAAAATCGCAAATCCCCATGGCCCTCCCTTATATTTTTCTCTTTACTGTTCTCTTATCCCCTTTCAGTCTCACTGCACCCCCTCCATGCCGCTGTACGACCAGTAGCTCCCCTTACCAAGAGTTTCTATGGAGAATGTGGTTTCCCGGAAATATTGATGCCCCATCGTATAGGAGTTTATCTAAGGGAAACCCCACCTTCACCGCCCACACCCATATGCCCTGCAACTGCTATAACTCTGCCAGTCTTTGCATGCATGCAGATACTCATTATTGGACAGGGAAAATGATTAATCCTAGTTGTCCTGGAGGACTTGGAGCCACTGTCTGTTGGACTTACTTCACCCATACCGGTATGTCTGATGGGAGTGGAGTTCAAGATCAGGCAAGAAAGAAAACACGTAAAGGAAGTAATCTCCCAACTGACTTGAGTACATAGCACGCCTACCCCCTACAAAGGACTAGATCTCTCAAAACTACGTGAAACCCTCCGTATCCATACTCACCTGATAAGCCTATTTAATACCACCCTCACTGGGCTTCATGAGGTCTCAGCCCAAAACCCTACTAACTGTTGGATGTGCCTCCCCCTGCACTTCAGGCCATACATTTCAATCCCTGTACCTGAACAATGGAACAACTTCAGCACAGAAATAAGCAACACTTCCGTTTTAGTAGGACCTCTTGTTTCCAATCTGGAAATAACCCATACCCCAAACCTCACCTGTGTGAAATTTAGCAATACTATAGACACAACCAACTCCCAATGCATCAGGTGGGTAACTCCTCCCACACGAATAGTCTGCCTACCCTCAGGAATATTTTTTGTCTGTGGTACCTCAGCCTATCATTGTTTGAATTGCTTCCTCTCATTCTTAGTGCCCCCTATGACCATCTACACTGAACAAGATTTATACAATTATGTCGTACCTGAGCCCCGCAACAAAAGAGTACCCATTCTTCCTTTTGTTATCAGAGTAGGAGTGCTAGGCGGACTAGGTACTGGCATTGGCGGTATCACAACCTCTGCTCAGTTCTACTACAAACTATCTCAAGAACTAAATGGTGACATGGAACCGGTCGCCGACTCCCTGGTCACCTTGCAAGATCAACTTGACTGCCTCACAGCCGTAGTCCTTTGATTTTGAAGACTTACTAACTGCCAAAAGAGGGAGAACCTGTTTGTTTTTAGGGGAAGAATGTTGTTATTATGTTAATCAATCCGGAATCGTCACCAAGAAGGTTAAAGAAATTCAAGACTGAATACAACGTAGAGCAGAGGAGCTTCAAAACACCAGACCCTGGGGCCTCCTCAGCCAATGGATGCCCTGGATTCTCCCCTTCTTAGGACCTCTAGCGGCTATAATGTTGTTACTCCTCTTTGGACCCTGTATCTTTAACCTCCTTGTTAAGTTCATGTCTTCCAGAATTGAAGCTGTAAAGCCACAAATGGTTCTTCCAATGGAGCCCCAGATGCAGTCCATGACTAAGAGCTACTGCGGACCCCTGGACCGGCCTGCTAGCCCACGCTCTGATGTTAATGACATCAAAGTCACCCCTCCTGAGGGAATCTCGACTGCACAACCCCTGCTATGCTCCAGTTCAGCAGGAAGCAGTTAGAGTGGTTGTTGGCCAACCTCCCCAGCAGCACTTGGGTTTTCCTGTTGAGAGGGGGACTGAGAGACAGGACTAGCTGGATTTCCTAGGCCGACTAAGAATCCCTAAGCCTAGCTGGGAAGGTGACCGCCTTTAAGCATGGGGCTTGCAACTTAGCTCACACCAGACCAATCAGGTAGGAAAGAGAGCTCACTAAAATGCTAGTTAGGCCAAAACAGGAGGAAAACAAATAGCGAATCATCTATCGCCTGAGAGCACAGTGGGAGGGACAATGATTGGGATATAAACCCAGGCATTCGAGCTGGCAACGGCTACTCTCTTTGGGTCCCCTCCCTTTGTATGGGAGCTCTGTTTTCACTCTATTAAATCTTGCAACTGCAAAAACAAACAAACAAAACAGGCAACAAAGAAAATATATGATCACACTAAAGCTAGTAAATGAGTGTTCATTGCATTATTCATAATAGCCAAAAAATGGAAATAGCCCAAGTGTCCATTAACTGATGAATGGATAAATAAGTGGTATATCCGTATAAAGGAATATTATTCAGCCAAAACGAGAAAAAGTATGTGCTATAACATAGAAAAAATTAGAATACATTATGAAATAAGCCATGCACAAGATGGCACCTATTGGTATGTTTTCATTTGTATGACATGTCTAGAACAGGTAAATGTCTAGAGACAGAAAGTAGATTAGTGGCTGATAGGGGTTGAATGAAGGGGGGATGGAGAATCATTACTAGTGGAGATGATTTTCTTTTTTTTTGAGACAGAGTCTTGCTCTGTCACCCAGGCTGGAGTGCAGTGGTGTGATCTCGATTCACTGCAACCTTTGCCTCCCAGGTTCAAGCAATTCTCCTGCCTTAGCCTCCCGAATAACTGGGATCACAGGCACAAACTACCACACTCAGCTAATTTTTGTATTTTTGGTAGAGACGGGGGTTCACCATATTGGCCAGGCCACTGTGCCCGGCTGTGGAGATTATTTTTAGGGTGATGAACTGGGCATGGTGGCTCATATCTGTAATCCCAGCACTTTGGGAGGCCACGGTGGGCAGATCACATGAGGTCAGGAGTTTGAGACCAGCCTGGCCAACATGGTGAAACCCTATCTCTACTAAAAATACAAAAATTAGCCAGGTGTGGTGGCACACGCCTGTAGTCCCAGCTACTAAAGAGGTTGAGGAAGGAGAATCGCTTGAACCCAGGGGGCGGGAGGGTGCAGTGAGCCGAGATCGTGCCACTGCACTCCAGCCTGGGAAACAGTGAGACTCCATCTCAAAAAAAAAAAAAAAAAAGATTTTTAGGGTGATGAAAATGTTCTGGAAGTAGATAGTGGTGATCAATGTATAACTTTGTGAATATATTAAAAACCACCAAATCGTCCACTTTTAAAGGGTGAACTTTATTGTGTATGCATTATATCTCAAAGCTGTCATGAAGATACTGCATGCAAACCGCTGAATTGTACATTTTTAAGGGGTGAACTTTATTGTGTGTGAGTTGTATCTCAAAGCTGTCAGTAAAATAAGATACTGCATTCAAACTAGCAGCTGCAGTTAAGGCAGTTCAGTGTTTTTTGCTCTTGTGGTACTCTACAATCCATCTATTTTTAAAATTGTCATAAAATATACTTAAAATTTACCGTTTTAAAGTATACGGTTCAGTAACATTAAGTGCTTTCACACTGTTGTGCAATTATCACCACCATCCATTTCCAGACCTTTTCTATCTGGTTTTTGCAGGGAGCGGAGGGAATTGAATGGGGATATAGAGACCCCATCCCTAGATCTTCAAATCTTTGAAGGTTGCATTAATGTCTACAATCCTTCCCTCCCCTCCCCTCGCCTCCCCTTCTCTCTCTCTCCTTTTCTTTCTTTCTCTCTCTCTTCCTCTCTTTTGCTCTCTCTTTCTCTCTTTTTTCTTTCTCTCTTTATTTTCCTTTCTTTCTCTGTTCCCCAGGCTGGAGTGCAGTGGCACAATCACAGCTCATTGCAGATTTGACCTCAGACTCAACTGATCCACCAGTCTCAACCTCCCAAGTAACTGGGATTACAAGCACGTGCCACCATGTCCAGCTAGTTTTTAAAACTTTTTTGTAGAGGTGGGGTCTCACTATGTTGCCCAGGCTAGTTTGAAACTTCAGGGCTCAAGCTATCCTCCAGCCTCAGTCTCCCAAAGTGCTGAAATTACAGGTGTGAGCCACCACACCTGGCCTATGAATTGCTTCTAATTTACTGTCTTAGCCAGGTAAGGCAGATTCGGGGGCTTTCAGTTAGCACTTTCTACCATAAAGGCTTTTACAACAAGGTCAGTGTGAGGTCTCTCACATGCCAACTACTGAGTTTATATCTGTCCCACTTAAAGACCGGGAGAAAAAAATCCTGCAAAGTGGGTCCTATTAGATTAGTTTGGTCCAAAGCTGCATTCATCCTTTAACCTTCATGAACTCCCACTCTTAACTGAAAGGTCATGGTGGCATTTTCTAGTCTGCTTGTACCAGTGTCAACTTAAGGCCTGTATCCAGTGGCCATCAAAGTCTGAGTATTTTTCTTTCCCCAGTGCACATTTGTCTGGTTAATGGCTTTGGGTCTCTTGAGAAAAGGAGCAAGAGAATGATCATTGCATATTTTTGTGGCATTGAAGATCTTTCCCCAGGGGTGGATACGGCTATTTAAATCATTGGGCTCTAAGTCTACGAAGTCTATGAAATGACTTAGATCAGTAAACTGGTGAGGGACCATGATTTGCATTGTAGAGATGGACATCAGCCTTCTATCCAGTAGTTCTTGATTCACTACCCATCTCGCCCTTGCCCCCGCCTTTCTGAAAAATATATGTAAGTCAAGAAACACCACCCCATTTTTTTTTTCCGAAGCAGAGTTTCTCTCTTGTTGCCCAGACTGGAGTGCAATGGCACATTCTCAGCTCACCGCAACCTCCACCTCCTGGGTTCAAGTGATTCTCCCGCCTCAGTCTCCTGAGTAGCTGGGATTACAGGCATGCACCACCATGCCTGGATAGTTTTCTATTTTTAGTAGAGACGGGGATTCTCTATGTTGGTCAGACTGGTCTCGAACTCCTGACCTCGGGTGATCTGCCCACCTTGGCCTCCCAAAGTGCTGGCATTACAGGTATGAAACACCGGGCCCAGCCAAGAAACACCCCTTTTACCTTTCCTTTCAGAATACCATATCTCTTAGCTATCACCACGGATCTCTCTGGTTCCAGACACCCTGGTTGCACTCCCGACTTGCTTCCCATAACAGTGTATATATACTTATATATACACACACGCAAGTATATTATAATTTTCCTGAATCCTTTGAGAGCAAGTCATATGCAGGATGCCCTTTTATTCCTGAATATTTCATTCCTAAATGCAAAGATGCTCTCTTTCATAATCACAATATAATGATCAAGAAATTAGGATTGATATAACATTATTATCTGACTTCACATATCATCCAAATTCTCCCAAGTTCCATTAATGTCCTTTAGAACAAGACAAACTTGTTTTTTTCTGGTCCCAGAACTAATCCAGAATCATATTTGAATTTAGTTGTCATGTCTCTTGTATCCTTTATTTTGGAGCCAGTTTCTCAGTCACTCCCTTTCACGACTGACATTTTTTTTTTTTTTTTTAGAGAGAGAGTCTCACTCTGTCACTCAGGCTGGAGTGCAGTGGTGTGATCTTGACTCACTGCAACCTCTGCCTCCTAGGTTGGAGCAATTCTCCTGCCTCAGCCTTCCGAGTAGCTGGGATTACAGGTGTAAGCCACCATGCCCGGCTAATTTTTGTATTTTTAGTAGAGATGGGGTTTTGCCATGTTGATCAGGCTGGTCTTGAACTGCTGACT
Organism: Colobus angolensis palliatus; assembly: GCF_000951035.1. Classification (NCBI taxonomy): domain Eukaryota; kingdom Metazoa; phylum Chordata; class Mammalia; order Primates; family Cercopithecidae; genus Colobus; species Colobus angolensis. Next base: position 16,529,167 of record NW_012115043.1, read on the forward strand.
TCAGGTGATCCACCCACCTTGGCCTCCCAGAGTGTTGGGATTACAGGCATGAGCCACTGTGGCTGGTCCACAACTGACTTTTTTTTTTTTTTTTTTGAGACGATGCCTCGCTCTGTCGCCCAGGCTGGAGTGCAGTGGTGCAATCTTGGCTCACAGCAAGCTCCACCTCCCAGGTTCACGCCATTCTCCTGCCTCAGCCTCCCAAGTAGCTGGGACTGTAGGCATCCGCCACCATGCCCGGCTAATTTTTTGTATTTTTTTAAGTAGAGGCGGGGTTTCACCATGTTAGCCAGGGTGATCTCGATCTCCTGACCTCATGATCTGCCCGCCTCAGCCTCCCAAAGTGCTGGGATTATAGGCGTGAGCCACCGTGCCCGGTCACAAGTGACATTTTTTAAGAATACTGGCCTGCTGTTTTGTAGAATGTCCCTTAAATTGGGTTTGTTGATGTTTTTTTTTTTTATTATTTGATAGATTCAATTTGATAGAAACATACAGAAATGATGTAGTAGCATGATTCATGGATTCCTATTTCGTGGGTTACAATCCATTACTACTATCAGGGCTGGCTGCGTAATTTGTGGGGCTCAGCACAAATGAAAATGCAGGGCCCTGGGTGGGGACAAGGAAGCCAATTTCCTCTTCTCATAAACTGCTGTTCCAGTCAATGCAAATGGACAATGCCCAGGGAACTGTATCCTCCACGCTGGTTTGTTCTCGATTGTTGGATGGCACTGGTAAGAGGCCCTAGCTGAATGGCCTGCAGAATGTGCTGTGTTACTGTCAGATTAGGGAGGGGACAACTGCCTTCTTGATCACCCCATGGTGCTATGAAATTTGCAAATACAGGATAAAGTCCACTCTACTCAGACCCAGACAAATTGGAGATAGGAGAGCACAAAGGAGAGAGCTCACGCTTGCATGTCTAAAGCATGCAAGCGTGATTGCTGTTTCCAGGCAATAACCCACAAGAAATTCTCTCATGTCCTTCATGCATCTTATGCTTTGCATGGCTTGCATGTTTCACACACATGCATATATTTCTTTGACATGATTTCTTACTAGACATTTTTTAGGACTGCAGCAATTCAGATAAGATAATCTCAAAAGAAGACTTGCCTGATAATGGCTTCTCTACCAGTGAAGCCATTCACTACTACCGACTCTGGCTTTGAACCTCTGGTATCAATAAACTGTTTCTGAGCAGCTTACATGAACGTCTCTGTGTTACTGATAAAAGCTTCTCTTTACCCTCCCCTCTTTGGATGCATCTGTGGCTTGCTGTAACTGTGCATCCCAGGTTATAATCCTTTTTGCTTACTCCCAGATAAAATAATTATATTATGAGGTTTTTTTTCTGATGTCTTTTTTTTTAGGTTGACAGTGCCCTGGGATATGGGCCCAACCCTGAACCCTCCTGTACCTATCCATGCCTAGGCTTCTGCCAGGGTGGAAGGTGATGACAAAACACGGGCCTCCGCCTCTCAGGTTCAAGTGATTCTCAGGCCTCAGCCTCCTGAGTAGCTGGGACCACAGGCGTGTGCCACCACGCCCAACTAATTTTTGTATTTTTAGTAGAGACGGGTTTTCACCCTGTTGGCCAGGCTGGTCTGGAACTCCTGACTGCCCGCCTCGGCCTCCCAAAGTGCTGGGTCTACAGGTGTGAGCCACTGCGTCGGGCCCCAGACCAGGTTTTGAATCAAGAAGTACTGGGACCAGGCACAGTGGCTCACACCTGTAATTTCAGCACTTTGGGAGGCTAAGGCGGGCGGACCACAAGGCCAGGAATTTGAGACCAACCTGGCCAACGTGGTGAATCTCCGTCTCTACTAAAAATACAAAAATCAACCGGGCATGGTGGCAGGGGCCTGTAGTCCCAGCTACTTGGGAGGCTGAGGCAGGAGAATTGCTTGAAACCGGAAGGCGGAGGTTGCAGTGAGCCGAGATCACACCACTGCACTCTAGCCTGGGTGAAAGAGCGAAACTCTGTCTCAAAAAAAAAAAAAAAGTATTGGTTCTTTTTTTTAAAAATAAAAAAATTGAGCAAAATCTGCATCACAAAACATTAATCTTGGTCATTTTAAAATGTACAATTCTGTGACATTTTGTACATCTATCTAGTTCCAAGACATTTTCATCACCCCAGAAGGAAACCTCGTGTGCAATAAACAGTGAACACCTCATTTCTCCCTCTCCCCAGCCTCTGGAAACCACTTGTCTGCTTTCCATCTTTATGGATTTACCTGCTCTGGATGTTTCATGTAAGTAGAATTATACAATATGTGGCCTTCTGTGTTTGACTTCTTTCACTTAGTGTAATGGTTTTGAAGTTCATCCATGTTGTAACATGTATCAATATTCCTCTTTATGGCTGAATAAAATTCCGTTATATGGATGTACCACATTTTGTTTATTCATTCTTTGATGGCCATTTGTCTCCAGTTCTGGGCTGTTGTAAATAATGCTGCTATGAACACTTATGTACAAGTATTAAATATGTGTTTGGATGCCTGTTTTCAGTTCTTTTAGGCATAGTTCTAGGAATAGGCTTGCTAGGTCATCTGTTTAACTTTTTAAAGACTCACCAAACTGTTTTCCAAAGTGACTGTACTATTTTACATTCCCAGTTTCTCCATGTCCTTGTCAAATCACCCTTCTTTCCTCCCTCCCTTTCCTTCTCCTTCCCTCTTTCTCTTTCTCTTGCTCTCTCTTTCCAACCTAGTGAGTTTGAAGTGGCAGCTCATTGTGGTTTTGATTCACATTTTCTTAATGACTAATGACACTAAACATCTTTCCATTTGATGTTGGCCATTTTTATGTCTTCTTTGGAGAAATGTATATCCAATTATATTCATATGCCCACTTTTTCATTGGGTTATGTCTTTTTGTTGTTGAGTAGTTACAGCTCTTTATATATTCTGATACTATAATTTTATCAGATATATATGATTTGCAAATATTTTCTCTCATTCTGTAGGTTGTGTTTTCACTCTGTTGATAGTGTGTTTTATGCATCATTTACAAAAAATTTGGTGAAGTCTAATTAATCTACTCTTTTCTTCTGTTGCTTGTGTTTTTGGTGTCAAACCTAAAAAATATCATTGCTAAATCCAGGGTCATAAAGATTTACGCCTATGATTTCCTCTAAAAGTTTTAGAGTTTTAGTTCTTATATTCAGCTATTTGATTCATTTTGAGTTAATTTTTGTATATCATGTAATTTTGTATGTGGTATTGGTAAGAGTCCAATTTCTTATT
>NW_012115043.1:16536795-16538420 GCF_000951035.1 Colobus angolensis palliatus
GGCCTGGGACGCCGCCTCAGGAGCCGCGAGGACTCGGGAACCCCCGGCGGGGCTGGCGTGCGTTCGCCTGGCACCTCCGGCTGCTACGGTGGCGACCGCGATCTGATGCCCTAGAAAACACCTTTAGAACAGAACATGGTTTTCGGGGGAGGTGAATAGGGCAGAGTCCCCAAAGGACACCTCGCCGCGCACCGGTCCTTGGTGCACTTTGTAAATGTCATCCCCGTGTCTCAAAACGAAAACACCCCTTTATCTTCTAGCGCCTTCCAGAACGGGGCAGTGGAAACTAGTGTTGGGACAAAGGAGGCGAGCAGGGCCTTTTCGGGGCTCACAGAGGACCCCTCGGAGGCGTGGCCGCCGGGGAGAGCGCGAGAGTCCCCTACCCCCCGCCAACCGGGCAGGGGCCGCTACCGAGGTGACAGGAGAAGGCGGGAGGTGGAGGAGAGAAGGTCCCGCCCCACCTCGCTCTCCTTTACGGGAAGTGATGTGGGGCCAGGCGGAAAATACCCGCCAACCACCCAAAAAAGGCCGGCGGCGGGTGGACGCGGCGCGCGGGGACTCGAGCCGGGCGGGGACAGGACTTCGGGGCGAGCCAGGTGAGGGGGCCTGAGGAGCGGGAGGCTCGCGGCGGGTCCGGTCCCTCCAGGAGGACCGAGCGAGGCGTCCCCATGGGGCCGTCCTGGGGCTGGGGTCGGAACCGCCCTTTCTCCTCGCCTCCTGGCACCCGAGCCCGCCGGAAAAGTGGCTTCTCTCCCAGGCCCTCAGTGCAGACCCCAGTGATGACAACCGCCTGGTGCTGGTCAGGTGCGGTCCCGGGTCCGGTCAGGGTCTCAGGTTGCCTCCGGGTTGCATCCAGGTGCGAGGGTGTCCGTCGGGGTAGGAAACTTTCCTGGAGGGAAAGGAGAAAAGTCCCCGACCTCCCGCACGCCCCCCAGTTCATTCCTCCCTCTTTTGCTTTCAGTTTAACTGTTTAACCTGGTTGCCCTCTCGTTGGTGAGGGTCTGGACTGCAGACTAGCTGCGAGGGAGGGGCTCTCCCTTCTCCTCTCAATAAGACAGAAAACTCTACCTGGCAGCCAGGCCCTCCTCTCGGGACTGGTGGTGGGCTGATGTGATGACAGGCTTTAGTAACTATTGCCAAAGCCTGTCTCTGTCCCAATAGATCACCAGTTCAGCAAAGTCAGGCCTGAAGCGACGGGAATTTTGTGAGCCCTGGACTGAGGAGCCTTCCCAGCCTTTCAGCTTTTGCTGGCCACCTGGGCCTGCATGGCCTCAGGGTCTTCTGCTGCAGGGTCCTCTTCCTTACCCCTACAGCTAACAGCTGTTCTTTCCTTCTGGATGGATTCTCACTTTTTATGGTTGGTTGATCAGTCAGATGTTGGAGTTGGGGGTAGAGGGATTATAGAGTTGTGCTATGTACATTTTCTCTAATCATTGCTAATTAAATTTGTTGATCCACTCACTGTTCTTGTTACTTTTTTTTCCCGGCCTTCTTAAAAACTTGCTTTAGAAGGAAAATACAATCTGGAAAACAGTTTCTGCAGATGGTTAGAAGTGAAGAAAGGTTAATATAATGCTGAAGGAACTTGACTGAGGATCATTATTTTCTGTATTTTGTGTTGGTTT
>NW_012115043.1:16542870-16547245 GCF_000951035.1 Colobus angolensis palliatus
TTTTTTTTTTTTTTTTTCCCAGAGACAGGGTCTTGCTCTGTCACCCAGGCTGGTGTGTAGTGGAGGGATCTCGGCTCACTGCAACCTCCTAGACTCAAGCAATCCTCTCACCTCAGCTTCCCGAGTAGCTGGGACTACAGGCGCAAGCCACCATGTCTGGCTAATTTTTCTATTTTTAGTAGAGACAGGGTTTTACCATGTTGCCCAGTTGGGTCTGGAATTCCTGAGCTCAAGTGATCTACCCACGATGGCCTCCCAAAGTGTTGAAATTACAGACGTGAGCTACCACGCCAGGCCTCAGTTCCATTCTTTTGCATGTAGATATCTAGTTCTCCCAGTACCACTTGCTGAGGCAACTTCTTTCTCCATTGAATGATCTTGACTATAGATGCATACTTTTATTTCTAGACTCTCAAGTCTATTCCACTCCTTTCTATGTCTTTACATCAATACCATAAGTTTTTTTTTTTTTTAATTACTGTACCTTTGTAGTAAGTTTTGAAATCAGGAAGCATGAACTTTTTAAATTTTTGGGTCCTTTGCAACTTCATATGCATTTTAGCATATACTTTTCCATTTCTTCAAAAATGTTGTTGAATCTGTAGCTCTATCTGGGGGAATATAGCCATCTTCACAATATTATGTGTTTGAATCCGTGAACATTAAATGTATTTTCTTTCTTTTTTTTTTTTTTTTTAATTTGAGAAGGAGTTTCACTTACCACCCAAGCTGGAATGCAGTGGTGCGATCTTGGCTCACTGCAACTTCCATCTCCTGGCTTCAAGCAATTCTCCTGCCTCAGCCTCCCGAGTAGCTGGGATTACAGGTGCCCACCACCACGCCCAGCTAATTTTTGTATTTTTAGTAGAGACGGGGTTTTGCCAAGTTGGCCAGGCTGGTCTCAAACTCCTGACCTCAGGTAATCCACCCGCCTCAGCCTCCCAAACTGCTGGGATTACAGGCGTGAGCCACTGCACCCAGCCATGTCTTTTCATTTATTTAGATTTTCTTTAATTTTTTTCAGTAGTGGTTTGTGGTTTTCAATGTATAAATCCTGCACCTTCTTGGTTAAATTTATGCCTAAGTGTTTTATTCTTTTTAATATTATTGTAAACGGAACTTTTAAAGTTTCCTTTTCAATTGTTCATTTCTAATGTGTTGAAATGCAACTAATTTTTATGTGTTGACCTAGTCTTTTGCATCTTTGCTGATTTCATTTATTAGCTCTAATTTTTTTTATTATTTAGGATTTTCTATATATAATATCATGTAATCTCGGCTCACTTCCAACCTTTTGTTGTAATATCCCTTTCCAACCTTTTGTTGGAAAGGGATATTAAGAAATCAAGATCCTGGTGCTAAGTGTACTCATAGCTACTTTGATATAATTGCTTCTAGGACCTCTTAGCAGACAGAACTAGATAATACATACATACACACATATATATATATTTTTATATATTAAAATCCATGAATTCTTACTGATTCCACCAACTTTAATTCTGTTAGGAAAACTGGAGGTGAAACTCTTCATGTTGCAAGTAGCAGTGTCTGAAAAGCCCCACGGTGGGAAGCAAGAGGTATACTGCGATCAGTTCTGTGGCTGGAGTAAGAAGTGGCATAGAGATGACTTTGAACTGGCGCACAAGATGTGTTCAGTATGCTTAGTTTCCGTAATAACACTGTCCTTGTTTTCTTTCTACCTCTCTGGATACTGTTTTTTTGGATTCCTTTTTTGAACTTCTGTTGCTCATGCCTTAAATGCTGGGTGTTCATCTGGGTTCTGTAACAAGCCTATTGTCCTCTCAGCTCACTTTCTAGATTAGCTCATTGATTCTAATGCCTTCCAGTACCTTTTGGGTAATAGCTACAGCACATGTTTTCTGTGCTTCAGATAGGCCTATTTGACTACATACTAAATATCCAAGCTTCACTTGGATATTCTGTTGTTGCTAGTGTGTCGAAATGGAAATGTCCTAAACTCATCACCGTGGCCTATTTCACCCTTCTTCCTGATTGCAACTAGGTTTTCTTCCTATTGCTCAATGGTTTCTTGTTGCCCAAACCAGAAACTGGGCGTCCCCGTGGACTCCCGCCTCGCTTTCACACCCCCACATCCAAGTCCTCTTGATTCACTCTCCTAAATATGTCAAATATGTCCGTTCATCTCCATCCTTATGGCCACTGCCGTAATCAGATCACTGTTATCCCTCACTTGGATTACAGACTGCTAATTGACCTCTCAAACCCATTCTTAGTCTTAGAACCATTACAAACTTGAGTTCTAAGTTTTAGTCCTGGCTGTGCCACTTATTAGCTGTATGATCTTGGTCAGATTGCTTAATCACTTTAGGACTCAGTTTCCTCATCTGTAGTACAGAGGCAAGAATAGAACCTACTTCATAAAGTAGTTGTAAGACACATAAGAGGTGATGTAGTCAAAACCATAGCGTATTGGCTGACTCACAGTAAATGATCAAGAAATGTTAGTTATTATCATGATCATCATTGCACGGTTATTCCCCACACAGCCTCTGTTATTTCTCCAATTTCTTTTCTGATTGCTTTCAGTCTTTCAGCTTTTCTGAACCTCTTCCTGTTGCTCCAGGGTCAAATGCTATGTTGCTTCCAGGCCTTCCCTCTGCTCCCTTTTCCTGGAATTCTCTTCTCCCTTGCCCTTTGCCCTCATTCATTCTAAGTTTATCCATCATTTTCTCTTGATTTGGTGTCATTTATCTGTGCTCCAATAACACTCTTTAACTTCCTTTACTGAGGCTCTTATCTGACTCCTGGAGTTGCCTACTTATTCGTTGGTCTCTCAAGTAAGTCCTGAGGTCAGGGACCAGTTTACCTTGTTTACTAATACAGTGCCTGACTTGATGAATGAGTGAATGAATGGGTGATAAATGGGCCATAGCGCCATCCTGGGTTTTCTGATCTCCTGTCTGGTATACTCCTGGTGAGAGCCCTGCCTGGCCACAGGAGTGGGGAAAGCTGAAGGTGGGCCTTCCCTGTACCATACCAGCCATTAGCAATTACTGCATTATTGGCTTCCCAGATTTTAGCTGACCAGTGATTCCCAGGACTATTCCTCTAGACATGAACATGGGGCTACCTTTCCCCCTTTATTTTTTATTTTATTATTATTATTATTATTATTTTAGACAGAGTCTCGCTCTGTCACCCAGGGTGGAGTGCAGTGGCGCCATCTCAGCTCACTGCAACCTCCACCACCTCCCGGGTTCAAGCAATTCTCCTGCCTCAGCCTCCTAAGTAGCAGGGACTACAGGCGTGTGTCACCACACCGGGATAATTTTTGTATTTTTAGTAGAGACGGGGTTTCACCGTGTTTGCCAGCATGGTGTCAATCTCCTGACCTTGTGATCCGCCCGCTTCGGGCTTCCAAAGTGCTGGGATTACAGGCGTAAGCCGCCGCACCCGGCCTTTTTCTCTTAACCTCACCAACAGTCTGATGGCCCTTCTTTCACAAGGGAACAGCTCTTGAACTTACCAACCTGTTATGACATCTGTTATCTCTAAACCCGAGTTTACTGTGTTGTGGTTGCCTGGAAATGTTATATCAAGTGTGTGAAATTGCCGACTACTGGTAATTTCGTATGGTTCGTCCTATACCTGCTTTTGTAAACTGGACCCATCTGAGAAGCTAACTACTGTAATGCAAACTGTGAGTAGCTACAGATTGGAAAGGTGATGGAGTTGGCCAGGTGGGCCTGGGACAGCTGGAATTTGCGGTGGACGTAGACACAGGTCAGCAAGATGGCTTAGAAGGTAGAAGAGAAGCCGGACAAACATTTGGTTCAGAGGGCCTTTGCCTTAGACTCCATAGGGGCAGGCTCAAGGCCTGCTGTTCACACCTCCAGGCCACTGAGGTGGATGAACTTGGCTGCCTCTTAGTGGGAACTAGGAGGCCTGATCCCCTACGCAGTCCCAGGTTCACGACCCCGCAGGCCCGAGCGACACCGTCGGCGCTGGGAGAAGAGAGCCGCTGGGTGGCAGCAAAGGCACGCAGGTTTCTTCCGACAGAGGCGGTTCCTTCACATACTGTAGTTTTCTTCTTTTTAAACTCATTGCTCTAACACTCTTAGAAATTTACAGTGGTTTTAGATTCTTGAATTAGTGTGAGCAGAGACTCCGTTTTTGCCATTTCCTCCCAGAATTATATTAATTTTTTTCCTGCGAAAATTTTTACTTATTTTTCTCCCATGTCATTTCCAGGAATCTCAGACTTTCCCTTGTCCCGGAAAGGCCGTGTCCAGGCGGACCTGAGCCAGGAGCCGCAGGGGCGGGTAAGCCAGCGGCAGGGCCAGGCCTGGGACGCCGCCTCAGGAGCCGCGAGGACTCGGGAACCCCCGGC
>NW_012115043.1:16550235-16557359 GCF_000951035.1 Colobus angolensis palliatus
TCACTGATTCTACTTTAAGAATACATCTGGCCGGGCGCAGTGGCTCACGCCTGTAATCCCAGCACTTTGGGAGGCTAAGACAGGTGGATCATCTGAGGTCAGGAATTCAAGACCAGGCTGGCCAACATGGTGAAACCCCATCTCTACTAAAAATACAAAAATTAGCCGGGCATGGTCACGGGTGCCTGTAATCCCAGCTACTTGGGAGGCTGAGGCAGGAGAATCACTTGAACCTGGGAGGCGGAGGTTGTAGTGAGCCAAGATCGCACCATTGCACCCCAGCCTGGGTGACAGAGTGAGACTCCATCTGAAAACAAACAAACAAACAAACAAACAAACAAACAAACAAACAAACAAACAGAATACATCTAGGATGATAACCATTTCCCACCACTTCTGCTGCTTCCACCAGGTTCCTATCATCTCTGTCACCTGGATTACTGCAAAAGCCTCCTAAAGGACTTCCCTGCTTCCACCCTTACTGCTGCACACTCTGTTCTTAACGCAGCAGCCAGGGTCTATCATGTCACTCTACTTGAAACTCTCCAATGGCTTTTTATCTCAGAAGAGACAGAGTCCTCACCATGGTCTATACAGCCCTTGCATGGAGTGTGGCTTCATCTGCTATCACTCTTTCCTTTGCTGACTTCTGCTACAGCCATACCTCAGGACCTTTGCCCTTGTTTCCTCTCCCTGGAATGCTCTTCCCCTCAGATGTCTGTGTGGCTTTCTTACTTATTTCACTCAGGTGAAAAGTCATTTTTCTAGAGAGGCCTTCTTTGACCACCGCATCTAAAATAGTATCCCTCACCCATCCCATCATTTTCTGCCCCCTTACCTTGCCTTGTTTTCTTTAGAGTATTTATAGTACTGTCATACACAAACCAGCACATACACACAATATTTGTCTTTCACTGATAGAAGACAAGCTCCATGATGGCCAGGAATCTGCCTTGTTCACTGTGATGTCCACAGCACATAGAATGGTTTCTGACATACATTAAGCGCTCCAAAAGATAGGTGCTGAACTAATGAAAAAGGGAATGGAAGATGGAGCAATAGGGATCATTCTGTCATTTCTCTCATGCAAGCACTAACCAGGCCCAACCCTGCTTAGCTTCCAAGATCAGAGGAGATCAGGTGCATTCAGGGTGGTATGTCTGTAGAGTGTTCTGCTATTTCTTTCCTACTATTCCATCCATTTTTTTTTTTCTAAGAGAAGCAATGTCTGTAGATACACCAGCATCTCCTAAGTCTCTCATCTTCTGTCCTACTTTCCCAAAAATAATAGTCTTATCTTCCTTAAAAAGGGGAAGTTCAAATAAGTAGAAAGGCGAGGCTTTCAGTCCTTTCCACAGTGGCAGACCGGAGCCCTCTGTCTGTATCCTGGGCAAACTGGGCAGGGCCATTCAGTGCATATCTCCAGGGTGTTGTCCTCTTGTGCTGATTTAGGAAGAGTGAAGGTTTTTGGAAATTTAAGAAAATGGAAATTCATTTCTTATTTATTTATTCAATAGAAACGGGGTTTCACCATGTTGGCCAGGCCCCTGCGAAGGGAAATTGTCTTAAGATTGGTTCTTGAAGAGAGTAATTTTTCCTTTCTATAGCCTTCATTTTTTATGCCGCATGCAGATTTTGCTTGGACTGTATTTGCTCTTCTGCTTCTTGGTCAGGAAGTTTGAGTTTATGATTTGGTTTCCCTTAAGCTAAGTGCAGACAGGAGCCCTGAGCTGGAGGCAGAGATAAAGGGTCTGTAATTTACCTGTGTTCATAGGGTAAGGTGTGTGGAGTAGAGAGCATTCAGCTCTGTTTGGACACTCTCGTTGTGCAGGTACTTGTATGACTGAGGTCTAGTAACACTCATATTTTATTTAGTGTCAAGTAAAATTAGATGCCTCTCTTACTCAAGAGGAATGCTGAAAGTTTTGTTTCTCCTTTCCTGTTTTTTGTTTGTTTGTTTTTCCTCTGTATATGTTGCCCTTAAACAGAAGTTTACCATGTAGTGCTTTAGTCAGCCAACCTCCCATGTGTATGGAGTTAAGAGTTTTGATTCTAATTTGGGGATGGAGGTGGGGTGCCAGATTTAGCAAACTAAAAAACGTTAAATATGCATTGCAGATAAACACTGAATAATTGTTTCCTATATCTTATGCATTATTTCGGACATACTTTTACTAAAAAATTGTTCTTTAACCAAAATGCATATTTAAGTGGGTGTCTTGTTTTGTGCCTGGCAGCCCTAGTTGGAGGTTATGTTTATGCATAGGAAATGCATCGATCGTGAAAATGTCCAAAGAATGACTGAGCCATGGCTGACTTTTAGTGATTGTGCATGTATCCAAAAGAGAGGATTTGTAAACCCAAGGAGTATTAGAATTAGAAGGAAGTTAGAGAACATTTCATTTATCTCTAGTCTTTTATAGTTAAGAGAATCTACTCCAGAGAGGCTAAGTCACTTTGTCAAAGTCACATAGAGTTAGTGGCAGAGCTGGACATCGGATTCTGGGACCAGCGGTGGTTCTGCTGCATAATCCTGTCCCTTAAGAGGTCATGAAAAAGTTACTTATGTTTTCATGTTGACCTTTAATCACATCTATAGCCATCCACTCAAGATCACCTCATTATCATACTGTCCTTCAGTCCCCAGATTCAACATGTGGCAGCCAAAGCCATTCTCATGAGACAACTTGACTTTTCCCTGAGAGCTGCATGACTGTTGAAAGCCCCACGTGGTTCTCTTCCCTGCTGTTATGCCAGAAAGCCTGTAGTTCAATGTATTTTTTTTTTGAGATGGAGTCTCGCTCTGTCGCCCAGGCTGGAGTGCAGTGGCATGATCTCAGCTCACTGCAAGCTCCACCTCCTGGGTTAACACCATTCTCCTACCTGAGCTTCTTGAGTAGATGGGACCACAGGCGCCCACCACCACTCTGGGCTAATTTTTTTGTGTTTTCAGTAGAGACAGGATTTCACCCTGTTAGCCAGGATGGTCTCGGTCTCCTGACCTTGTGATCTGCCAGCCTCGGTCTCCCAAAGTGCTGGGATTACAGGCGTGAGCCGCCATGCCCGGCCTATTTTTATTTTGTTTATGGTTTTGTTAACACTTTTGACCCTCTTGAGTATTTATTGTAAGGTGCTTTGATTAAGGTGGTCTTACTGAGTATAATTCCACAACAACTAAGTGTTGTCTTACGGGAAGCCTGCTTGCTTTGAGTGGCCTATTCCCACAAAACTCCTGACCCCTTTTTATTTTGGTACAATAAATATGGAAGATATACATATGACAAGGACCAAGGTAGATAGACAGGTATATGTGACTTGCTTACTAGAGATCTGTTCTTTTTAAACAAGATTTTATTATTTTTTATTACAATTATTTGTACCTCTTTAAAAGAAAGCAGCCTTGAAAATGAACATGCTTTCTCTAACTGCTATTTGAATACCATATTTCAGAACCACTAATCTTGTTTTTTCATAGTCTCATTGGTTAATTCATATAAACTCTTACCAGCTGCCAGGTCAAAGCATAATAATAAAATTGGTTGCCAAGAGACTGAAAAACTTGTTCATCCTTATTTGCTACAGTTTATCTACCTTGGCCTGATCCCAACCTCATGGGAGGCTGGTCAAGTCCTATCAGGGTATGGCTGAATACTAATCTCCTGTGTATTTGTATCTTTAAAAGCAAAGACAAGGTCTAAATCAGCTAGTTAAACATGATAATAGGATACTTTTATTCTTGCTGTACTAGTCCTAATAAGAGGGGAAATGAAACATACAGAAATAGGTCATGGCTTAAATGTTCATTTGCAATACCAAAGAGTTTTAAAATATAACCTATGATTGTGGTCAGGATTTCTTTGTTTCTTGCTAAGAAATCATTATGAAAATAGTGATTTTCATAATAAATCTCATCGTTACAAGGAAACAACTCAAAGAATGAGTGAAGAGGTCTAGTGGTCCTTGAAAAGATAAGGCATTGTCCTCACAGTCAAATACTGGAGACCTAATGTGACTTTTCTCGTTAGGGACAAGGTCAGCTGTCCCAGGCCCCACGTCTGCCTTAGGCACAGAGGGCTGTGTAGTGAAGTGGGTTGTGATATTTCCTCAGGCGGTGGCTCATTCCTGTGTTCCGAAGCTCCTGCTTGAATGTGGAAGAATCAACACAGTCAGGAATCAGTAGGTCGGTTTTTAGTCTCCATATTCCTGATTATTAACTATGTGATATCACACCAGTATCTCTCAATTGGGGTTGATTTTCTCCCCTGCCCCACCCCACATGGGACATTTAGCAATGCCTAGACATTTTTGACTGTCACAACTAGGGAGTTACTCCTGGCATTTAGTGGGTGGAGGCCAGGGATGCCGCAAAACATTCTCAGTACACAGGACAGCCCCCGACAAAGGATTATCCTGCCTAAAATGTCAACAGTGCGGAGGCTAAGAAACCCTGCATTAGACAACTCATTCAACCTCTTTGGCTTGCAGTTTCCCAAGTTACACGTTCTCTCCATCATGTAAAACTAAGCCTAACTCTACCACTGTTGTCTTTCTAACCTCTCCCTCACCCCAATTCTAAGTCAGCAAATATGGGGTAGGGCTCAGCCTGTTATTTATTTATTTATTTATTTATTTATTTATTTATTTATTTTATTTATTGTCTCCACACGGGATTCTGATGGGCAGTTGCAGTTGAGGCTGAGAACCACTGCCCCCAGGGATCATGCGAAATGGGGTTCTCGTGGAGGTGCCAGGTTGGCCATAAGAGAGGAGTGGACCCTCTCGGAACAGCCTACCAGCAGGAGGAAGTGAGAGGCCTGTCTATTGCGTGCTTCCACGTGAGCAGAAGCCACATGCCTGAGGGACCACAGAGAACATGTACCTGAAGGGTTACACAGGGACTTGGGCTCTCAGTCTCTGCACGATAAGCTCTCAGCTGCCAGGAATGTCTACTTCCCAGATTTCCGGCTGACCACCATACCCTGGAAAGGAAATGATAAAACTGGACAGTTTCTTTATTAACACCCTGATTCTAGCTTCACTAGAGCTTCTCTGGGAGGTTGAAAATCAGTAACAAAAAACCTCACCCTGAGTCATCAGCCCATTTTGCCACCCAGATAAGGAAACCACATTTGTTACACTTACAGAATTGTGTAATTTAAGAGCTGGTAGGGACCTTGGAAATTGTAGCTCAGGCTCCCCTCCCGGAAGTCCAGAGCTGTGCCTCAGGTCACATGGCTAATTGATGGCAGGGATGGTTCCAGAAGCCTGGTCTGCTGGTTCCCTGGTGTGTTCTTTTTATGTTCTTATTTTAATATTTCTTGATTGGAACCAGTTGTACTGTGGACAATCCAAAATTGTGTGTGTTGTTCAAAGGAAGTGACTTCTAGATGGAACTTTGCTAACACCCAGAGTCTCTTCCTTGAACTCCTCTGAAATATGTTAGGAGGCGAAACAAGTATATCATGATTTCCCTATGTTAAAGCAGTGCAGAAATATCCAAGTGCCTTCTCCTGTACTGCTACTTTTCTGTTTCAATTCTTTCGCCTCCCTGTCATAGCCCATTTTTCACACAAAGCCAGTGATGTCTAAAAAAAGGAATTCACACTTCTGAGGAGCATGAAACAAAATTTTAAAAAATTAAAGGAATTCAGGTCATATCCTTCTGCTTAAAATCCCCTAGTTGCTTTCACTGTAGTAGTTGTAAGATCCAAATATGTAGCTGTGGTCTGTAAGGGCCTCTGGTTTCTTGTTTTTTCCTTCTCCCTTCCTTTCCTACTTTCCCTTCTCCCTTCCGTTCCCCCTTCCCTTCTCCCTTCTTTCCCTTCCTTTCTTTTCTACCTTCCCTTCCCTTCTTTCTTGTCTTTGTCACCCAGCTCACTGCAGCCTCAACATCCTGGGCTCAAGTGGATCCTCCTACTTCAGCCTCCCAAATAACTAGGACCACAGGAACATGTCACCATGCTGGGCTAATTTTTGTATTTTTAGTAGAGATGAGTTTTTACCATGTTGGCCAGGCTGGTCTTGAACTCCTGACCTCAAGTGATCTGCCAGCCTCGGCCTCCCAAAGTGCTGGGACCACAGGAACATGTCACCATGCTTGGCTAATTTTTGTATTTTTAGTAGAGATGAGTTTTTACCATGTTGGCCAGGCTGGTCTTGAACTCCTGACCTCAAGTGATCTGCCTGCCTTGGCCTCCCAAAGTGCTGGGATTACAGGCGCCAGCCACTGCACCGTGCCCCTTTTTTTTTCTTTTGAGACAGAGTCTGACTCTGTAGCCCAGGTTGGACTGCAGTGGCATGATCTTGGCTCACAACAACCTCTGCTTCCTGAATTGAAGTGATTCTTTTGCTTCAGACTCTAGAGTAGCTGGGATTACAGGCATGCGCCACCATGCTTGGCTAATTTTTGTATTTTTAGTAGAGGTGGGGTTTCGCTATGTTGGCCAGGCTGGTCTCAAACTCCTGACCTCAAGTGATCAACGCACATCAGCCCAAGGATTATAGGCTTGAGCCACCACACCCAGCCTGTTTTTCCTTTTGTTGTTTGTGCTTTTGATGTCAAATTTAAGAAAACATTGTCAAGTTCAAGGTCATGAAGATTTATACTTATGTTTTCTTCTAAACGTTTTATAGTTTTACCTCTTACATTTCATTCTTTGCTCCATTTTAAGTTAATTTTTAAATATGGTGTGAGGTAGGAGGTCTAACTTCAACCTTTTGTGTGTGGATATCCAGTTCTTTCAGCACCATTTGTTTAAAAGACTGTTCCTCTTTGAATGGTTTTGGCACCTCTGTTGAGATAAATTGACCACGAATGTAAAGGTTTCTTTCTGAACTGTTAATTCTATTCCATTGATCTGTATGTCTGTCCTCAAGCTAGTATCATACTACCTTGATTATTGTAGCTACATAGTGTTTTGAAATCAGGATATGTGAGTCCTTCAACCTTGTTCTTTTTCAAGATTGTTTTGACTGTCCAGTTCCCTGAATTTCCTTATGAATTTTTTTTTTTTTTTTGAGTTGGAGTTTTGCTGTTATTTCGCAGGTTGGAGTGCAATGGCACGATCTCGGCTCACTGCAACCTCTGCCTCCCAGGTTCAAGTGATTCTCCTGCCTCAGCCTCC
>NW_012115043.1:16560989-16567639 GCF_000951035.1 Colobus angolensis palliatus
CCCAGGCTGGAGAGCAATGGCGTGATGTTGACTCACCGTAACCTCTGCCTCCCTTGTTCAAGCGATTCTCCTGCCTCAGCCTCCTAAGTAGCTGGGATTACAGGCGCATGCCTCCATACCCAGATAATTTTTTTGTGTTTTAAGTAGAGATGGAATTTCGCCATGTTGGTCAAGCTGGTCTCAAACTCCTGACCTCAGGTGAGCCGCCCGTCTCGGCCTCCCAAAGTGCTGGGATTACAGGCTTGAGCCACCGCGCCTGGCCTTTGGACTTTATTTTTAAAGTGAAATCAGAACGCCAGTTTATTGATACATGAGAAATGGAACTGCTAAGCATAGTAGATTCCTTTCTTTGAAGACAGTGTATGCTTCCTATAGGAAGAATATCCATGTGAAGCAAATATAAATATAAAAACAAAATATAATATAAAAGGAGAAAGCTACTGGGTAAGTATAGACTCAGCACCCAGTGAATTGGAAATCAAAAAGACCCAAGAGCTTTAATGCCGGAGAAAGATTACCATGTTAATGGCTCCTCAAAACTGGCTGGACGTGAAAATTGCACGGGAAGCTTTTGTTTAAAACATACCCACAAAAGAGTGTAAATTGGTTCAACCATTGTGGAAGACAGTGTGGTGATTCCTCAAGGATCTAGAACTAGAATTACCATTTGACCCAGCAATCCCATTACTGGGTATATACGCAAAGGATTGTAAATCCTGCTGCTATAAAGACACATGTACACGTATGTTTATTGTGGCACTATTCACAATAGCAAAGACTTGGAACCAACCCAAATGTCCATCAATGATAGATTGGATTAAGAAAATGTGGCACATATACACCATGGAATACTATGCAGCCATAAAAAAGGAGGAGTTCATGTCCCTTGCGGGGACATGGATGAAGATGGAAACCATCATTCTCAGCAAACTGTCATGAGGACAGAAAACTAAACACTACACGTTCTCACTCATAGGTGAGAATTGAACAATGAGAACACTTGAACACAGGGCGGGGAACATCACACATCGCGGCCTGTCGTGGGGTGGGGGGAGGGGGAGGGATAACATTAGAAGAAATACCTAATGTAAATTTTGAGTTGATGGGTGCAGCAAACCAACATGGCACATGTATCAAACCTGCACGTTGTACACATGAACCCTAGAACTTAAAGTATAATAATAATAATAAAAAACATACCCACAAGAAACAACAATACATTTTTCAGTCTCTCCTTTGGAGATTCTAATTTATTAGGTTTGTGGCGAGGGCTCGGGAATCTATGTTTTATTTAAAATACTGCTGTAGTGATTGATGGTGGACAACCTGGTTTGGGAACCAGTGCCTAGCTCACCTTTACTTCCAGCATGAGTAAACTCAGGCTGGAAGAGATCATATGTCTCATGCAGAGTCACACAGCAAGTGAGTGGGAAGATAGAATTCAAATCTCTCTGTCCTCTCTATGCATCGTTAAAACAACGTAGTAAGATTCTCAGGGACAGAGGCGGCACAGCCTCGGAAATTGTTGGTTTCTTAGTTTTTTCCTCTATATACATGTAACTAACCAGTGTAGTGTCAAACAGGAAATATACACAGCGTAGTTTTTTTTTTCTTTTTTATTGCAAAGTGTCAGATTAGGACCAGTAACATCAGCACCACCTGGGAACTTAGAAATGCAGATTTTCAGCCCCTCTCCAGACCTACTGAATATGAAACTCTGGTGGGGCCTAGAGCCTGTGTTTTAAAGCCATCTATGTGACTCTGATGCACCCCGAAGCTTGAGAATCACTGTCTGCAGGTATGTTTCATGACTCAATCGCTGGTTAAAGCTGTTGACCTTGGCCTTTGTAGTTGATGAGTCATTAACTTTGAGGCCTTAACTTTCCTAGCCATCTGCTTTCCTTGGTGATATTTATTCAAAACAGGAACTATTGTTGTAAGTCTTCATTAGAGACGGGGTCTCGCTCTGTCACCCAGGCTGGAGTGCAGTGGGGTGATCTCAGCTCACTGCAAGCTCCACCTCCCAGGTTCACCCCATTCTCCTGCCTCAGCCTCCCGAGTAGCTGGGACTCCAGGCGTCTGTCACCACGCCTGGCTAATTTTTTGTAGTTTTAGTAGAGACGAGGTTTCACCGTGTTAGCCAGGATGGTCTCGATCTCCTGACTCGTGATCTGCCCATCTCGGCCTCCCAAAGTGCTGGGATTACAGCCTTGAGCCACCGCACCCGGCCGGGAATGGACTTTTATTGAGCACTTGCCGTATGTGAGGCACTGTGTGTGAGGCTATTATTTATTTCATTTAATTCTCACATCCACCTTGCTAGGTCAGTGTTATTATCCCTATTTTACAGATTTGGTATCTGAGGCTAGTAGAAGTTAGGTATGATCTTGATGTACAGGCTATTTGCCTAACTATAGTTGTACATTTTTGCCATCTGTTGTCTCCCTAGAACAGTGGTTTACAAGCTTGATTGTGTATAAACAGAAAGCCCTTGGGAAGCTTGTTATAAATGCAAATTCCCTAGGCCTCCTTTGCAGAGATCCTAATTCGGAGGCCTGGATGGGACCCAGAATTTTGAATTTTCCTCAAATACCCTAGGTGATTCTGTGCCAGTCCTAGATCAATTTTCACCTGCCCTAATTGGTTGACCAGTTGCCCCTCAAGGCTTCTCTGAAGTTCTGTGTTCTCCTGTGTTTTGTGCTCACAGGCCTTGGACACTGGTTGGAGAAGAAATATGAGTATGGGAGGAGAGGCCATGGGAGCCTTTATTAAGAGTCTTATCTGCCCGGCTCTTTCTGCAGTCTCTGCTGCTGCTTAGAGGATTTCTAGGCCATAGTTTGGCTTTGAGTAACTTGTGATGCTTTCCATTATCTATCCCAAAGTTTGTAACTGTTCTTATAGCAACTTTGCCCTTATGTCTGTCGGATGCATAGATGTGAGCCATTTCCTTCAGGTTGTCATTTAGAACTGTGGAGTAGAGAGTTGCTTCAGCTTTTGAGGTCAGAAATGGTATTTCATCTGTTTGGTGATAAAAAGCCCTTATTTTTCAGGGATAGAACTGACATATATAGTGAATGATTTGGCTTAGAACTTAGAAATGCAGATGCAGATGTTCGGCCCCACACAAATGTACTGAATTCACTAAATAATTAGAAGACTGAATAATCTGGTGCTATTATGAAGGAAAAAAGTGAAATGGAAATTAAAAACAAATTTCAGATATGACACCTGATGTCCTTTGTGAGGTGACAGGCTGATTTCTGTCCACAAGTTTAGAAGCGGCTACTAACATAAATAACCCAGGGATCCCATAGTGTAAAAGAGTCATGTCTAGGGAAAGATAGTGGAAACCTGCCAGGCTTTTGTCCAGTAGAGAAATCAGACATGTTGAACTATTAAATTTCTTTAATATGTCTTAGTCCCTGAAACAAAATCTGTATTACAAAATGGGAAGGAAATTCACAAAAGCAAACATTGCAGCTTCCTGAAGTCCACTATATATAAAGCAAATTATAGGTTATGTTTCTAAGAATACTTTCTTTTTCTACCTGATATTAGAGTTGATAATAACAATATGCAAGTGAGTATAATAGCTACAGCTACCATATGTGTCAAGAATTATACAAACATTTTCTCATTTAATCCTCAAGAATCTTTCAAAGCAGATATTATCCTTCATTGTACAGATGATGAAACAGGCTCAAGAGGATGAAGTAATTTGCCCAATGCTGGGATATGGTTTCCAGGGATTCAGGACTTTCAGTGCTATAACTCAGACGGTCCCCACTAAACTGGGTTGGTTGGTCCCACCAAGTGTCACCCAGCCTACTGACCCACGGTTAATAGTAAGGCCAAAGGGCTCTGAGTTAGACAGTGGTTAATATACTGAAAATTGCCAACCTGCCTCACAGAGCAACTTTCAGAACATTTTTTGGTGCCCATTTTTCTTCATTTTGCACACAGTTCTAATAATCTTGGTTATTTGGTTTCCAGGTGCCTTGTCAATTAAAAACAGTGCATTGGAAGGGGTAGGGGTTGACCCAGGAAGGCACACTGATTACTGTGGTGAGGGATAGCTGCCTGACTGATAGCAAAGGTGAGGGCAGGGAGAAGGAAATATAAATGAACAAAAGACACGAAATCAATACAGCGGTCAGGAGCCATTTATTATGGAGGCAAACAGACATGAAAAAGAATAGCTATTATTGAACATTTCCTTTGTGTCAAACATAGTTTTAGGCATTTTATAGGTATACATAATTGAATCCATGCAAAGTAATCCTATTACTGTTCCACAGATGAGGCAACTGAGACAGAGAGGTTAAGTAATTTGCTCAAGGTCACATGGCCTGTGAGTGGTAAAGTTGAGAATTAAAGTCATACAGTCTGTCTCCAGAGCTCAGATCCTCAACATCCTACTTCAGTGTAGGTCCTAGGTCTTCAGGACGTAGCATGGCAAGTTAGTGAGGTTTATTGTGATGTCCTGAATCCTCCAAGAAAAAAAAAAACAACAAAAAACATGGGCATTAAATTTTATTTTGTAATAATTAATTTTTAAAAATTTACCAAAGCTTTTTTTTTTTTTTTTTTGGAGACAAAGTCTCAGCCTCTCACCCAGGCTGGAGAGCAATGGCGTGATGTTGACTCACCGTAACCTCTGCCTCCCTTGTTCAAGCGATTCTCCTGCCTCAGCCTCCTAAGTAGCTGGTATTACAGGTGTGTGCCATCACACCCAACTAATTTTTGTATTTTTAGTAGAGACGGGGTTTCCCTATGTTGGCCAGGCTGGTCTCGAACTCCTGGCCTCCAGTGATCTGCCCGCCTCTGCCTCCCAAAGTTCTGGGATTACAGATATGAGCCACCATGCCCCGCCAAATTTACCAAAGTTATACGTGGACATTGTTCTACAACGCCTGTTACAAAAAACCAGTAGACTCCTCTCCCCCAGCCCATTTCCTGCTCCCCAGAGTTAACCAGTGAACTCTTGCAGTAGTTTACACATCTAGTCTCTAAATGACACATTTCTATTTCTATGGTCAGTTTTTCAGTTTTAGTCATTATCTGTTGATACTTTATTACAGAAGAAGAGAATTTAGCTCATTCCTCCATCCACCCCTGCTACAAGTGTACCATTTTCATCTCCTCTTTCTTACCTGAGTTTGTTCATTTGTTCCTACGTTCGTTTGTTCATTCTTTCCTTCCCCTACTGAACAGTTTATTTTTACTTTATGGAGGTATTATTGACAGATAAAAGGCTGTACATGTTTAATATATACATCTTGATGAATTTGGGGATAATTATTCACCCATGAAATCATCACCACCGTCAAGGCCATAAACATATCCGTCATCTCCCAGAGTTTTATCCTGCCTCCTTTATTATTATTATTACTTTTTGTGTGTGTATGTTTTAAGAACAATTAACACTGGACCTATCTTCTTAGCAGGTTTCAGTATATAATACAGTATTAGTATTATATAGACACTGTGCTGTATAATAGCTTTTCAGAACTTATTTATTTTGCATAACTGAAACTTGTTCCCTGTAACTGTGACCTTCCCATTTCCCCTTCCTCCCAGTCCCTGGCAACCATCATTCTGCTCTCTGCTTCTGGGAGTTTCAGTACTTTTTTTTAAATTACATTTTTTTCTTTTAGAAACAAGATCTTGCTGTGCTGCCCAGACTGGAGTGCAGTGACGTGATCATAGCTCACTGCAGCCTTGAAGTCATGGGCTCAAGCAATCATTGCGCCTCAGCCTCTTGAGTAGCTGGGGCTACAGGAGCGGCCACCATGCGTGGAGAGTTTGACATTTTAGATTCTATATATTAAATATATGGAAGATCACATAGTATTTTTCTTTATGTGTCTGGCTTATTTAACTTAGTCTAATAGCTTCCACACCTATCTGTATTGTCACAGATGGCAGGATTTCTTTCTTTTTTAAGGCTGAATACTTACTTTTTTATTGTATGCATAGAGCACATTTTCTTCATTTATTCATTGTGAATGGACATTTAGGTTGCTTCTAAGTCTTGCCTATTGTGAATAATGCTGCAATGAACATGGGAGTACAGATATCACTTAGAAATCCTGATTTCAATTCTTTCAGATGTATTATACCCAGAAGTAGGACTGCTAAATCCTATGGTATTCTATTTTTAAAATTTTTGAAAAAATTATTTTAAAGAACCTCCATAATGTTTTCCATGGTGGCTGTACAAATTTGTATTCCCACCAAAGTGTACAAGGGTCCCTTTTCTCCATATCCTTGCCAACACTTACCTCTTGTTTTTTTTTTTTTCCTAATTGGCCATCCCAGCAGATGTGAGGTAATCAAAATCATTGTGGTTTTAATTTGCATTTCTCTGATGATTAGTGATGTCGAGCACTTTTTCATATACTTGTTGACCATTTTTTATGTATTCTTTGAAAAAATGTCTATTCAGGTCTTTTGCCCATTAACTTTTTTTTTCTTTTGGGTGTTTTTTTGGTATTCAGTAGTATGAGGTTCTTGTATATTTTGGATATTAACCCCTTATCAGATTTACATTTTTTTCCTTCTATACATTGCCCTTTCTTTCTTTCTTTCTTTCTTTCTTTCTTTCTTTCTTTCTTTCTTTCTTTCTTTCTTTCTTTCTTTCTTTCTTT
>NW_012115043.1:16568491-16577585 GCF_000951035.1 Colobus angolensis palliatus
TCTCTCTCTCTCTCTCTCTCTCTCTTTCTTGAGGTGGAGTGTCATTCTGTCACCTGGCTGGAGTTCAGTGGCATGATCTCCGCTCACTGCAACCTCTGCCTCCGGGCTCAAGTGATTCTCGTGCCTCAGCCTCCTGAGTAGCCAGGATTACAGGTGCCCACCACCATGTCCAGCTAATTTTTGTATTTTTAGTAGAGATGGGATTTTGCCATGTTGGTCAGGCTGGTCTCAAAGTCCTGCCCTCAAGTGATCTGCCTTCTGGGCTCCCAAAGTGCTGGGATTACAGGTGTGAGCCACCATGCCCAGCCAGTTGCCTTTCCATTTTATTGTTTCCTTTGCTGTGCAGCAGCTTTAGTTTGATGTAATCACACTTTTTTTTATAGATGGAATCTCACTTTGTCACCCAGGCTGGAGTGCAATGGAGCAATCTGAGCTCACTGCAACCTCTGCCTCCTGGGTTCAAGTGATTCTCCTGCCTCATCCTCCCAAGTAGCTGGGATCATAGGTGCGCACCACCATGCCCCAGTTCATGTTTGTATTTTTAGTAGAGACGGGGTTTCACCATGTTGGCCAGGCTGGTCTTGAACTCCTGACTTCAAGTGATCCACCTACTTTGACCTCCCAAAGTGCTGGGATTACAGGTGTGAGCCACTGCACCTGACTGGATTATTTAGAGTATCTCTTATTATTCTTTATACCTCTGTGGTATCAGTTGTAACACCTCCTATTTCATTTACAATTTTATTAATTTGAGTTTTTACTCATTTTTTAGACTAAGTTCTCTCTCTCTCTCTCTCTCTATATATATATATATATATGTAAAATATATAAAATTTATTTTTTTTTTTTTGAGGACAGATTCTTGCTGTGTTACCCAGGCTGGAGTGCAGTGGTGCAATCTCAGTTCTGTGCAACCTCTGCTTCCCAGGTTCAAGTGATTCTCCTGTTTCAGCCTCCCAAGCAGCTGGGATTACAGGCACCCGCCACCATGCCCGGCTAATGTTTGTGTTTTAAGTAGAAATGGAATTTCGCCATGTTGTTCAAGCTGGTCTCAAACTCCTGACCTCAGGTGATACCCGCCTCAGCCTCCCAAAGTGTTAGGATTATAGGCGTGAGCCACTGCGCCCAGCCAGTTTTGTCAATTTTGTTTTTTTTTTCAAAAAATACTTAGTTTTATTCATCTTTTCTTTCTTTTCTGTTTTTTTTTTGTCTCTATTTAATTTTAGCTCCAATCTTTATTATTTCATTCCTTCTTCTAACTTTGGGCTTATTTTGTTCCCTTTTTTCTCGTTTGTTGCAGTATCAACTTAGGTTGTTTACTGAAGATCTTTCTTTTTTCTTAATGGAGGCCATTTATCACTGTAAACTTCCCTCTTAAAACTGCTTCTGCTGAATCCCATAAAATTTTGATGTGTTATATTCTATTTTCATGTATCTCAAGAGTTTAAAAAAATTCCTTTTGATTTTATTTGGCCAATTAGCTGTTCAGGATTATGTTACTGAATTTCCACATATTTGTGAATTTTTCAGTTTTCTTCCTGTTATTGATTTCTAGTTACATGTTGGTGTGGTCAGAAAAGATATTTAGTATGATTTCAATCTTCTTAAATTTGTTGAGACTTGTTTTGTGGGCTACCATATGTTCTATTCTGAATATTCCATGTGCACTTGAGAATAATGTATATTCTCCTATAGTTAGATAGAAAGTTCTGTATGTGCCTGTTAATTCCATTTGTTCTATAATATTGTTCAGACTTGCCATTTCCTTATTGATTTTCTATCTGGATAATCTGTTCATTGTTGAAATTAGGGTATTCAAATCCCTTACTATTATTGTATGGTTATCTGTTTCTCCTTTCAGTTTGGTTAATATTTGCTTTATATATTTAGGTGCTTTGATGTTGGGTGCCTACATGTTTACAACTGTTATATCTACTTGATGAATTCACCTCCTTGTCACCACATAACTACCTTTTTGGTCTCTTGGGACTGTTTTTTACTTGAAGTCTATTCTGATATAAGTATAGTCACCTCTACTTTCTTTTGGTTTCTATTTGCATGAAATATTTTTTTCCATCCCTTCACTTCTGGTCTGTCTGCCCTTAAATCTAAAACGACTCTCTTTCGGGCAGCAAATAATTGTATCTTATTTTTTATATATGTTCTGTCATTCTATGTCTTTTATATATTTTTTATTTTTATTTTTATTTTTATTTTTGAGATGGAGTCTCACTGTGTCGCCCAGGCTGGAGTGCAGTGGCATGATCTTGGCTCACTGCAACCTCCGCCTCCCAGGTTCAAGCAATTCTCCTGCCTCAGCCTCCTGAGTAGCTGGGATTACAGGTGTCCGCGATCATGCCTGCCTAATATTTTTTGTATTTTTAGTAGAGACGGAGTTTCACCATGTTGGCTAGGCTGGTTTTGAACTTCTGACCTCAAGTGATCTGCCTGCCTTGGCCTCCCAAAGTGCTAGGACTATAGGCGTGAACCACCGTGCCCAGCCTCTATGTCTTTTAATTGGAGAATGTAATACATTTACATTTAAAGCAACTATAGATAGATAGGGACTTACTATGCCATTTTGCTCATTATTTTCTATTTGGTAATTCTTTTTTTCTTTTCTTCTTCTCTTGGTGTGCTGAGCTGCTTTTTAAGCAGATGACCACCATTCTGTCTGTTTTGAGTCTCGATTTTACGGTCCCCCGAATTCCAGAAGTTTTGGGGTTCTGAATCCCTGAGACTTTCTGGAGATTCTGTGATGAGTTCCTTCTTGGATTTCCCTACTGGCAGATGAAGAGCCAGCTTTCCGAGGTCTGTTAATCAGTCACCTCTAGTCCATCTACTCTCTAGCTTCTACGAACATTGTGTTGCTTCCACTACCTGATCTTTGTCCTTGTGAGTTTATGTCTAAAAGAAATAAAACATTCTTTATTGTTATATTAGTGAGATTATGGGAGGAAGCAGAACCACATGTACAGGCTGAGCATGCCATCTTTATTCTGAAGTCTGAAAGATATTTTAGAAAGATTTTAATGCAAAAGCATCCAAAAAAGGTTTTGTTGCTTTAAGCAGACTATGAAAAATGGTCTTGTTGTAATAATTTTACTTGCTATTCAAATTATAGTTCCAGAGTTAAGAATGTCACCTGGGCGTCATCTGGGCATCACCTGAGTGCTTACTCGAAATATAGACTCCTGGGCCCCCTAGAGGAATTTTTTATTTTTTTTATTTTTTGAGACAGAGTCTCGCTCTGTCACCCAGGCTGGAGTGCAGTGGCGTGATCTCGGCTCACTGCAAGCTCCGCCTCCTAGGTTCATGCCATTCTCCTGCCTCAGCCTCCTGAGTAGCTGGGACTACAGGTGCCCGCCGCCACACCCAGCTAATTTTTTGTGTTTTTAGTAGAGACGGGGTTTCACTGTGTTAGCCGGGAAGGTCTCGATCTCCCCCTACATGAATATTGAATCAGAATTGGCATTTTGAAAGATCCCTAGGAGATTCCTATATATCCTGAGGGTTGAGAAGTGCTAATCTGAACTTGTAATTAAAGGAAGCTAACTCTAATGAATTTTAATCTGGGATTTAAAAATCTTGATACATTTTCTTAATAAATTGTTCTCAAAATTCTCGAGGTTGCTGTGAGATATAAAAGAGAAAGGGGTGCATTTTCATGAGATTTTCATCAAGTATGAAACAAAACTTCCATTTCATTTACCATGAGAAGAGATGTGGACTGGTTGTGCTCTGACTTTTCTCAGCTGCCCAAAGTTCTTGAGGCTGGTGGTAGTTTTTTTAGATTGGACAGATTGAGTCTTCAGTCACACGTTCAGCTGCCAATGAAAGCGTAGCTTCTCCTAGAGACAAGGGATAGATTGATTAGTTCTATGTCCAACATTTCACCCAATAATTAATAAGTGCTCAGTAACTCATTGTGGGGTGAATGAATAAAAAACAAGATACAACCCCTGTCTTCAAGATCGTCACAAACCAACAACAAAGACCAAGAAATAAATTGAATAATTAGCACACAGGGGTGACCAGTTCTAGAAATACTAAGCACAGGGAGGTGCATCCAGCTCAGCATTGCTGGCACAAGGAGCCAAGGAGCTGATTCTCTTGGTGAACAGAGCTTGGTGCAGTTAGAGCAGCAACTCTCACACTTTAGTGTGTATCAGAATCACCTGGAGTGCTTGTTGAACCACAGACAGCTGTGCCCTATCCTCAGCATTTCTGATTCAGTGGGGTGGGCCCAAGAATGTGCAAATGTAGTAAGCTCCTAGAAGATGCTGGTAATACTGGTCTTGTAACCACAGTTTGAGAACCACTTAACTTAGAAAATTACAAGGAGTTCTGATGGCTGGACTCTAGCAGCTTATAGGCAGGAGGCAGGTGATACTGAAGGCAGAAGCTTAAGGAGGAGGAATTTTATTGTGGAGATTGTGGGGAGCCATTAACAGGAGAGTGATGGACTCTCATTTGCCTTTTGGAAAGATCACTTTGGGTGTGGTGTCCGTGGGTACCAGAAAACCAAATAAGAGGTTTATTATAGCCATCCAAGAAATAATCAAAACTTGGAGTAAAGGCGAGATGATGAATATCCTTAGGACTTGGTGGCCAATTGGAAGTGGGAGGGGCAGAGAGGGAGGAGTTAATGAGAACCATCAGATTTCTGGCTGTGTGTGTTGGGATTGTGTGATTCAAGGCACAGGAAGAGAAGTGGGTTTGAAGCAAGGTTGTGGAGAAAAGCAAAGGAGGTGAGTACAGGACATGTTGAATTTGAGATGCCGGCAAGATATCTGGGTGGACTCCCTTGTAGGCAGTTTTACTTATGGAATTGGAGGCCAGCTGCAAGGTCTGGTAAGTAAGCCAGCCCCATCCCTCCTGCCACTTCCATTTGATCTCCCATATCGTTTGTTTGGATAAGGCATTGTATTTGTAAGCAACAATACGAATATTACCTTTAAGGGCCTTGAGAATACAATGCTTTTCTAAATATTTTCTCAAGAAAACAAATGTTCTACTTGTTTGATTCACGGGGTAGGTGGGAGGAAGAAAGAGCTGAAGTACGGGTCTTCTAATACCAGAAGAGGTTAATAAAGCCGCCCTCTGAGTGGCCAGTCGAATTGGAACTTGGTAAGCTTGAAAGGGGCAAAAATCACTTGACTGGTCTGCAGTGCCATATGACAAACAGCTGAGACTCATTAGCTGGATTGCGGGTTTTTACAGCGATGCCTGTTTTGAAAGTTGATGGAGCGAACTGCTTTTCAAAAGAGTCTTTTGAAAACCTTTTTAAGTAGGCCATTCTGACTTTAACATTTCTCCCTGTCTTAACCTCAGACAAAAAGTAACCTTCCTGAAGAGGACATGTGATTGGAAATTGTCAATTGTTGAAGCGTTGGTAACTCCAGTCTCTAACGTTTTAGAAAATTACAACAAGCGGTTCTCTACCCTGGCAAGGTATGGTTTTGTATTTATCTTTTTTTTTTTTTTGGTAGTGGTTTTGAGCTCTGTCATGTCAATTTTCATGCGCTTAAATTATGTGCAATATAACATACAATATCAGTGCATATATTATTTTTAAACTAAAGACTTTATGATGTCTACTAAGTTTCTAGGGATTAGTTTGAAAAGTGCATTTTCAGTGACCAGGGAGTGGGTATGAATACTGACTGCATTCTTCCTTTCTTTTCTGTACTTGAAAAAGAAACACAGGTTTTTACTTTCAGGTAATTGTTGAATATGCGAGCTGATTAAGAAATTGAATTATTCTGAGAGTCTTGCTTATCCTCTGAGGGTTGTCTGACAAAAATTCAAGCTTACTGGTGTTTTGTTTTTGATAGTGTTAACAGCTTTCTTTCTTTTCTTTCTTTTGTTAAATTTGAGACAGAGTCTTGCTCTGTCGCCCAGGCTTGAGTGCAGTGGTACAGTCTTGGGTTACTGCAACTTCTGCCTCCCAGGATCAAGCAATTCTACTGCCTCAGCGTCCTGAGTAGCTGGGACCCCAAGCTACCATGCCTGGCTAATTTTTGTATTTTTAGTAGAGATAGGGTTTCACCATGTTGGCCAGGCTGGTCTCAAACTTCTGACCCCAAATGATCTGCCCGCCTCGGCCTCCCAAAGTGCTGGGATTATAGGCATGAGCCACTGTGCCCGGCCTAATAGTGTTAATAGTTTTAATGGAGGAATGTAAGTGTGTGTTTTAGTATAACGTTTATTTCTTCTGGGAATTAAATCTGCTTTTCAATTAGTGTTAATTCTGTTGGGTTTGATAAGGGTATTGTTGTTATGTAAGGAAATGTCCATATATTTTAGAGATGCAAAGTGAAGTATGCTGGAGTGAAAGATCTGGGTGGTGTGATGGGAGATTTCATTATATAATTCTCTCTACTTCTGGATATTGTATTAGTTTACTAGAGCTGCCATAAGAAAGCACTATAAACTGGGTGGCTTTAAAACTGTGATTTCAAAAACAGAAATGTATTGCCTCACAGTTCTGGAGCCTGAAAGTCTAAGATCAAGATGTCAGTGGGTTGGTCCCATTTGAGGACTGTGAGGGAGAATCTGTTCCAGGCCTTTCTGCTTAGCTGTGGATGGCTGTCTTCTCCCTATGTCTCTTCATGCCATCCTCCCTGTGTGCATATCTGTGATCACAGTTCCTTTCTTGTAAAGAGACCATGAGGGTAGGTTAGGACCCACCCTAATGACCTCTTTTTTAACTTGATTCCCTCTATAAAGGTCCTAGCTCCAAAAAAACATATTCTGACGTACTGGGAGTTAGAGCTTCAGCATGTGAATTTTAGGGAAATACAATTCAATCCATAACCGGTATGTCTGAAAAGTTTCATAATATGACATTTTAAATATTTGCCTGAAATTGCATGCAGTAAACATTTGTTAAGCCCAGTGCCTGGTATGTGCTCGATATCGAGTGTGTGAAGATGCGTAAGACATGGTTCCTGTCCACTAACCCATGGTTTAATCAAATACAGGGATCTAACTTTGTGAGTGTGTATGTGTTTGCTTATTGCTTCCACTGGGTTGTAGCTACTCTCACACTTGTGTGTCCCTGGAGGCACAATCACGGTCCTGACACATGGACAGCCTAATATCACAAGAGATACCTGGAAGGGTTCCCTTGCCCTGAGCACCCATGAGCATAGGTTAAGAGAGTGGAAGGACTTCGTGTTCACCCAGTCCATTCTTCTCATTTTACAGATGAAGAAATTGAGGCTTAGAAGTGCTAAAGTCATTTGCTGATTTGCATTAGTGCCAAGTCATCCTTCAGAGTCTCCTGGCTTCCATTCCAGTGTGGTGACCAAAAAATACTGTTTTCTTTGCCACAAACTCATGCTTTTCACCTGGGAATGAACCCCAAGCCCCATTATCAGAAGTCATTGTGGGAAAGAGCCTTGATAAAAAGCAGACATTCTGTATCAAGGTTCTTGGATTATAAATACCAAAAAAAAAAAAAAAAGATGTTTTGGGGATGAGTGTTTATGCACGAGGGCATTTTATCCATAGAATGAAGTTAGATTTAATACATTCCAAAGGAGTTTAGCCCCATCTTGGCTGCTTTCTCTGTTTCTTAGCGCTTTCTCCTTGTCACTTGTAGAAATAGGTCGTAGAGTTATGACCCTGTGGCCGTAAGAATACAAACAACCATTTTTCTTCTTTCTTGGTGCTTCTGCTGCCCACAAGACAGGAACTGTGGCAGAAAGGGGACGGTCTGATGAAATCTTGCTGGCTGGCAGGATGGCACCATGGCAACTAGGCTGCCTCTCTCTGCAGCTGTTTCAGCTTCCGCCCTCTCTGGACACTCGGTACCTGAGTGCTCAACGGGGAAACTGTCTTCTCCCTCCCTCCACTTCTGTTTTTCCTCCGTAGGATTAAGTCTTCTTGAGATATCTGCTCATCTTTTGCTGTTATTCCTTTCTTCCTCCCTTTGAACTTGTTTGATTTAGAGCCAGAGCTCAGGCTATAGCACACATGATAGCTGATGAGTCATGTGAAGCCCATTAAGAACAAAAGCTGATTATCACAGAAGCC
The DNA here is from genome assembly GCF_000951035.1 of Colobus angolensis palliatus. Classification (NCBI taxonomy): domain Eukaryota; kingdom Metazoa; phylum Chordata; class Mammalia; order Primates; family Cercopithecidae; genus Colobus; species Colobus angolensis. The sequence goes on from NW_012115043.1 coordinate 16,576,535, forward strand.
ATTATTTACTTGCGCTGTCTATGCACCAGCACGTTTTCTTGTGCGCTTCTGGTGTTGCTGCAGCATGGCTGGGGCCCTCTTACGGTGTAGGCTGGGGGCAGGTAGGGGAAGTGGGTGATGGATGAGATGGGCTGCTGCTTGAGAGAGGAGCTAGCTTTGCTGCTGCTTCTCTGAAGGCAGAAGTCACTTTGCTCAAACACGGGTATAAATCATCCTTTCAAGAGCTGAGAGCATCCATTTTTTTGTTTGTTTTTCTTGTTTTCCCCGTTTCATACTCTATCAGGCCTCCTTTCTTGATGACATGATCTAAGCTGGAATCTTTTAGCTATTCTTTAGCTAGATGGTCAATCCAGCAAATAGCTAGGTGGTAAATTCATTCATCTAGCAAATAGTGAATGGGTTTGCCACTTTCACACGGAGAAGGTCCAGACCACTTCAAGTTTGTACCTCTGTGGTGTGGCAACTGAGCCAGCCTGTGGATGATCACTGCTTGAAAAATCTCCTTCCTACTCTCCTTCTTGGATCTGTCTTTCTGCTCCTTACATTTTGGTTCTCTCTTCACTCTAAATGTCCATCTCATTTTTCCCATGGCCTCAGGAAATAGAATTATGTTGATGACACTAAAATTCATAGCCGTATTCTTCTTGTGAGCCCTAGGTCTGTTTTCCAAATGCGAATTAAATACAACTCCCTTGATGTCCCTCAGACATGAGAGACATTTAACTGGTTGTGTACCGTACAGTGTAATGTGGTAGTTGAGAGTGTGTCTGAGTTCAAATCTTGGTTCTGCCATTTCTGGCTGTGTGACCTTGGGCAAATTTATTAACCTTTCTGTGCATTGTTTTTTTTCATCTATAGATTAGGGACCTTATACGGTTGTTGTGAAGACTAAATGAGTCAGTGCTTGAAAGGATTTAGAATAGTGCTCAGTGTTAGTTACAATAATTATCATCTTCTCAAACAATCTTTTCCTTTTTCAGTTAATGATATACCATTTATTTACCAAACTAAAAGTTTTGATTATCTTTAATTTCTTTTTTTTTTTTTTTTT
>NW_012115043.1:16578395-16580498 GCF_000951035.1 Colobus angolensis palliatus
GCTAGTTTTTTGTATTTTTTAGTAGAGACGGGGTTTCACCGTGTTAGCCAGGATGGTCTTGATCTCCTGACCTGGTGATCCGCCCGTCTCGGCCTCTCAAAGTGCTGGGATTACAGGTTTGAGCCACCACGCCCGGCCGATTATCTTTAATTTCTATACTAGTCTATCAAGAAATTATATTGATTTCTACCTCCTAAATATATCTCAAATTAATCACTTCTTTTTCATCCCTACTGTCTCCAACACAATTCAAACCCTCAGAGTCTCTCTCCATATGTCTTAGCCAGTTCAAACTGTTACAACAAAGTGCTATAGACTGGATAGCTTGCAAACAGCAGAAATTTATTTCTCACTGTTCTAGAGGCTGAAAGTCTGAGATCAGGGTGTTAACACAGGCTGAAAGTCTGAGATCAGGGTGTTAACATGCTCAGATTTTGGTGAGAGCTCTCTTCCAGGTTGCAGACACTTGACTTTTCACTGTATTCTCACAAGGCAGAAAGGTAGCTCTCTGGCCTCTTCTTATGGGGGCACTAATCCCCTTCATGAAGGATCTATCCTCAAAACCTAATTACTTACGAAAGACCGTCCTCTTTATACCGTCACATTGGGGATTCCATTTCAACATACCATTTTTGGAGAGACACAAACATTCAGTCGGTAACATTAGAGCCTCCTGATGCTGTGTGTATTTCCAGTCTCCATGTGGCTGCCATAGAGATCTTTTTAAGGCACACATTTCATGGTCCTCTCCTGCATAAAGAGCCCATGGTGGTCTTCCCTTGCCCAGAAGATAACACACAAACTTTTTAGTGCCATGTCACAGTCCCTTTAGGCCCAGGTCTTCAACACTTTCCCATGTTTTTAGTCTCTGTTCTGGATACCTTCTCCCCTACCTCCATGCATCCTTTCAGCCACGTCCACTACTGAGGTCCTTTCATGCATCCTAAGTAACCTTAGCCTCTTACACCTTTGCAAGTACAAACCCCCAAACCCTTACCCGCCCGCATCAGTCAGCCCAAGATGTGTTCCCTCCTGAAGGATTTAAACCTGGTCTATTTCTTTTTTTAATTTTGGACATCAGGCATTCGTTACCAAATTCCATCAAAACTCGGTTACATGTTTTGGATTGGCATCAAGAATTATTTGCTTACAGTTTTTGTTATCTTGAAAGGATAATGCTTATTTGGCTGACATGTGAGGTAAAGACCTTCCCCACATTATCTGGTGCACTGTGTAATTTTTGTCCATTCACATTTATCACTTGTCCCTCTGTGTGCCTGGACACTCACATTCTCACTTCAGTCCTTGACTCATGCCCCTATGTGAAGTTTTTCTGATTCCCTCCTTAGACATCGTGGGCTCCTTCTCCTCCCTCTTGTGCTATCTCCCCAGCCCTCCCATCTCCCCAGCGGCTTACACATACTTATGTTACAGTTCTTCTTTTTTTTTTTTTTGAGACAGAGTTTTGCTCTTGTTGCCCAGGCTGGAATGCAATGGTGCGATCTCGGCTCACTGCAACCTCCGCCTCCCGGGTTCAAATGTTTCTCCTGCCTCAGCCTCCCCAGTGGCTGGGATTACAGGCATGCACCACCACGCCTGGCTAATTTTGTATTTTTAGTAGAGACAGGGTTTCTCCATGTTGGTTAGGCTGGTCTTGAACTCTCGACCTCAGGTGATCCGCCCACCTCGGCCTCCCAAAGTGCTGGGATTACAGGCATGAACTACCATGCCAGGCTCTATAGTTCTTCTTTCCATGCGTTTTCCTTGGGCACTTCCACAAATAGCTTACCTATTAGACTGTTGCTCTTCTAGAGCCACATTTTTGGTGGTTAACATAGTGGCACATCGCCAGTTCTTGTTTGTTAGATGTTTAATTGATGTGCTCATAAGCTGCTGCCTGAATTTCAGTCATTTAAACCAGGCTCTCTCCCTCCTTAGTGGCATCAAGCTTTACTAGTATATCTTTGGATCTTTGGTGGAGGCCAATTTACTTATCAAACCTTATTTAAAGGCCGGGTGCGGTGGCTCAAGCCTGTAATCCCAGCACTTTGGGAGGCCAAGACGGGTGGATCACGAGGTCAGGAGATCGAGACCATCCTGGCT
>NW_012115043.1:16580548-16595375 GCF_000951035.1 Colobus angolensis palliatus
AAGAGGTACAAACCTTATTTAAAATTATCAACAGCTTTTGGATGGGTATATGTATGCTATTTTGCATTTAATTTGAAGGACATTTTATATTTGTTATATTTGAAGGACATTTAATATATATTTTTTGGGAAATACTTTCATATGTGTTGTGAAGAACTCTACAACCCTTTCCCACATCTTCCTATGCTTTGCAGTTTTGGTATTTTCACATTTGTCATTTGAGCCAAGTTTATTTTTCTCTAAAACAGCTTAAAATTTCTGTTAAAAAACATATCCCCATCTATTCTAGCTTATAGAGGTTGGAAAAATGTTTAAAATCTAAAAGTGATTAAAGGTTTGTAGAAATCACAAAATAAAGATTTTGGCCAGGGGCTGTGGCTCACACCTGTAATCCCAGTACTTTGGGAGTCCGAGGCCGGCTGATCACCTAAGGTCAAGAGTTTGAGACCAGCCTGGGCAATATGGCGAAACCCCGTCTCTACTAAAAATATAAAAATAAGCTGCATGTGGTGGTGTGTGCCTGTACTCCCAGCTACTTGGGAGGCTGAGGCACAAGAATCACCTGAATCCAGGAGGCAGAGGTTGCAATGAGCGGACATCGAACCACTGCACTCCAACTCCAGCCTGGGTGACAGAGTGAGAGAGACTCTGTCTCAAAAAAAAAAAAAAAAAAAAAAGTAATCCTGGCTATAGTTGAGGGACTCTTTGGAGTCAGGTGTGGACTAAATGTTTTATTCTCTTAGGATGTTTAATGTGGTTTTTTGTAAGACTAAAGACTCCAGAATTCTGTTACAGAGTTGTTTGCTGATTTGTTTCTTTTGTGTAAGTGCCCTTTTCATTTCTAGATCATGGTTACTCTAACGTCTTTCCTCAGATATATGCATTTCATGGAGTTAAATGAAATACAGACTTTAGGACAATTAAATATAGATTAATGAAAAAACTTGGCAAAGTTTTTTAAAGTGGCTCCTAAATTATTAGCCAGAATTCAGAGATTTGGGTTTGGCTTCTTTAATTTGAAAATGAAGAAGAGACATGGGCTGGCCTTTTTAACATACAGTGTTGAATTACAGAATGCATAAACGTTATTCCGTGTCTCTCTTCAGATACTTGCCATTTCTATAATCTAGTACCCTATTTTCTAGATATTAAATGGGGGAACCCAAGCACTAGTAGTTAAAATTAAATATAATAGTGTATTCAAAAGAAAATTCGGATAATAGCTGATGCATTTTCGATGTTTCTCTAGAGGGTGAAACACCATTTCTGTTTAAAACATTCTATTATAATTCTTCCTCTAGTGACTGTATCTTAAGTAACTTTTTTTTTTTCTTAAGCCCAAGACGGGAACAACTTATATAAATGTAATATGGTACATTTGAAGACTGGTTTTGGGTAAGGTCACCTCAAGGATCTGGCACCTATTAGGTATTTCACCTTTTAGCCATTCAAATATTTATTAATTACCCTGAGAACTACCTTCCTTCACTCTCCCAACCCCCTGGCGAATGCAAAAGGGAGAAACAGAATGACTTTGAAAGAGAAATTCTAGGTAGAAAGTATGAGAGAAGAGCAGAAACCAGTAAAGTGAGAGAAGAAACTAGAAGCAAGGAAAGAAAAATATCAAAGGCAAAATAAATGTAAAAGCTGGTAAATTAACAGATTAAGGGAAAAAAGTAACAGTCTCCTTGATACATGCTGAAACGAAATGTGATAAAGTTGACACCCATTCATAATTCTCATGCTTAGCAAACTAGGATAGATGAACTTCCTTAACCTGATAAAAATGTGTACCAAAAGTCTACAGCAAATGTTATTCTTAATAGTGAAACGTTAGAATCAAGACATGACAGGACTGGGCTGGGCGTGCTGGCTCACACCTATAATCCCAGCACTTTGGAAGGCGAGTGGGTGGTTTGAGCCCAGGAGTTCCAGACCAGCCTGGGCAAGGGAGGCTAGGGCGGGACAGTCACCTGAGCCTGGGAGGCCGAGGCTGCAGTGAGCTGTGATTGTGCCATTACACTCCAGCCTGGACAACAGAGTGAGATCTTGTCTCGAAAAGAAAAAAAAGAGATAAGACCACCTGTATCACCATGTCTTTTCACCGTTTTTTTTTGGAGATTCTCAGTACAGTAAGACAAGAAATATAAATAAAAGGTATAATTAGGTATAATTAGCTTTTTTTTTTTTTTTTGAGTTGGAGTCTCACTGTGTTGCCCAAGCTGGAGTGCAGTGGTGTGATCTTGGCTCACTGCAAGCTCCGCCTCCTGGGTTCATGCCATTCTCCTGCCTCAGCCTCCTGAGTACCTAAGACTACAGGCGCCCATCACCACGCCTGGCTAATTTTTTTGTATTTTTAGTAGAGACAGGGTTTCTCAGTGGTAGCCAGCATGGTCTCAATCTCCTGACCTTGTGATCCACCTGCCTCAGCTTCCCAAATTACTGGGATTACAGGCATGAGCCACTGCGCCCAGCTGACTTTTTATAAATTAGACTAAAAGGTAAGATTAGAAAGGAAGAAGTAATTTATTTTTACCTAATATGTTTAACAAATTGCTGGAATTAATATGGGTGTGTAAGAAATAGAAGATACATGTTTAAAAGTTATCACTTACAGTAGTGACAAAAACAAAGTATCAATAAGTTGAAAGATATACAAGATCTTCATGAAAAGTGTTTATTGAAAACTTTTTTTTTGGGGGGGACGGAGTCTTGCCCTGTCACACAGGCTGGAGTGAAGTTGTGCAATTTCAGCTCACTGCAACTTCGTCTCCTGAATTCAAGTGATTCTTCTGCCTCAACCTCCCGAATGGCTGGGATTACAGGTGCATGCCACCATGCCCAGCTAATTTTGTATCTTTAGTAGAGACAGGATTTTACCATGTTGGTCAGGCTGGTTTCGAACTCCTGACTTCATGATCCACCCACCTCGGCCTTCCAAAGTGCTGGGATTACAGGTGTGAGCTACCGTGCCTGGCCCAAAAACTTTTTGAAAGATGCTTTTCTTTTCTTTTTTTTTTTTTGAGACACAGTGAGCGATCTCGGCTCACTGCAACCTCTGCCTCCTGGGTTCAAGCTATTCTCCTACCCTAGCCTCCCAAGTAGCTGGAACTACAGGCTCACATCACCAAGCCCAGCTAACTTTTTTTTTCTTTTCTTTTTTGTGGTATTTTTAGTAGAGACGGGGTTTCGCCATGTTGGCCAGGCTGGTCTTCAACTCCTGACCTCATAATCTGGCTGCCTTTGCTTTCCAAAGTGCTGGGATTAAAGGCATAAGCCTCAGCATCCAGCCAAAAATACTCTTTTCTTAGAGTTTATTTATTTGTTATTTCTATTTTTTTTGAGATAGAGTCTCACTCTGTCACCCAGGCTGGAGTGCAGTGGCATGATCTTGGCTCACTGAAACCTCTGCTGCCTGGGTTCTAGCAATTCTCCTGCCTCAGCCTCCTGAGTAGCTGGGATTACAGGTGCCTGCCACCGTGCCTGGCTAATTTTTATATTTTAGTAGAGACGGGGTTTCACCATCTTGGCCAGGCTGGTTTTGAACTCCTGACCTCATGATCCACCTGCCTCGGCCTCCCAAAGTGCTGGGATTACAGGCCACTGTGAGACACCATGCCCGGCCGAGCTTATTTTTTAGAGCAGTTTTAGGTTCACAGCAATACTGAGTAGAAGGTACAATTTTCATATATTCCCTTCCCTTCCAAAACTCACAACATGCACAGTCTCCTGTACTATCAACATCCCCTACCAGAGTGGTACGTTTGTTACACATGATGAGCCTACATTGATACATTATCATCCAAAGTCCGTAGTTTATATTGGAATTCACTCTTGGTGTTGTACATTCTATGGGTATGTATACAAATGTATAACAACATCTATCTATGTTATAGTGTCATACAAAATAATTTCACTGCCCTAAAAATTCTCTGTTCTCTGCCTATTCATCTCTTTCACTTCCCCCACTCCAACCCCTAATAACCACTGATCTTTGTACTATCTCCATAGTTTTGCCTTTCCTAGAATGCCACGTACTTGGAATCATACAGATTGACTCCTTTCAGATAGTAATATGCATTTAAGGTTCTTCCATGTTTTTTCATGGCTTGATAGCTGTTTCTTTTCAGTGCTGAATAATTTTCCATTGTCTGAATGTACCACAGTTTTTTTATCCATTCACCTACTGACGAACGTCTTGTTGCTTCTGAGTTCTGGCAATTATGAATAAGGCTGCTATAATAAATATCAGTGTGCAGGTTTTTGTGTGGACATGAGTTCTCCCTTCATCTGGGTAGATACCAAAGAATGTGATTGGATTGTATGGTAAGAGCAAGTTTAGCTTTGTAAACAACTGCCAGACTGTCTATAACAAAGGGCCTGTACCATTTTGCATTCCTACCAGCAATGAAGGAGAGTTTCGGGTTTCCATATCCTCACCAGCATTTGATGTTGTCAGTGTTTTGGATTTTGGTCATTCTGATAGGTATATAATGATATCGCATTCTTGTTTTAATTTGCAATTCTCTAATAACATGATGTTGAGCATCTTCTTGTATGCTTATTTGCCATTTGTATATCTTCTTTTGTGAGTTTTGAGAATATTTTTAAAGGCAATAAAAGTACATAAATAGATGGAGAAATATGCATGTACTTAGGTAGGTAGATTGAACATCATGAACATGTCAGTCTTCTTAATTTGATCTATAGATTTATGCAATCCCAATGCAATGCAATGCAATCCCAGTAAAAATCCCCATATGGTTTTTGAGGAACTCAGATGGAAGTGTGAAGGCTGCATGTCCATGGTAAGGTGGGTACCAGTCCTACCAGATATGAAGTTATATTTTAGGGTTATAGTGATTAAGGCATTGTGGCACTGGCCCAGGGATGGTCAAAATGACCAATGAAACCAAATGTAAAGCCCTGAAACAGATCCATTCATTTATTGCATGTCACTGGGGAAAAGATAATTTTATGCAATAAATGGTGCTATGACAATTATGTATCCTTAAGGGAAAAATAATGAAATTGGATCCCTACATATACCTTGAGTTCTCAGTGTATTAAAGATGTAAATAAAAAGGCAGTATCTTTACAAACATAATATAGAAAAATATCTTTATTGCTTTAGAGAAGAATTTCTTGGCTGGGCCTGGTGGCTCACACCTGTAATCCTAGCACTTTGGGAGGCTGAGGTGGGAGGATCACTTGAGACTAGGAGTTCAAGACCAGCTTGGGCAACATAGTGAGACCCCGTCTCTACAAAACAGAAAAGAAAATTAGCTGGGCATGGCGACCCATGCCTGTAGTCCCAGTTACTTGGGAGACTGAGATCGGAGGATGACTTGAGCCTGGGAACTTGAGGCTGTAGTGAGCTATGACTGTGCCATTGCACTGGAGTGAGACCCTGTCTCCATTAAAAAAAAAAAAAAAAACTTTCTTGATCATGATATAAATTAAAATAACTATAAAAAAAGAATAAATTTGATGACTTTAAGATTAAGAGACACTAAAAAAGTGAAAAGACAAACCAAAAACGGTAAGAATATATTTGCAACATACGTAACTGATAAATAGTATCCAGAATATATGAAGAACTGCACATCCATGGAAAAAGAACCTGGCTGGGCATGGTGGCTTGTGTCTATAATCCCAGCACTTTGGACGGCTGAGGTGGGCAGATCACTTGCCTCCAGGAGTTCGAGACCAGCCTGGCCAACATGGCAAAACCCCATCTCTACTAAAAATACAAAAATTAACCGGATATGGTGGTGTGTGCCTGTAGTCCCAGCTACTTGGGAGGCTGAAGGATGAGAATCACTTGAATGCAGGAGGCGGAGGTTGCAGTGAGATGAGATTGTGCCACTGCACACAAGCCTGGGCAACAGAGCGAGACTCTGTCTTAAAAAAAAAGAACCCAACAGAAAAAAAGGAGAAAGATACAAATGTGCATTTTAATAAGAGGAAACTAGATGGCCAAGAAACTAATAAAAGATGCACACACTCATTAGCAAATTTAGATCATAACGTGTTACCATTTTGAGAAGTCTGACAAGAAGCACCAAATGTTGGTGAAGATATGAAGTTGGGAGTGTAAAACAACTATGCTGGATAGCAATTTGATATTATCTTCTATTACTGAACATGTGTGCATAGGTATAGCCCAGGAATTTCACACTTTGACACCTACCCTAGAGGAGGTGATCTCCCCCTGGTGTGTGCTGAATTGGTTCAGTTGTGTTGAGATGTTAAACCCCTTGTCCCTCAGGGTGGCTGGACAGGGCCTGGCCTTTCTGGGGCCCTCAGACCTGTTGCCTTTGATCAAGAGCATGTGCCCTGGTGGGTCATACAAGTATCATGAACAAGGTTGGAAAGCAATTTTCTAGAGAAACTCTTGCTGGTGTGCATTAGGAGACATGCACATACATATAGCAGTGTTAAGTGAGACCAAAAACATGGTAGATCTGGTATAGGTACTGAATTCTCCTTCTAGGAAAACATAGAGACATTAAGTAATTAGATAAGGGTAATTAGAGAAGAGTTCTAACCTCTTATTTCTTAGCGTCAGTGGTTTCCAGGAGAGTGAGAGGGGCAGAGAAGGTGATAATACTACAACTCCTCTCCACTGTGTTTCCTTTTTTTTTTAAATGAGACTTGAGGCTCACTATATCACCCAGGATGGAGTGCAGTGGCATGATCTCAGCTCACTGCAACCTCCGCCTCACAGGTTCAAGCAATTCTCGTGCCTCAGCCTGGAGTGCAGTTGCACGATCTCAGCTCACTGCAACCTCTGCCTCCCAGGTGCAAGCAATTCTCGTGCCTCAGCCTCCTGAGTAGCTGGGCTTATAGGTGCCCACCTGCATGCCTGGCTCATTTTTGTATTTTTAGTAGAAACAGGGTTTCACCATGTTGGCCAGGCTGGTCTCGATCTCTTGACCTCAGGTGATCCGCTGGCTTTGGCCTCCCAAAGTGCTGGGATTACAGGCATGAGCCACCATGCCCAGCTAGTGTGTGTTTTCATTGAGATACATTCAGATGCGTGGTGGATGATGATGGGCAAGGCCTAAGTTTGGAATCTGAGGAGGTGCTTATTGCAGTCTTCTAAGAGGAGTGAATGAGTGAATGCCGTGTGGGACATCTAGCTGTCTTCCCTGACATTTCCTTTTTTACTCACTGCCAGATAAAGAACTTTACAACAGGGAGATAGTATCTGGAAACCAAGTTTAATCAGAACAGCCGGGACGGCCCATCATGTCCTGTGTAATTGAGTTTGGCTGAGAGCACCCTGCTGTTTTCCTTGGTCTTGTTCATCCTGCACTAACAGCATGTTCTGTCTTCTGTGGCTTGTACAGTCATGCTCTTCTTTTTGGAGCTTTCACTGTTGGCTACTCTGCCTCTGTCTCAAGGACAGAGGTAAATGTGGGCCACAGGGAATGGGGATGATTTTCAAGCATTTCTCGGTGATGTGGCTTTGATGATCTCTCACACTGAAGCTGCCCCAATCCAGTCTCATCATCCTTCCCTTCCAAAAATCTGATACCACCCACGAACACCTCATGCCCATTCCAACTCTTTCCCTTCCCCACTTCACGTGTCCTGCTTCTGTCGGCAACATTATTTTGGCCTCCTGGCTGTCTAGGCTTTATTCTTTGGTGTTTTCTTTGCTGTGTCCTTTTCTACCTGATGTGGAACTCTGTTCCATTATTTTAAAATTAGTGTATCTTGGATCCCCTTCTTCCCATTCCCATGCGGCTGCCCTCATCTAGGCCCTCATCTGCAAGGAGTAAGAGGTGATAGAAGGGACAGCTGTCACCATGACCCCACTTAAATTTCTCATGGCTAAGCTTTGAACTTTGAACCTGGAATCATACAGCATAGAATGTTTGTGTTGGAAAGAGACCATTGAGGTGAAACCTCTTATTTCATATTTGAGAAAACAAAGCCTGCAGAGGGATGGTGACCTATCCTGGGTCTACACAGATGGTCGTAGAGGAACCCCATATACCAACAGATTAGTCGTCCTGCTCTCCTTAACTTGCCACATTACCTCATAAGCATTCCTTTGAGTTTACAGCCAGTTTTGTACTTCGAGGATTATATCTTAAACACATTTGTATCCTTTGAAATGATTAGCAAGCTCTTCAATACTTGTTAAATGGAAGTCAAAACATGTCCTTGCATGAAACATGCTGTGTATCCTATTCCTCACTATCTAGCTAAATCTTGCCTGGCTTTGAAGAAGGTGCCCAGCTCAGGTCCTGGCTCTTGCTTTGAGTCATGGTCAGATTGCTCCCTTTCTTTCTTTTTGTGAGACAGGGTCTCACTCTGTCAGCCAGGCTGGAGTGTGGTGATACAGTCATGGCTCACTGCAGCCTTGAACTCTTGGCCTCAAGTGATCCTCCCACCTCAGCCTTCTGAGTAGCTGGCCTACTGGCACAAGCCACCTCACCTTGCTAATTAGAAAAATTTTTGTACAACAGCATCTCATTATGTTGCCCAGGTTGGTTTTGATCTCTTGGACTCAAGTGATCCTCCCATCTCAGTCTCTTGAATAGGGGGGATTACAGGTATGAGCCACCATGCCTGACAGATTGCTCCCCTTTTCTGACCTCTCAGGCTCTACTTGACTTATAAAACAGCCATCTTACATGTACCCAGTAGTTTACAGTTTATAAAATGCATTTCACGTAATGTACCCTTTAATCCTTCCAATAATCTTGCTAGATAAATATTCCCATATTGAGGAAACAGTAGGGGGAGGCTGTCTGGCTCACCACAGGACACATAGCTAGGAAGGAAGTAGCATAGTTCAGGTCTTTTGACTTGAAGCCCCTTTCACTTTTGATTTCTTGTGCTGGCTGGTCCACATGGGGTACCAGACGTTTTTCTCCCTGATAATATTGTCTTATCCATCCTTTTATGTAAATGAGTACATCATTCCACCTAACCCTGATTACCAACTTCTTTAAGGGAGTAGCTGAATCATATGTTTCTTTCATGACATTCGTAGTTGCTAGCACAGTAATGGATAGGTAGTAATTGCTTACCAAATACTGTTGAGTTGGATGTAAATATGATTTAATTATCAGAAAAGCACAGCTATCAGTGGAGTCCCAAAACACTTTTTGAGTCACTCCTAAATAAAATTGGCAGGGAATGGAGAGAAAGGAAAAGGCTGTTAGAGAAAGTAGATGGTAGACACAATTAGCATTTGAGTGACAGCTGGCCAGTTGTCTGTCCAGTGGTGAGGGGTAGTGGAGAAGCAATACACAAAATGAGACTATTCAGGAAATATGCAGCTGTACTGAAGAGATGAGACACACCCATGAGGTGGGAATGGAGTACTTAAAAGTGGCAGATGACCTGTACAAGTTAGCCAAAGCATTCATTCATATTAAGAAACACTGATTAAAGGAATACCCTGAGGAGAATGGATTTATGAGAACAGGCTTCCAGGGTGAGAATGGAAGGGACAGAGATGCAGTTTGGTTTCAGTTTATAATCATTCTGTTAATTACTGGAGCCGTGAGAAAAGAGACATAAGTAGGTGAGGATGTTGCCATTGAAACAACTTCTCTTCCCTTTCTTCTACTATATGCGGTCAATAGGACCTCAGCCCTGAGCCCTGGAAGTCAGAAGTGAAGGAAAGACAAATAATTGCTCATGTCATCTGTGCATGGAGGTGTGTAGTAATGAGCAACTTGCTGGATTTTCTGGTACTTCTTTAACATATTTTTGTGCATTTTCTTCATAAATCAAAGAGATGCTTTAAAAGTTCTAATACTTGGACAACTAAGTTGTGTTTCCAACTCTGCCTTTTCCCAAAGGGTCACAAAAATCCGTAGACATAAGCCCCAGATTTTGGTTTGGAAAATCATGCTGCATTTTATCTTTATGTTTGGGCTGCTCCTGAGTTCATAAATATTTTGTGCCTGAATGAAATGTAAAACTGTTTCCACTATAATATATGTGAAAAATGTCCAGTTCCCTGATAGTAGAAGCCAACACATTTTCTTTTGTGAGTTTCTGTCTCCTACAGAAAACATAAGATGGAGGGCTTTTAGATTAAAAGTAATAGAATTTTGAAATCTGTTCCTGCCTGTGTCAGAATTTTTCACAATTTAGGCTGTATTTCAAGAGCTAAAGGAATGCATATCTACAATGCTTACGAGCATCAGAAATTAATGGAAATTATTTCAAATTAATTAAAAATCATAATTTCTATATGGAATAATTTTATCTATCATGTTCTATGCTGTAGATTCTAAAAGAAAAATGAAAAGCTTTCATTTCTTGGACATTCATATATGGCTTTAGAATGATACATCTAGGAAAATAGATTAGTACCATTGAGGCCTATTGTTAGATGTGTTGGTTTATTTTTAATGCTTGATGGCTATATAGCAATTATATTTTTTATGTGATGAGCATGTATATATCGGAAAGTAATAAGAGGAATATCATTATAATATTTCTTTCTTTAAAAAATAGGAAGGTATTTCTCGAGGTCAAAACTCAACAAACCTTTGCAGCCAAATTTGTTGGTATATAAAGGCTAACTTTATAGTTTAAAATGTGGACATAATAAAATGTGATTGTAGAATTATGAGATTGATTTTCATGTGTGACTTCTGGAAACTTTTTTTTTTACTACTTTACAGTTATCTGTCTCATGCAGAATCTCATTTCACCCTCATTTAAACAATTAAGTGTGATGTCACCTGTTTTTGTGATTTCCCCTGAACACTCATAGTTTCTAAAGACTTACTTATTGCTTATCAGTTATCCATGTTATAAACACATGGGTACTTATGTCTTCATGGTTTATGCTCCTCTTGTCTACAATTGCCTTTACCCTCGTGGGTTGTTCTCTTGCTGATTCATAGTCTCTTTGCTAACACAAAGTCTTTATTTCTGTGTTAGTAAATCTGTATTGAGGTTTATTCCCTGACTTTTTTTTTTTTTTTAAACAAGGCTCTTGTTCTTTCTGAGTGACCCTCTTGCCTGCTTATTTTAGCCCTTATGTTCTTAACCTCTAGGCTTCAAATGTCTTTCTCAGAGGCATGTTAAGAAAATAGGAGCTTTGCGGCCGGGCGCGGTGGCTCAAGCCTGTAATCCCAGCACTTTGGGAGGCCGAGACGGGCAGATCACGAGGTCAGGAGATCGAGACCATCCTGGCTAACACGGTGAAACCCCGTCTCTACTAAAAAATACAAAAAACTAGCCGGGCGAGGTGGCGGACGCCTGTAGTCCCAGCTACTCAGGAGGCTGAGGCAGGAGAATGGTGTAAACCCGGGAGGCAGAGCTTGTAGTGAGCTGAGATCCGGCCACTGCACTCCAGCGCGGGCCACAGAGCGAGACTCCGTCTCAAAAAAAAAAAAAAAAAGAAAATAGGAGCTTTGTTTCCATAGATGGCCTCATCCTGGGCTTAGCTAAGGACAGAGACAAGGTATGGCCTTGAGGGACTAAGTTCTAACCTGGATGCTTGGCTTTCCATCTGCCTAGTCAGGAAAAGGAAACTTAGTGAAGGAACCTAGTTGGAATAGTTAGTGAGCTTTTCTTTTCTTTTTTCTTTGAAATCGTGTCTCGCTCTGTCACCCAGGCTGGAGTGCGGTGGCACTGTCTTGGCTCACTGCAACCTCTGCCTCCCTAGTTCAAGCAATTCTCCTGCCTTAGCCTCCAGAGTAGTTGGGATTACAGGCGCCCACCACCATGCCCAGCTAATTTTTGTATTTTAGTAGAGACAGATTTCACCATGTTGGCCAGGATGGCCTCGAATACCTTACTTCAGGTGATCTGTCAGCCTTGGCTTTCCAAAGTGCTGGGATTACAGGCATGAGCCACCACACCTGGCCAATTAGGGAGCCTTTCTTTTCTTTTTTTAATGGACGGAGTCTTGCTCTGTCAGCCAGGCTGGAGTGCAGTGACACGATCTTGGCTCGCTGCAACCTCTGCCTCCTGGGTTCAAGCGATTCTCCTGTCTTGGCCTCCCAAGTAACTGGGATTACAGGCGCATGCCACCATGCCCAGCTACTTTTTGTAATTTTAGTAGAGCTGGGGTTACACCATGTTGGCCAGCTGGTCTCGATCTCTTGACCTCGTGATCCTCCTGCCTTGGCCTCCCAAAGTGCTGGGATTACAGATGTGAACCACTGAGCCTGGCCAGGGAGCCTTTCAAGCTGGATGGGCAGAATAGGGGAAAGCAAGTTGATCAAATAAATTGCTGTAACTTAGAAGGTTAGAAAATTTCTCTGGCTTTTGATAAAGCAACAACTACTATGGGTCTTTTTTTGGTATATATAAATAGATATGTATATCTACATCTATCCTATATCTATAGCTTTTCGGGTTTTTGGCTGCATGGATGAATTATTATTTTATTTTCTATATTTTTTTGAGATGGAGTCTCGCTCTGTCACCCAGGCTGGAGTACGGTGGTGCAATCTTGGCTCACTGCAGCCTCTGCTTCCCAGGTTCGAGCCATTCTCGTGCCTCAGCCTCCAGAGTAGCTGGGATTACAGGCACGTGTCCCCACGCCTGGCTAATTTTTGTAGTTTTTAGTAGAGATGGGGTTTCACTATGTTGGCCAGGCTGTTGAACTCCTGGCCTCAAGTGATCCACCTGCCTTGGCCTCCCAAAGTGCTGGGATTACATACGGTGTGAGCCACTGTGCCCGGCAACTTGGATGAATGATATAGTGGTGAATTCTGAGATTTTAGTGTACCCATCACCTGAATAGTGTACATTGTACCCAATATGTAGTTTTTATATCCCTCACCACTCTCCCCCAGTCTTTTCTAGCTACTGTTACTGTGGGCTCTAATGAGCTGTGTTGTCTGCCCAGATGTCCTCTTGAATTCTTGGAATGCTATCCTCCGAGACTCCCAGATCCATAAACTACTCTTCCCCTTTGTTGACGTGCTCCTTAGTCTCTTGGTGTTTGACCTTGATATGACTTTGAATACCTGTCTGAAAACTCCCTTTGTATTTAATTCCTGTGGGTTTGAGTTGATTTTGTGCTGCCTTGACATAAAGCCAGGTAGGGAATGCCAGGGGTTTCTCTGTCCCCTCTACCTCCTGCCCCTTTCTCCTTCCCTGGAACTTTGTAATGGTTTTAAGCAAGGGTACTTTCATGTAAAACACTCCTCATGACACAGCCATTAGCTGAGCCTAATACTAGAAATTTCTTCTGAATTCATAGAAAGAAGAAAATCTGAAGTTTTACTTTGATCAGTATTTAAAAGATTTTTGTACCTCTTTATGCTCTTTTGTGCTATAATTTAGTATGAAGTGACTTCTGATACAGCACAAAATAATATGTTCTCAGTTATCTTAAAGTTGCTATAGCAACATTTTATTGTGTTCTTCAAACCATACCTTGACTTTTGAGGGTTCCATCCATATATAGATTTTTGAGTCCGTCAGGACTAATTGGGTCATATTTTCTGATGGCCTCAAAGTGTCCATTTAGATACAAGAAAGGAACACCAATGTAGCTGGTTACAAACATCCTCCCAACAGTTTTCTCTCTTGCGCCTTTAAGGACACCAGTTTCCCATCCCATAGTCAGTGCTGCTTCCCTTTTGGGCAATTTGGCCTAGATTTTTCCAGGACTCATTTCCAGGACACATTCCCTGGGAATGACCCAGTGATGATTGTTCTCAAGACTCTTCCTGTAGTCTCATTTCATTCTCTCAAGCTTTAGATAGCTCCTCTTGGAGTTCTCACCAGGGACACCCAAAGCATTTCAGATCCCTCCCAGATAAGAAGTGCGTTAAGGTGGTATAGGAGACGCTGAATAAAGAGTGTGGCAGACCTTACAAATGAGCTGTCAACTGAAGTGGTTAGGCAGAGAGGAAGTGTTTAGGGATAAAGCCAAAGGCAAAGGAGATGATTCAGAGCTGCATTATAGGTAGACCTTTCTGCAATGATTTTCCAAATGTGTACAGTGAGATTCTTCTTATGTCCTTGGTGGGTCTATGGGCGTTGGTGTCTTAACCTTCACTCCTTTCATTAGAATCATTCTGCTGCCACCTATTTTATATGTTGGAGTGCCATGTAAGATTATATTTGAAGAAACAGTTTTATTGCTAAAGAAAGTTTGCAACCAGCTGGACCAGAGCAGTTTTCTGAGGCAATGAAAGGTTTGTTGCAATGACATTATGTAGGTTTCCTGTGCAGGAACTGGCTGTGAAGACACTTATCTGCTATGAAAAAGAAGTAGCCCAAACCTAGAATAGCCCTTTCATGCTTCTAGAAGTCAGACAAGAAACTTCTCAAAGAATAATCTCTATAGTGATCTGTAATAAAATGTTATGATGCAACATATTGTGTTCGTTCTTTATTGCTCAATTGACTGTTGTAAAGGATGAAAGCAAACATGTGCTGAAACATGTGCCTGAGCCTTGACTGCCATTTATTGAATGTAGTTCACATGTGCTTCCTTAAATAATTTTACAACAATGGACAAATGAATCCATTCTGCTTAAGAAAAGGAGAGAAGTCTAGTGCAAATTACAGGCTTCTCAACTAATAATTATAGAAATTCCAAATAACATGTAAATGTTAATGGCAGACGTAAATAACTTAAAGTAGCATAAATAAACAACTTGGAGGTCTCTAAATTTGGTATGTAACTTATTTGACCGTATACTTTTTTTAATTCCAGTTTTTAAAAAACATAATAGAAAGTCCAGGCGCGGTGGCTCATGTCTGTAATCCCAGCACCTTGGAAGGCTGAAGTGGGCAGGTCACTTGAGGTCAGGAGTTTGAGACCAGCCTGGCCAACATGGTGAAACCCCATCTCTACTAAAAAATACAAAAA
>NW_012115043.1:16596050-16596485 GCF_000951035.1 Colobus angolensis palliatus
GAATAAAGACTGCAATGCTTGCTCTTTTATTATGCTTTATATTCATCCTCTTTAAGACATGACCTTGGGCTTATTTTCTAAAAATGAATATGATCTAGGAGTTTCAACACACCTTTCTTAGAAACAGATGAAGTAGCAAAAATATAAATAAGGATATATCAGAGGGAAAACCACCACTAACTAGTTTGACTGGAATGTATGTAATTTTGCATCCAACTAACAGGGTGTACAGATTGTTTTCACATAATCATGGAACACTTATAAAACTTAATTCAGGCGGGGCATGGTGGCTCATGCCTGTCATTTCACCACTTTGGGAGGCTGAGATAGGAGGATCACGTGAGCCCAGGAGTTCAAGACCAGCCTGGGCAGCAACATAGTGACACCTTGTCTCTACCAAAAAACTGAAAAAGAATTATCCATTTTTGGTGGTGC
>NW_012115043.1:16597300-16627874 GCF_000951035.1 Colobus angolensis palliatus
AAAAAAAAAAAAAGAAATGCAGTCAGTTCTGAGACTCTGCATACTGAATAATAGGTGAAATAAGGAAAGACTTTGAGAAGCAATAAGAAGTATATTTGATTTGACCTTGTCCATTAGGTGAGTTTTCTTTCTTTTTTTTTTTTGGTTCAGTTACTAAAGAATATGATATTTAGGGAACATTTAAACATGTGTTGTAAATATATATTAATGGATACAGTAGATTTGACAAAAACCAAAAAGACCTATATATAGCTGGCTGTCTACAGTGTACTGACACCAAATGGAAGAAGCTAAGAATCCTGGCATCATTGGTTTAGTGGTATTAAAACATCAGGAAAAGCCTTGATTTTTCTGAGCCTAGTTTACTGTTTTTAAAAGAACTAAGCTGGGATATAATAAACATGTTTATAGATACTAATGTTTTAAACGCGTGATCTGTTTGTATCAGAATGCTACCTTTTCATTAACATTATGGTAAAGCCCAAACCGGCATAGTATTAAGAAGCATTTGGGTTTCCAGAATGGCTTTTTTCCCCGACTTTGCAGGGGAAAAACTCTTCCTGATTGGAAAAGTGGGAGTCCCTGAAGACACAGCAACATTATGAATTTATTGAGGAGGGTTGCATACCTTGAAGTTGACATAGCAACCCAGTGTGTAACAAGAAAAGCACTGGCATTGTTAGTTTCATGTCACTTTTTGCACATACAAACTGGAGTTTGGCAACAGTACCTGGAGATGAGGGACAGGAAAGCCAGAAGAGGAAAAAGACTAAGAGTAAAGAGGCTGTGGCACCCAGATGATGGTTGGAAGTGAGGCTGTTGGAACACAGCATGGGGTGTGGTAGGGTGGATGTTTGACTATGGAAATGAAAATCAGCTGTGAAGAGATGAAAGTCCTGTGTGCTTTAGCATGCAACCACGTACCTGAAGAACATATTCCTGTGGGCAGAGAATGTATCTGCTTAAATGTGGTTAGTGTCTGTAGTCAGGGCGTGGTGCCGTGGGCCTGTAGTCCAGCTGCTCGGGAGGCTGAGGCAGGAGAATGGCGTGAACCCCAGAGGTGGAGCTTGCGGTGAGCTGAGACTGCACCACTGCACTCCAGCCTGGGCAACAGAGCGAGACTGTCTCAAAAAAACAATGTGGTTAGTGAGGATGAGGGTGTGGGGTAGGCAGGACAAGGGAGGTGTGAAGCCATACCTGGTGCCTCTTAGTAGTCTTTTTAAGTATGTGCCAAACTGATGGTACTCATATTCTCATTTTTTAAAAAGTCAATGATAAACGAGCCCCTCTCTTCCCCAGTTACTGTCAACTCATGGACATTTGTCTAATTGCTTTTATTATTTGGACAGTCATCTTTAACAGGTCTGGCTGCTTCTAATTCAACATTTTTCTTGGAAGGAAAGAAGTATCATTGCTCCTTCAGAAAGCAAAGGGTCTGCTTTTTGAATTGGTTGTTTCCCTAACAGATTAACATCTTTCCTGTGTTGCAGCAAACAAAAAACTTGAGGAAGGTGAGATGCAAGAGGGGAGTCAGTCTGTGTTGGTCAAAGGCTTTCCATGCATGTTTCATGTTGCAGGAAGATGAGTCTTGGCAGATTCCTTGACACTGTTTTTAGGTTTGTGTTTTGCTACTTGGAAATTCTCTTTGCAATGTGAAGTCCTTTGAGTGCTGATTTTTTTTTTTTTTTTTTTTTGAGTGCTATCTGATTTGTAATTCTCTCAGTCCTGGCTGTGCTGTCATTTCTATTTTTTTCTGCCTTTGAGCCTTGAGCCCACAAGTTTGGTGGCACTCTGAGGTAACCAAAGCTCTGCATTTTACCTCTTCAGAGCTTGTTAATACCAGAATTCCCTATACTTACCAGTTGGGCTTGCAGATGTTCCACCTTCCAGGTAGCTTAAGTTGTTCCTCCTTTTTCATTTTCAGGAAATATTTCCACTCCATTCTTTGATAGCTTTATGAAGTCTCAGTGTCATCCTGAAGGTAGAGTGGAAAAACCACCAGGCTCAGTGCTCAAGCCTGATTTAAGCCTTAATCTGTCACAATCATAAGAATAGCTATGGTTCATTTATCTTCATCAGGCATTTTGCTGCTCACTTGGTACAGGAAGGAGGTGGTGTACTGTTATTTGAATTTAGGAGAACTTGACTCCGAAGTCTGTATTTCATTGTCTTCTATGTGCTCACAAAAAGCAACCACTCATTGGGAGCATACTTCATAGATTTTGCACTTGTTCCAAATTCTTGGAGGCTGCTTGCTTCTTGGTGGTGGTAAGAGGCATGTTTAGCTATGGCTTGATCAGACTATTGCAGTGTCGTGTGGTTGTGTCCATTCTGAGACTGCTGTCACATTATTTGAGATATTCCTGAGCAAACCAAACAGCCGCACCTGTTTCCACTGTATTGCCTATGTTTTACCAATGGCATATATTCTATGTTTGCTTTTTTTTTCTATTACCCTATATCTATAAAGCAAGAGGTACTTGTCACAAACTATAAGTACTATAAGACCCGGTGTTTTGATGAATTTACTTTCCATAAATCTCTATAAACATTCATATTCTGATCCTGGAAGAGCCTTGGGCAACAAATAATGTCTCTTGGGTAAATGAGTCAATGGTTTCCATAAATTAAAAAAAAAAAGCCGATATTTCATTTGAGTTGTTGACATTGGCCTTCCACAACCTTTTCTGCTTTCAGGAATCATTTCAATGCCCTCTTGTTTCCTAACACATAGTTGTTTGTGTTGTTTGCCTACTGGGTTATGTTGGTCACCCACTGAGGTGATGGTAACATTTCAGAAATAGTTCATGGGTTTCTGGGCTATGACTGCTTATTTTTTTCTTCATCCTGGTCTTTCTCTTTAAGAAAAATTATGAACATCTGGAAGATGCTGTTAAAAATGAGGTATGTTTTGGAAGCATTTAGAAATGTGTGTGTGTATATATATATATATTTATATGTATTATATGTATATATTTACATGTAATATATATATGCGTATGTATGTGTGTATATGTATATTACATGTAATTCCCAGGTTCAAGTAATTCTCCTGCCTCAGTCTCCTGAATAGCTAGGACTATAGGCTAATTGTTTTGTATTGTTAGTAAAGTCAGGGTTTTGCCATGTTGGTTTTGAACTCCTGACCTCAAGTGATCTGCCTGCCTTGGCCTCCCAAAGTGCTGGGAGCCAAGCATGAGCTACCATGCTTGACCTAGAAATGGATATTTAATTCAACAGTATTTGCAGATAATTTTATTTTTTGTCTGAAGAACTTGCTATACTGGAATATCACCATCTGCTAGAAGCTGGTCTAGCAGTTTTCTAGCATTTAGTCTAAAAGTTTTCACTTTGTTTAGATGAGGGAAATGGAATATTCCTATGTAGCAGGTGCATTTGTAAATATTAAGCCAAATGCTGTACACCTTAAGATCTCAACAGTTTCTAGCTGTGAACTTCTCTGCTGCCTCAATGTCACTGTTAAGGATGGACTTATGTTATTATTATAAAACACTGTACTGATAGGAATGCACTTATGAATCTTAGCTTATAGGTGAATATAAAATGCAGTTATCTAATATTCTGAATTTAGATAAAATCAAACTCATCTTTCAGTAAGAAACAAGGAAAAATCATATTCCTGTTTCCTTCTACTTTTCAAAGGTATTAGATTTTCACTTCTCTCCGCCTGAGATTTTGCACAAACAAGACAAGCTCTTTGTTTATAACGTCATTTTTTCCACTCTTGACATATTAGGGAGGGGAGAACTGTATCTACACACATCTAGACCAGAAGTTGAGATGAGTAAACTGCACGGAAGACATAGGCTGTCTCCATTTATGGAAATGGGGTTCCTGCTATTGGGCAGTATGCATCTTGCTTTTGAAGTGAAAGTAGCTGTGTTTCACCTCAGGGTGTAGGAATTGTAATGGTCTGTGAGAGTTGTGACCAGGGCTCATTTGGTAAATACAAGTTGTCCCTACTCATATATCTTGGTGCCTCTTCTATCCTGCCTCATGCCATGTGACTTCTCTTCCTTGCGTTTGGTGTCTCTGTTATGTGTTTCCTTCCAGAATGCCAGGTGTGGGTCCATAGTGGCATCATTAAAAACAAAACAAACAAACAGAAAACCAAGAAAAGCCTACTGCTTTTTAACGTTAAACATAAAAGCACTGATAAGCTTTATATTTCTATGCCAGTCATTTGTGTATGAACATTTTCTCCAAACGAATCCCCGGACAAGGGGCTGTTAAATTATATGAAAGAACATGTGGTATTGTAATTCACATAAATGCTGATGTTCTGTGCTACCTGAAAAGTGATCATTGTATTCACCTGCTCCTGTTTCTCTGCAAAAATAATTTTACGCCGCAAGAACTGAAGTCCATAAGCTACATGGGAACACTCGAATATTTTATTAACCATTCTAAAAAATTCAAAATATTTTCAGATAAAACATTCTTTATAATATACCTTATGTTTCTCTTTCTAAATATTTCTCCTCTTGAGCTCAGGAGTTTGAGACCAGCCTGGGCAACATAGGGAGACCTTATCTTCCCACCGACAAAAAAAAAAAAAAGCTGGGCATGGTGTATGGTGTTGTGCACTGCTGTGATCTCAGCTACGTGGGAGGCTGTGACAGGAGGATCACACGAGCCCAGGAGGTTGAGGCTATCTCTTTATTCTCTACTGAGCTTCACGTGTTTTTGTTTGTTTGTTTTGTTTTGTTTGTTTGTTGGCTTGGTTTTTGAGATGGAGACTCCCTCTGTCTCCCAGGCTGGAACGCAGTGGTGCCATCTCTGCTTACTGTGACCTCCACCTCCCAGGTTCAAGTGATTATCCTGCCTCAACCCCCCTGAGTAGCTGGGATTACAGGCACCCATCACCATGCCCAACCATTTGTATTTTTGTATTTTTAATAGAGACGGGGTTTCACCATGTTGAACAGGCTGGTCTCAAACTCCTGACCTCAAGTGATCCGCCCATCTCAGCCTCCCAAAGTACCAGGATTACAGGTGTGAGCCATCATGCCTGTCTGAGCTTCACATTTTTATTCCTTTTGCATGTTTATTCCTTTTGCATCTTTGTGAAACATCTGACTTGGGATATGAATTTTGATGTCATGTTGTGTTATGTTCATGAGAGAAGCTTAAAATGTTCAGAAAGATTGGCTTATTTGAAAACCCAAAGGCAGGTATAGTCACTGGGAGAAGTTAGACTGGGGCATGGCTAAAACCGTAAGGTCTAAGGTAGGCAAGGAGTAAGAGATGCATTTTCCACATTGAGTGTAACTGAGTTGGATCCCCATTGTACGCTGGCACCCAGCATATAGTAAGCATTCAATCAATATTTATTGAATGAAGGAAAAAGATAGAGGGTCAGAAGTATCCTTACAGAGACATAATGTCAGAGAAAATAAAGTCTCGCTGTGTTGCCCGGACTGTAGTGCAATGGCGCGATCTCAATGTGATTCTCCTGCCTCAGCCTCCAAAGAAGCTGGGATTACAGGTGCCTGCCACCACGCCCAGCTAATTTTTTGTATTTTTAGTAGAGATGGAGTTTCACCATGTTGGCCAGGCTGGTCTCGAACTCCTTACTTTAGGTGATCCACCCGCCTTGGCCTCCCAAACTGCTGGGATTACAGGTGTGAGTTGCTGCACCCAGCCTAAAATAATCTTATTTGAGAGGAAAATACTAAGGGACTGAGCAATTCTACAGGGAAATGGAAAATTTCATGATTTCTCTGCTTGCTTTTCATTTTGAAACCATAGGAAACAAAGTTGATTTATGGGATATGGTACAAGTATCAAGAAGAGTTTTTTGTTGTTGTTGTTTTGTTTTTTTCTTGGATTTGCAACGACCAACAAGAAGCAGACAAGCTCCCAATTTATGACTTCTCTCCTTGGCAGAGCCCATCAGGAGGAAGGGCTTCTTGACGGAGGGACTCTGAGGACAGAAGTACAGATCCCTCAACCCAACCTCTTTAACAGCCCAAGCCTTAATCATAAAGCAGTTTATCACTGCTATGACTGCTGGCACTGAAGAAAACTTTTGCTTCTTGAATTCAAGAAGCTATAATTGAGATTTCTTGCTCTGAAGGAAGGAATACAGACAGAAGAAAAAATATGCATACATGACTGAAATTTAGGAGACTTGAGCTCTAGACTAGCCCCATATCTATCTGGTTTATTTCAGACTATTCATTTGCCTTCTCTGGGTTTCAGTTTCCTCTTCTGGAAATTAGAGCATTCAACTAATGGGTACTCCTAGGTCTGAAATTACCAAAAACCACCCAGATACAACTCATTCTTAGGTTGGAATGCCAAAGTAGATTTTGTGATGGGTAGGGCACCCCAAAGTCATTGTATTTACATTGAATTTCTTTCTTTTTCTTTTTTTTTTTTTTTGAGGCGGAGTCTCGCTCTGTCGCCCAGACTGGAGTGCAGTGGCCAGATCTCAGCTCACTGCAAGCTCCGCCTCCCGGGTTTACGCCATTCTCCTGCCTCAGCCTCCTGAGTAGCTGGGACTACAGGCGCCCGCCACCTCGCCCGGCTAGTTTTTTTGTATTTTTGGTAGAGACGGGGTTTCACCGTGTTAGCCAGGATGGTCTCGATCTCCTGACCTCGTGATCTGCCCGTCTCGGCCTCCCAAAGTGCTGGGATTACAGGCTTGAGCCACCGCGCCCGGCCTACATTGAATTTCTTTCTATGATTTTTCTGAAGGTTCAGGTACTGGTTACATTAAGAATAGGTTATAAAATTACATGCCTTGCTAATAAAGAACTTGGTGAAACTATTAGTAGTATTGTTAATAAGTTTCAATTATTGAACACTTAGCACAGGGCAAACAATGTGCTAAAAGCTTTCTGTGGGTTATCTCACTTAGTCCTTAAAACAACTCAATGAGATTAGAACAGTTATTATCTCCATTTTACAGTTGAAAGAATATGGCTTAGTTTAAAAAACTTAGATCAGGTCATACAAAGTAGAAAAGTCAGAATTTGAACTCAAGCCTACTTGCCATCACACTGAGGAAACATCACTCTCTATATGGTATGAGTCTTGTCCAGACATGAAGTTCTTTTTAAGGATGATGAGCAGATAAAATAAAATCAAGTATATTTATTACATGTAGTTGTTCAGTTAATATTATTCCTACCCTTTCTTTTGCTCTACACTAAATATGAGTAATAGAGGGAAAATTTGGCTTTCAAAAGATGGCTGACCTGTCTAGAGTAGTTTTAGAATGATTCTGCCTAATAGTAGGGGATCCTAAGGTTGGAGTCTATCATTGACTTTAATATGACACTTCATGGAAAATCTGCGCTGTGATATGTCTGTGTGTGTGTGTAGGAGAGAGACAGAAAGAGAGGGAGAAATCGAACTAGATCTTTTCCCTTTGCTCTTAATTAAATCTACTCTCTTCTATCTTATTTCCTAAAAAACACTTAAAAAGTATTTTTGAAAACACTTAAAAATTTTTTAAGTGCTTTTTTCCTTCAACTTTTATTTTAAGTTCAGGGGTACATGTGCGGTTATTTTTATTTATTAAAAAAATTTATTTAAAGATGGGATGTTAATCTGTTGCCCAGGCTGCTGTATAGTGATGTGATCGTATCTTACTGCAGCCTTGAACTCCTGGGCTTAAGCAATCCTCCTGCCTCAGCCTCCCAAGTAGCTAGCACTACAGGCTAATGTTACCACACCTGCCTAATTATATATATATACATATATATATATATATTTTTTTTTCTTTTTTAAGAGATAGGTCTTACTAGTTGCCTGGGCTAGTCTTGAACTCCTGACCTCAAGCTCTCCTTCTGACTGAGCTTCCTCAGTCACTGGTATTACAGGTGAAAATATGTTTTATTTTAAAAATAAGGAAGATGATAGACTTTCTCTCACCAGGCAATTAACACCACATAGTACATGTTGAGGAAGTGGGTGTTCCTTGCTTTCTATTGTTAATCTGATGATAGTGAGGGTGGAGAGCACTTTGAAAAAATATTTGTATAAGGAGGAGAGAGAGAAGTGAGCTGAATAAGAAAGTCTTTTGTGTATCCCAAATGAAGGTCATTCTTGACTTTTTAGAAGACATTTCCTTGAGGTAGACAGCACTTTTTTCAAGAAGGTACAGAGTTTAAATATGTAACCTTGGCTTCAAATACTGTTAGCACATCCTTATTTTTAAAAATTAATTTTTAGTTTAGGGGCTCAGTGTACTTTCTTATACTTCTAGGAAAGAAAAGAACATTGACTGCATATTGACCCTTGGAAGCCAGATTGCTGGATGCTGCTGCTCATAGCAGCTAATACTTACATAGGGCTTATTATATGTCCCGTCCACTGTTCCAAACTTTGTGTGTATACCCTAGCTCAATCCTCACAATAGCCCTCAGAAATAGCTTTATTATTGTGCATCATTAAGTCTAAAATATATTGATGATGCATTCTTGACCTTGCTAGAAGATGCTAACAAAAGACTCTCACACAACTGTATCTCTAGTGACACCTGATTTATAATAGCAATTGCAAGATGTCTTGGGTTGTAAGACTGAAATGTAAGATGCACCCCAGTTGTAAAGAAGTTAAAATAAGAAAGCATGTTAGAATTGATAAAATAGAATCTCATTCCTATTTTACAGATGAGGAGCCCAAGACAAAAGAGATTAAATAAATTTTCCAAAGTTACGTGACTGGACTCAAATACAGGTGGCTTGATTGTAGAGTTTCTGCCTTTAACCTCCATGTTTTTCTCCTGTCTCTCAACAATACACTGGAATTGAGCCCATGCTAATATGTGGGTAGACTGGCCAAGACCCAGTTACTTATGCCCTCGTTGCGGCACTCATGATAGAACAGCCCCAGATCTTTCTGAGGGAGACAGTGTATATACTATGTACAACCTGCCTCTAGGGCAGTGATGAGGATTGTTGTGCTAATGTGTGTAAAGTCCTTGACATGTGCGCATCTGACCTAGGCCTCAGACACATTTTCAGCAAGAGAGTGTCACAGGGAAGTCCTTGTGAACCGGCTTCCCAAACCTCAGTAGGCTGGAGTACAAGCAGGAAATGGTGAGCGTACAGTTAGTTGTTTGGGTGCCACCAATGTCAAATTCTGGTACTATGTGTTCTCACTGTTTCCCTTCTTCCTCTGAAATGCCGACACAAAAATCATTTACGTTATTAGATTTCTGTATTTGAGGAGTGGAGTATTTTCTTTCTGGAAAACAGGCCCTAGGAATACCACTCAGGACTTGAGTAATAAATTTTAAAAAATTATTTATATGAAAATCTACCATCAATTGAGACTTAACATTAAGTTGTCTTCACCTAGTAGTGATAAGTAGTGATGAGAAAACCACGTATGGGATTGCAAGATGGAGTTGGGAGTATAGTCTGCTATGGACTAGAATGATTTTCTGCTGAAAGATGGGGTAATTCCATTAACTCCAGGCTTTCACTAATTGGACTGCAAGCTCAGATAAGAAGGCTGTCACCCTGAACACCATGCCCAAACCTTGAAAGATCTGTTATTTTGAAAACCTACCTGCCCCCAACTCCCTTTTTTTTCCTGAAATTTCCTTATTCTTTGGAATTCTGGTCTCTGTTAACCCAGACCAGCCTGGTCAGTGTGATCAATTTTGGACAAACTCTAGACGGCATCCAAATTTACCGAAAGTTTTTCCCAATTGAAGTCTTTGTTGCTGGGTCATGGGTGAATGTTGTTCTGCTAGGTCTTTGAGGTAAGATGGGAGGTGAATTCTCAACCCAAGAAGCCTGTGTCACTCATCACATCTTTCCCTGTTATCTGTCTTTTTCTCCTATGCCAGTGCTCCTTTCTCTCAATCCTTTACTGTCCTCGAACACATACATGCTGTTCGTGTGGCGATACAGTATATAATGGTGGAGATACATTTTTGGATACAGAATACCTACAAATGAGGTAATTTAAAAATAGAATTTGAAGTTTGTTGGTTTGGCACAAGTTTTAAGCACCACACTGTTGTTTATGGTGCTTCCTATTGTCATTTTACATTTCTAGTTTTGAACTCTTTGGACATCTGAAATTAATTTGAAACATTTCAGACTGTTTTGAACCAGTCTATATCAGTCTAAACAAGTAAGAACAATTTTGTAGATAAGTGTAGTTATCAAACTAGTTTCCAGCAGTTTAATAGAGTTTGAGCAGGTGTGACTTAATTGAAAGTAGATTTAATTTGTCAGCAGAATTTGATCCAGTAAAATATACTCAGAACCAACTAAAACTTATAGGAGCCTGTCTGAACCTGTATGTCCAAGTCAGAGCCTATTTGAGCTAGCTAAAACCAGTCTGAAGCAATTAAAGCTAATTACAATGAGACTCCAATAATTTTGGTTAGATATATCAGGTTTTAGCCAAAGTCAGAAAGTAGTTTTGTAGGAGAACCTCTTTTAACTCACCCTAAAATAATATGAACAAGATTCTTTTGAACAACTATGAACTTGCTAAAATGGATGGGTGTATTTTATATGGATTTGAACCTGTTTTTAAGTTGATCAGAACTCTTTTGAAATAAACATATCTATATTAAATAAATTGCAAATGGTTAAAAAAGATCAGCTAAAAAGACCAGCTAAAAAAGATCAGAATTAGTTTGAAAGTGATCTTTGTTAACTCAGCCGACCACTTTGAACCAGTGAGCAATACTTTGTGCTAGAAAAACATGTTTTAAGCTGGCCAGAGTCAATTTGAAAATTGTTCTAGGTCTTCAGAGTCAGTCTGAATGTCCACAATGGGGAGAATAAGTGAGCTAACAGTTAAGTACCCAGTATATGCCAACCATTGTGCTGGGCATTCCATAAACAGTATCTCATTGAATCCTCAGAACAATGGTGTGAGGTGTAGTATATATTCTTTTTTGTAGAAGAGAAACCTGGAAATCTAAGGCTCAGAGACATCCAAGTAATTGGTATCTGGGAGATTTGGGATTCAAACCCAGCTCTGCTTGATTTTGTGAGTTTCCTATTAGGTTACCTTGTAAAATACCGTACTAGTGGTCACTTTAAAGCTCAATATTGCATTTGTAACAAAAATGAGTAACGGACATGAAGCTTGGGGTAGAATAGACATTGGACTTGGAACTAGGAGATCTAGATTCCAGATCGGGCAAATCAGTCTGCCTCTCTGGGTTCTGTTTTATCCTTTAGAAAACTGAACCCAGAGAGTGGAAGGTCTGAACATTTATTTTCAGATCAAGAAAGCAGATAATTGTCTTAAAGATACAATCTGAAAAGTGCGAACTAGCATTAATATTGATGGTGGTATCTGTACCTTCAGTTTGCGGTTTGGTTTGTTAATAGTCCCTTTATGATTACTTGGTCAGTATTGCTATTGCGAATAGAAAACAAAACCCATGAAGATCACTTGTAGACTTACATGTATGATTATCTATGGAAATGAAACTCATTAGAGATAGTTTAAGTCTTTGAATTCCACTTAAGTGGGTTTAGAGAATTCTAGAATATGATGCCATTGGTGACAGCATTTTTTCATGTACCTTAAGTGATATAAAAAACATAGTTATACCAACTTTTTTTTCAAATTAAAAATAAAGAGGAAATAAGGTAGCCACAGTGTCTTCTTGCATCATTCTCATTGCAGGATCAGTATTGTTTTCTGCTGCTCCATTCAGTTTGAGGGGAAGCCCCCAAATGAGTCAACATTATCTGGACTTGCTTTTCAATTCTTAGCTCTTATTTCCAATAACTTAGAGCCAGGTGCGATGCTGTGATATGACATGCTATAATGTTGATGTCCAAGTTGTTGGTTTTTGGAGAGGAATTCTGTTATATGTCATCAATACTGGTGACCTATACTTGCAAATACCCAACTATAAAGATAGGTAAGGCATCATCTGTGAAGTGTCACTCTTTATGGTATGCAAATAGAATTTTGAATGTTTGTAGAGGCTCTGCCCTTATCCACGGGCTAACCATACCTGAAACATGAGGTTGCAGATCTGCACTGAAGCACTCTGAGGAAACACCCTGCAGTGGCTCTTGGGGCTCAGCATTCAGGAGTTTTCAGCATAAGGTGAGTCACCAAGTTGAGGATAGGGTAAGGGAGGCAACACTGAAAACCAGTCAGTATTCTTGTCTGAGTTTTTATTAATTTTATGGATACATAGAAATAGTCCTATAGAAAGCACTGAGTATGGCAGCCAAGTTTCTGGATATGGGGCTGGGTAAAAAGGAGATAATGCCAGGACTCAGTAGCATCTAATGTAGGACATCTGGCATGTATATAGATAGATAAATGTTTTTGAATAGTCATGTAGAGTTGTCAGTGTTAATGAGAGAGTTATTTTTATGATTTTCAGGAGAGTTTATTGGCATTGGGGGGAATGGAGAGAGGTTGGTTAATGTGTACAAGCATACAGTTAGATGGAAAGAATAAGTCCTAATGTTCAACAGTAGACTAGGGTGACTATAGTTAACAAAAATGTATTGTGTATTTCAAAATAGCTAGAAGAGAGTACTTGAAATGTTCTCAATGCATAGAAATGATAAGTACTCGAGGTAATAAATACCCTAAATACCTTGATCATTACATTCTGTGCATGTAACATTGTGTTGATATGATCATTACATTCTATGCATGTAACAAAATATTACATGTACCCTATAAAAATGTACAAATATTATGTATCAATAAAATTTTAATAAAAAAGTAAACCTTCCCTGGAGAGAGATCCCATTTCTACTTGGACTGATATTTTGGGTTTGAATCTATTTAGAGGGTAAAAACAAATCATGAAAAGTGCTGATTGCAAAGAACCAAAAATAGCCATGGTTAGGTATTGCTGATATAAATGAATATTTCTTCCTTAAGGTGGACTTTTGTTTTAGTCAATATTGAAGAGCTGAACTTTTAGCAGTTCTTGATAGAATACCCAGGTAAATATAGGTAAGTGAGCCCTTGGTTGTGGGACTATGGTCTCTGAGCAGTGACTGTTTAAATCTGGAACTCAGTTCCCAAGTGAGCAGTGATACTCCAAAGAAGTCTGACTTAATATGTAATACATATTAATAGTAATATGTAAGGAAGCAGGGAGTAAATTTACTTGTGAAATAACAGTGTCTTTGAAGGAACTGTATTAACATGTGAAAATGAATAGAGTAAATGAAATTGCCTAGATGTCCATGTGAAAAGAGAGAAAAGGCAAGGTTTTAGCACTAGGAGACTTTGTTTCTTTCTTTTTTTAAATTTCCATAGGTTTTTGGGGGAACAGGTGGTGTTTGGTTACATGAATAAGTTCTTTAGTGGTGATTTCTGAGATTTTGGTGCATCCATCATCCAAGCAGTGTACACTGTATTCAATCTGTAGTCTTTTATCCCTCACCCCCCTCCCACTCTTTCCCCCGAGTCCCCAAAGTCCATTGTATCATTCTTATGCCTGTGCATCCTCATAGCTTCATTCCCACTTATGAGTGAGAACATATGATATTTGGTTTTCCATTCCTGAGTTACTTCACTTAGAATAATGGTCTTCAATTCCATCCAGATTTCTGTGAATGCCATCATTTCATTCCTTTTTGCGGCTGAGTAGTGTTCCATGGTGTGTGTGTGTATATGTATATGTATGTGTGTGTATATGTATATGTATGTGTGTGTGTATATATGTGTGTGTGTGCATATATATCTATGTGTGTGTGTGTGTGTATATCTCACAATTTCTTTACTCATTGATTGGTGAGCATTTGGACTGGTTCCTTATTTTTGCAATTGCAAATTGTAGCACTAGGAGACTTTGAAAAAGGAGGGGAAATTGGAACCACTTGTACTCTAACAATTACTGTTATTCCTTATAATATTCTCCTTCCTCTATTTTTCTTGTATTAGTTTTTGTTCTATATGGTCTGCAGATAAGACTTAGTGACTGTTACTTTCTTGTTGATTATCATTCTCACTTGGAATTTTTGTCCTATTTTGGTACTATAATATGTATGCTTTTATTTTTATTTATTTTTTTATTTTGAGGCGGAGTTTCGCTCTTGTTGCCCAGGCTGGAGTGCAATGGTGCAATCTTGGCTCACCACAACCTCCACCTCCCGGGTTCAAGCGATTCTCCTGCCTCAGCCTCCCGAGTAGCTGGGATGATAGGGATGCACCACCACGCCTGGCTAATTTTTGTATTTCATAGAGATGGGGTTTCTCTATGTTGGTCAGGCTGGTCTCGAACTCCCGACTTTCGGTGATCTGCCTGCCTTGGCCTGCCAAAGTGCTGGGATTACATGTATGTTAAATATGCTAAATTAAAACTACACTGTTAATTACTGTTTCAATAGCTTCTCATCTAGCTAGTTATTAGGTCTTCAAGAATGGTGACGAATATGTATGTAACCCTCTTTTCAT
This sequence comes from Colobus angolensis palliatus, assembly GCF_000951035.1. NCBI lineage: Eukaryota > Metazoa > Chordata > Mammalia > Primates > Cercopithecidae > Colobus > Colobus angolensis. The sequence goes on from NW_012115043.1 coordinate 16,611,698, forward strand.
ACAACCCGTAGACATACAGGTTAACATTAGGTATTAAGCTGAATTTTGTCGTCATTTTTTTAATGGATAATTAATGTTTTCTAATGGATTTTAATTTAAAAATTTGTGTGTATTTTACAGGTGAACCACTGAGTTCTTCATTATGTCTGATGGAGATTATGATTACCTCATCAAGTTTTTAGCTTTGGGAGACTCTGGCGTAGGGAAGACCAGTGTACTTTACCAATATACAGATGGTAAATTTAACTCCAAATTTATCACAACAGTGGGCATTGATTTCAGGGAAAAGAGAGTGGTAAGTTCTATATCCTTCTGTGTAAAAATGTAATCTTTGAGTCAACATTTGCTGGTCTGTTTAGTTTACTTTGTAGGAATTAGGAGGACAAAGGTCGGGATCTGAAATTAAAGGGTACATAGGAAAGTGAGTTATATTCAATCCAGGCAACATGATTGAAAAGGTTGTGCTGACAACATTTCATATAAAACCAGGCAGACAAAGTGGAAGTAGACAGTTCTTTAAAATGTCACCTTGGTACTCTTTTGGCTTGTATCTTCCCTTCTGGACTCCAATAGTTATTTGTCTACCTTTGTCTTGAAGCCTGCCAGCCACTTTGCCCCTCATACTCTTGTTTTATGGGCTGTATCTTCCACCTTTGGTATCTTATTATTTTTAATGGCATTTCTCCTAATAAAGTCTCAGCAATTCCGCAAGGAATACTAACTGGCAGAACTCATCACTGCTACCGGGAGGGTGAGGTTGGAGTAGGAATGGGGAATGCCAGTAGTGAATGTGATGTTCTGCAGAATGTTGAAGAGAGAAGCTTTTATTTACTTATTTTTTTAAGGACTTTAAGACTGAAAGTTATTCTAGTTTTGGAGGGGAAGGCAGAAGGTCATTGTGTCACAGTTGCAGATGAGGAAAGACGGCCTTCTCCTTAGGTTACATTTGTTGCTGAAAAATCCATTGCTAGCATGAAGCAGGTAAACAAGTGGTCAGGAAATTAATGACAAAGGTCCTTTAATGGATCATATTCTGTCAGGGGGAAAGGTCCCTGGCTTTCAGGACATAAGAAAGTTCCCTTTTGCCCATTCTAGGTCTTTTATTCTACTGCCAGAGAGTCTTATAGAGATTAAGACCCACTGAATAACAATAGGGCCTTAACGAAATTTTCAGTATTGACGTATAGTTGATAGACTCTATATATATGTATGTGATTATTTTTGTTGGTTACTGATTTTATAACTTAAAAAATAGATTTGTTGAGATATAATTCATAAGAAAAAGAAATCCATCCATCTAAAGTATAAAAATTTCGGGGTTTTTAGTATATTTTCGGAGTTGTGCGGCCATCACGGCCATTTAATTTTAGAATAGTTTCATACCTCATACCTATTAGCAGACATTCCTCTTTCTACCTCCCCTTAGCCACCAGGAATGTTCTATCTGGCTTCTGCACACATCATATAAATGGAATAATATATGGCCTTTTGTGTCTGGCTTCTTACACTTAGCCTGATGTTTTCAAGGATCTTCCATGTTGTAGCATGTATCAGGACTTCATTACTTATGATGGCTACATAATATTCTTTTGTATTGATACACCATTTTGTTTATCCATTTGTCTGTTGATAGATATTGTGTTCTTTTTCTATTTTCTAGTGTATCATTTTAATTCCTTTTTAAAATTAGATATTTTGAGTTCTTTTTTAATAGTTCCTCTGGGGATTACAATTATTTTAATTTTTCACAATCTAATTTTTATTAATAGCAACTTAATTTTAATACTGTATAAAACTTTGTTTTTTTTTTTTTTGAGTCGGAGTCTTGCTCTGTCACCCAGGCTGGAGTGCAGTGGCCGGATCTCAGCTCACTGCAACCTCCGCCTCCCGGGTTCACGCCATTCTCCCGCCTCAGCCTGAGTAGCTGGGACCACAGGCGCCCGCCACCTCGCCCGGCTAATTTTTTGTATTTTTAGTAGAGACGGGGTTTCACCGTGTTAGCCAGGATGGTCTCGATCTCCTGACCTCGTGATCCGCCCGTCTCGGCCTCCCAAAGTGCTGGGATTACAGGCTTGAGCCACCGCGCCCGGCAAAACTTTGCTCTTATATGGCTCTGTTTTCTCCCCTCTTTTTGTGCCATTATTGCTATACAAATGACATCTTTCTACACTGTGTGCCCATCATCATCACAGCTTTACAATTATTGCTGTATGCAGTTAATTTTTCTTTTTTTATCTTATCTTTTTTTTTTTTGAGACAGGGTCTTTGTTGCTCAGGCTGGAGTGCAGTGGTGAGATCTTGGCTCACTGCAACCTCTGCCTCCCAGGTTCAAGCAATTCTCCTGCCTCAGTCTCCCAAGTAGCTAGGATTACAGGCACTCGCCACCATGCCCAGCTAATTTTTTATATTTTTAGTAGTGATGGGGTTTTGCCATGTTGGCCAGGCTGGTCTTGAACTCCTGGCCTCAAGTGATCCACCCATCTTAGCCTCCCAAAGTGCTGGGGGATTATAGGCGTGAGCCATCACTCCCAGCCTGCAGTTAAATTTTAATCTGGTGGAGGAAGAGGGCTACAAAGAAAAAAACGTTTATAATGTTTTTTATATTTACTATGCAGTTACATTTTCACTGGTGCTCATTATTTCTTTGTGTGGATTTAAGTTACTGTCTAGTGTCCTCTCACCTCAGTCTTGAGAGTTGTCTTTAGTATTTCTTGTAGGGCAGGTCTGCTAGAGATGACTTTTCTCAGTTTTGTCTTAATTTATCCTTTAATTTTAGCGGACAGCTATGTTACTGATTTTTAAGTTCTTTGAATTTATTTATAATTCCTGATGTAAAGTCTTTGTCTAATAAGTTTAACATCTGGGCCTTCTCAGGAATAATTTCTATTAGTTGCTTTTTTCCTGTGCATGAGCCATACTTTCCTGTCTCTTTGTGTGTCTTACAAGTTTTGCTGAAAACTGGACATTTAAAATAATGAGTCTATTCTAGGATTCTTTCCCTTACCTGGGTTTCTTGTTTTTACTGCATATTTATTTATTTTTGTTGTTGCTGTTTGTTTGTTTAATAATGTTTCTAGGATAATTCTGCAACATCTGTATTCTTTGTATGCAGCTACTGAAGTCTCTGCTCAGTGAACTTAGTGGTCAGCTAATGAGTGGACAGAGTTTATTAAATTCCTTGAACCAATTAGTCTCTTAGCTTTTTCTGAGAGTCTCTGTGTGTGTGTTGGGGTATGTGTTTCATACGACTGCAGGCAGTTTACAACTCTGCCTTAGCTTTTATTTTCTGCCTGAGAAGAACCTCAAAGTCAGTCAGAAGTGAGAGATTAGGACCTTTGTAGATCCTTCCTGGGCATTTGTAGAGCCCTGCCCATGAACATGGCCTTTTAGCTTCCAAGGAATATTTGGGAGCATTATAGAAATCTCATTTCCTATTTTTTAAATTTTTGTTGTTGTTGTTGTTGTTGTTGTTAGACTTTTGTTAGCCCTAACTGGTTTTGCTACCTCTGATAGCTGTGATATTAAATAAATTACTGCTGACAGTTTTCAACAAATGCCCTCGGGATAGGGCTGTTCTCAAAGAGCAAGCTCTGATGAGGTCAAAGAAAAACAAAGCTGGGGCCTGGAGCTTTCCAAGGGGCTTCCTGACAGTGTTTCTCACTATGGGTCTTTCAGGGAGCTCCAAATCTATTGTGTCTCTGCTGTCCGCAGTGGTGGCTAGGCTGGTGTTTTCACAGCTACCACATTTGTGCAAGTGGTTTTTAAGTCTTTTACAAGCTGGAGTGAGGGGGATGGGAATAGGGCAAGGTAAAAAACACCTCAAAGCTTACTGTTTTTACTGATATTCAGCTGTTTTTCTTGAATAAATGCTCCTTGGAATGTTGCAAGTCTTTGTTAATTTCCAGAGTACTGAAAAAGTTGATTTGGACAATTTTTACCAGTGTTTTTGTTGCTATTGTGGAGGAAGAAATTTTTGACGGTCCAGGGTGGGAACTAAACAATAGGTACGCACGGACATAAAGACAGAAACAGTAGACACTGGGGTCTCCAAAAGGGGGAAGAGAGCGAGACGGGGGCTGAAAAACTACTTACTGGGTACTACGTTCACTGTTTGGGTGATGAGTTCAATAGATGCTCAAACCCCAGCATTATGCAATCTATCTATGTAACAAACCTGCACGTGTATCCCCTGGTTAAACAAACAAAAAAGATGAGATTGGAAAAAGCCACAGAAATGTAATATTTCCTGAAACTAGTGACCCAAGAGAACTTTGAGAAAAGATAAGCTAATTATATTATATTTTATACAAGTTATTTTGTATACATATTTTACAATATATTTATAAAATATATACATATATTTCAGTATAACATTACATTACCTGGATATAATTATTTGACATAAATACAAACATGGTTGTATTCCATATGGGATTCTCTTTGGAAGTTTAGATGCCTTAGGGATTTGTACTGAATAAAAAGGTGAGAAGGGTTCACTGGTGTCAGAAGTTCTCTTTTATTTTCTCTTTCACTTTGCTGTTTTAGGTGTACAGAGCCAATGGGCCGGATGGAGCCATTGGCAGAGGCCAGAGAATCCACCTGCAGTTATGGGACACAGCAGGGCAGGAGAGGTATGAGATCTTCAGTTATATGCTCCTTACTGAAGGAAAGGGAGAAATAGTTACATTCTTTAAACAGTGACCTGAGCAGGAAAAAGCCAGCCAATTCGTTGGTTTGTACTTGGATAAAGTATGCTGCCAAATTAGCAGGAAATTTGTCAGTCTGAGATGAGAATGGTGGCTTTATTTCATACAGGGTCAAAGGAGAGGTTAGGATTCTTACTTGTGGACTTTTTTCTTTTCCTTCTTTTAATCTTTTGACATAGACACTTTGCTCCATTTCCTTTTGCTATTTACTCAACCACAAGAAAGCGGCCAAGTTACATGCATTATTCTTACCTGATTGTTGAAACCTAGTGGGAAATCTGGTTGGAATTGATTCATGTGACCAGAGGTTACTTGACCAAAATAAGGCACATGAAATCTTGATATAAAGTTCTTTCAGTTAGCTAAAACTTCTGTTTTCTCTCAAAGCCACCTTGAAGGATTTGGTTTGTTTTTTAACTTTTTATTATGGAAAACTTCAAGGATATTCAAAAGTGGAAGGATTATATGATAAACCCAGGTATCCGTTACTCAGCTTCAACAATTATGAAATTGTGGTCAATATAATTTCATTTATACCACATACCTCTTCTCACCCCCACCCCCTTACCATATAATTTGGAAACAAATTCCAGACATTATATTATTTCATTTGTAATACTTGTGGTATGCAGCTCTAAAAGATAATAACTCTTTTTTTTTTTTTGAGGCAGAGTTTCACTGTTGTTGCCCAGGCTGGAGTGCAAAGGTGCGATCTCAGCTCACCACAACCTCTACCTCCCTGGTTCAAGTGATTCTCCTGCCTCAGCCTCCCGAGTAGCTGGGATTACAGGTGTGCAGCACCACACCCGGCTAATTTTGTACTTTTAGTAGAGATGGGGTTTCTCCATGTTGGTCAGGCTGGTCTCGAACTCCTGACTTCAGGGATCCGCCTGCCTTGGCCTCCCACTGGGATTACAGGTGTGAGCCATGGCCCCCTGCCAAGAACTCTTTTTAATAAAAACATTGATGAAAAGTATTTGAGAAAAACCTAATATTGCTGATTAGATGACAAATTCATACCAATATTTTCTTCCCTGGAGCCTGCCTGTCAGTTACAGATTTTACATATAGGCAAAGACAGAGGAAACTGACTGGTGGTGGGGTGGGGTTGGGGGTGGGGAGAGAGAGAGAGAAGACAGAGAAGACAGGAGGATAAAGGCTTGGAAGGCAGAGTTCCAAGACAGAATAGGGTCTGAGTCAAGAGATTTCTTACCTTCAAGTCAAACAAAGGGCAATCAGAGATAAGAGATCTCTGCATATTCTGAAATTAAAAGATCATGGAACACATTGTAATGTTAAGTCAAGCTTTCACAGAAGGAAAACATAAACTATTGCATTTGGCCAAATTAACTCATAATTGTACAATAAATTCTTGGCTGAGACTAAGATCACAAGCTGGTTCTTGTCATCCCCGTCCAGCAGGCTGGGTTTTCAAATCACATGGTCTGTTAACACTTAAACTGATACAAGTGATAACTATCCTCTACACTTTTGAAATATCACCATGTAGCTTGTCATTGGTAAACTCTGGAAGAGGCTGAAGGCATTGCTTGTAGCTTTATATTTCAGGAGCGGGGCCATGGTTAACTTACCATTCTGCTTTTATGTTCCTAGGTTTCGTAGCTTAACAACAGCGTTCTTCAGAGATGCTATGGGTTTTCTTCTACTTTTTGATCTGACAAACGAGCAGAGTTTCCTCAATGTCAGAAACTGGATAAGTAAGTGTTATTGTTCCCCAGTGTCCTGCTACACACTCCCCTCTTATTTATAGAATGTCTTTTTACGCTCTACTTCTGTGATACATTTTTTGGAGGAGATCTTAGTGCAAATACTATTTTAAGGAGGAAGGTTTTTAGTTTAGGGACAAAGATAATTGAAATACGCTGCTTCTCCCTGGTACTGATAACTTTGATTTGTTGAGTACTTCCTGTGCTCCAGGTCCAAGGCAGCACTTTGTGTGTGCTGTCCTTTTCAGTCTATCCCACAGAACAGACTCTTTTTCCCATTTTATAGATGAGGAAGTAGAAGCCTAGAGAAGTTAAATCTCTAAGTATCTGCTTGTCTATTGTATGTTATCAATTCTTCTATCATCTCTGGGCATTACATGTATATTACATAGATGAAGATAGCTTTTGAAGACTTAATGGATCATACCCCCGGCTTCATGTCTTTTCTGTGCTTAGAGTCCCTTTCTAGCTTTTAGGGATAGAGCATCTTTCAGGAGGATTCTGCCATGGAAAACTCTACAACTGCATTGATAAAAGTGATCCCCAGTGCAATATATGTCAGTCTTTATTTTGGAGAGATTTTAACCTCCTAAATGGTTCGTAGCCATTTAGAATTCTGCCACTTGACTGCATAACAGCTTTCAAATGTATGTTTTTCTTATTTAGTCATATTAGTGTAACCCTAGAGAAGCTATTAGAGAAGCCTGTAATATTAAATTTTTAACATCTAAATCTTTAAAACACCGATTTAAAAAGACCTGATACTTAAAAATTACTTACTGTTTTGGGATTATGAAAGGGTAATTGGCTATAGTTTAGATAGTAGAAAACCTTATTTTAAAAATGAGTTTGAAAATAATTTAGCGCACTGTGGTTTTCACATAGTTTGTGTCTGATCCTCACAATCACCCTGTGCAAAGATTCAGGTCAGTGTTGCGTCCTTATTTCAGGAGAAGGACATTGAGCCTTAAAAAGTAATAGACTTATCCAAGGATATGAAGCTTTGGCTGTCAGTTTAATGGCCTTTTATGACCGTTCTCAAGTCAGTTGGCCACTAAGAGTTGAAGAGCTATTAATTACTTTAAATATGAGTTCCCCAAATATAATAATGCTTACTGGGACTTCACTTCGCTAGATGCCTGGCTGAGTTGCATACCTCATTATTTCCCTTGTAGCTGAATGACAGTGGCTACTTAAGGTCCCTTACTCTCAGCCCATGCTTATCATCCCTCCTTTGCATCATCAGAACAAGTTCTGGGGTTTTTTAAAATCAACCATTTTATAGGGATCACTAGAGAGTGCTCACAGAATCTTAGCATCGAAAAATAGCCCACCTGTTTTTCACAGGTAGACACTAAAACTCTGAGACATTAGATAAATATTGCCTATCCTGGCTAACTAGTTGGATAAAGAACAAAAGTATGTGAAAATATGTATACACATTTATGCATTTTGTTTTCCTTAGTAAAAGAATCCTGGCCGGGCGCGGTGGCTCAAGCCTGTAATCTCAGCACTTTGGGAGGCCGAGACGGGTGGATCACGAGGTCAGGAGATCGAGACCATCCTGAGCTACACGGTGAAACCCCGTCTCTACTAAAAAAAATACAAAAAACTAGCCGGGCGAGATGGCGGGCGCCTGTAGTCCCAGCTACTCGGGAGGCTGAGGCAGGAGAATGGCGTAAACCCGGGAGGCGGAGCTTGCAGTGAGCCGAGATCGCGCCACTGCACTCCAGCCTGGGCGACAGAGCTAGACTCTGTCTCCAAAAAAAAAAAAAAAAAAAAGAATCCTTATTGCTCAATTAGATAAAGAACATTTATATGTATTGAGGATTTTATGTCTTTAATGGAAAGTATTCTGCACCCCTTACCATTTAAACAAAAAGGTATAATGTTCAGTGTCAAAAGTGGTAATATCAAATCTTAATTAGGAATAAACATTTGTTAATTATCTGTACTTTTAATTTTTCTTCTTCCTGTAAGCATTTTGACTATTACAAGGATCATTCATTTCTTATTTATTTATTTATTTTTTTTTTTGAGAGGGAGTTTCTGCTCTTGTTTCCCATGCTGGAGTGCAGTGGTGCGGTCTCGGCTCACTGCAACCTCCGCCTCCTGGGTTCAAGTGATTCTCCTGCCTCAGCCTCCCAAGTAGCTGGGATTACAGGCGCACACCAACACGCCCAGCTAATTTCTGTATTTTTGTAGAGACTGGGTTTCACCACGTTGGCCAGGCTAGTCTCCAACTCCTGACCTCAGGTGATCCGCCCACCTTGGCCTCCCAAAGTGCTGGGATTATAGGCGTGAGCCACAGTGCCCGGCCCATTTCTTATCTTTTAATTAAAATAATAGCTTAATACACACAAATACACACATGCGTGCACACACACACGCACACACATAAATATCAGTGGTGAGTGCCAGAACGCAGTGTTGCATTAAAGAAGTAGCTGACTCATGGGCCCTGATTGGCCTGGGAGAGGAGAGCAGGTCTATATACCCTCCCCTTTCCCTTTGCTCCTTGCAGACCCTTCCCTCTCACTCAATCTCTCCATGCACTCCTGACAAGGGTGATAAAAGTCTAAAGTAAGCCCCACTCAGTTGAGGAGACAGAACAGAGGCTCAGTCCTCTGGGCCTGGATTGAAATCTGAAAGGAATTTGGTAGTGTGGTAGTCACTGCCCTGTCTTCCTGGAGTTCAGAGGAGTAAGCAAGTCATGCCCAGTGCTAGTGTGTTTCCTAAGGAAACTTTAAAGTAGCCTACATTTCTAAACTTTCTTCTGTAGACTCACGTAAGTGGTGCAAGAACCCAACAGTATATATTTTACTTATTTTTACCTCTTTATTTTTTATTCTCATTATTCTCTCTGTCTGAAAAACCCTTTCCACACCTGCCCCCAATTTTTTTTTGAGAAGGAGTCTTGCTCTGTCACCCAGGCTGGAGTGCAGTAGCCGGATCTCAGCTCACTGCAAGCTCCGCTTCCCGGGGTTACGCCATTCTCCTGCCTCAGCCTCCTGAGAGCTAGGATTACAGGCACCTGCCACCACACCCGGCTAATTTTTTGTATTTTTAGTAGAGACGGGGTTTCACCATGTTAGCCAGGATGGTCTCGATCTCCTGACCTTGTGATCCGCCCCTCTCCGCCTCCCAAAGTGCTGGGATTACAGGCTTGAGCCACTGCACCCGGTCACCTGCCCCCATTTTTTAACCAACTGGAGTTCTGCTTATTCTTTAAAGCCTAGCAAAGATGGCGTCTGTGAGATTTCCTGTGATAACCTTAGTTGTTTTAGATGTTTTCCCTCCTCTTAACCCCTATTACATTTTATACTGTTTATAGGGTCCTTATCACGTCCAGTACCAGATCGTAGTTATTTATGTAGGTGACTTTTTTCTTAGTGAAGTTTTTAAAATAACTGATTAATTTATGATAAACACAATCTTAGTAGAAAAATTAGGAAAAATGAGACAAAAAGAAGAAATCACCAATAATCATGCTTCCTAGACTGCCCAAAATAAATACTGTTAACCAGAATTCCTGGTGATACTTATATGCTCTTCTAAATGCTTTAATATATTAACTTAGTAGTTCTTAAATGTGAATATGCATCTCAGTCACCTGGCGGACTTTTAAAAACACAAATATCTAGCCCCATTTCCAGCATTCCTGATTCAGTAGAGCTGGGGTGGGACCTGAGACTTGGCATGTCAGCAAATTCTTAGGTTATGCTAAGGCCGGTGGCTCACAGTGTTTACCTGCAGAATCGCTAGATTAATTCATTTTAATCCTTACCTTGACTGTGTAAAGTAAATAGTATCATTATCACCATTTACAGATGAGGAAATTGAGGCAGTCAAATAACTTCATCAGGGTCACATAGCTAGTAAATGGCAGAGCCAGGATTCAACCCTAGGTACACTGGATTCTGAGTCCTTGCTCATAGCCATCACACTGGGCATGGACCCTAGAACGCCTTATAAGGCATTAACAGAGCACAGAACCACTCTGGAGACCAGAAAAGATAATGAGGTAACCATGAAGCAAGTCTTGAAGGAAGGTTGTGGTTAAGTATTCGATGATGTGGGAACAGCGTATGTAACAACCTGGAGGAAAGAAAGGGCATGGCTTTTCATGAAATGGTACACAGTTTAGTCTCTCCTCTGTAGGTCTTATTACCCCGGTTGCCCCATGAAGGCAAAGAACTGTTCTGAAATTCCATGCAGAGTATCAAGCCTGTGCTAATGCTCGGTAAACACCTACCTCCTTGACTTTCTCATGATAAGATATAATGAACACGACTTCATAATGAGGAACTAAAATGTCCACACTTTTCTGGTTAACCATGATGAAAAAATAAATTAGGCCATAAACTTTGAAGTATGACTTACTGTGGAAGTTTAGGCCTTAATTTTATTCTGGGGTTGATGAATCAGAAATGAGGTGTTATTTTCCTACTTTGAAAGATTAAACTATTTAGCTTAGTGAAGCTCTTTGGTTTGAGTCAATGGCTTTTTATAATTGTGCCTATTTGCAGGTTTTCAGGTGAAATAAATGCTGTGGAATGAGAATTATAGTCCTCTGTTTCCACTTGGTTTTGGTGACAGAATCATTTCCTGTTTATTCTGGGTCTTTCCTTCTCGTTGAAGCCTGTATCTTGTTTGTTTTAAATGAGTTGATTCTGCCCTAGGATAATAGAAAAATGTGGAAAACATTTTGGATAGAAATAGATTAGTTTGGAGAAAAACAATTCTTTTAGAAATGTCATTGCTATGGAGAAAAAAACACATAAAAACAGTTTTAAGATTAGCAATAAACCCTAGGAACTCCTCCAAGTTTCTTTTCAAACAGCCATCATAAAAAAGAAGGGTGTTTTGTATGTGTGTGTGTGCACATGTAGGCCCTCACACTTGAGAGGTAGCACATTCTCTTATCAACTCTCTGATATCAATGAACTGGGGTATGTGCTTGAGAATGGTTTTATATTTCTGCCCCAACTATTCAGCTTTACAGATAAGATTATTGATGCTTTGAAAGCATTATATCAATTCCCAATATCTATATATACATTACAGTCTTCAAAGCACTTTTGCGTGTTTTGTTCATTGATCATACACTTACATTATTATTTACTTATATAATAATAAACTTTCCTATATTAATAGGCCAGCTACAGATGCATGCATATTGTGAAAACCCAGATATTGTGCTATGTGGAAACAAGAGTGATCTGGAGGACCAGAGAGCAGTGAAAGAGGAGGAAGCCATAGCACTCGCAGAGAAATATGGGTGAGTAATTTTGTGGAGAAGTCTAGAGAAAACATTTTCGATATAAACATTAGCAGGAGAATGGTAATGAAAAAGACAAAAGTGGGAAATTAAAGCATAAACCTCAGCCATAGGCCTTGGGGCATGTTGAATGTTTCCTTTTTATATTATATGATAGTAGGATCCTTTGAAAATGCATGTGGCAAGGGCTTCCTTCAGTGCTTTGGTCCCATTTTCTCAAGCTCTTGGCATTTGCAGAGAGACAACTTTGAGTTGTCTCAGAGGCGCCTTAAGAGTGTAAGGTCTTCTTTCCAAGATGCAAATAAGAGACTCCTGGGGTAAAGAAATCCTCCATGTTAAGCAAGGAAATTTCTTTTTTCTTTTCCTTTCTTTTCTTTTTTTTTTGAGACAGAGTCTCACTCTGTTGCCTAGGCTGGAGTGCAGTGGCATAATCTCAGCTCACTGCAACCTCTGCTTCCCGGGTTCAAGCGATTCTCCTACCTCAGCCTCCCAAGTAGCTGGGACTATAGGAGTCCACCACCACGCCTGGCTAATTTTTGTATTTTTAGTAGAGATGGGGTTTCACCATATTGGCCAGGCTGGTCTTGAACTCCTGACCTTGTCATCCACCCACCTCAGCCTTCCAAAGTGCTGGGATTACAGGCATGAGCCACCACACCCAGCCTCAGCAAGCAAATTTCAAAGCCACTTCATATACTATTATAGAGAACGCTAGCATATAAGAAGAGGTTATTGGTTACTGCAGACTAGATGCTGGTTTTGAAATTTCTATGCTGGGAGAGGAGCGTGAGATCTCTTTCGGCTTAGTCTATGGTCTTGTGGTGGAGGGTTGGCAAAATACTGTCGTTCTCCTTGAGTTCCGGGAATAGGATCATAGCAGCAGCAGCAGCATGAACTGGACATGAAAGAAGTGGTCAGCTGCTGCTTATTAAAGTATTAAAGTGTTAAGAGTGCCTCTAAAAGGAATTTGTACTTTACTTTCTTTCTACCTCTCATACAATGAGAACCCATATGTAAATTCAAACCCTTACTAGCATTAAAAGAGGAAGGAAGCAAGTGGGTTGAGAAGGGAGGGGAGGGAAATAGAGACGGTGTAGATGGTGTAGGGGATGTTACCCAGCTTGTGGCCTTGGTGGTTGGCAGAATCCAAGGAGGCCAAGGAAAAACCTTTCCCTTTTTATTGTGTGATCTTCTTTATTCTTTCTTTGGTTGATAGAGGTTCGGAAAGCTGGTAGGGTTTCTACTGCGAAGGGACGGGGAGGATAGGTTGGCCAGGTAGGAAGAAGCCGGACTCTGGAGAGGTTTGAATACCAGGTAAGGAGATTAGATTTGATCTCTGGGGGACAGGGAGTTGCTGAAAGTCTTTGAGCATGGAGGGATGTTATGTTTACATTTCCAGATCAGTCTAGAGGCTATATAGGTGGAGAGAGAGGAAAGACTAGAGATTGATAGATTGCAGTGGTCTGTGAGGTGGGCAGAGGCTAGCTTTGTGAGAAAGGAAAAGGAAGAATAAATCAGGAAAAAAACAGAGTGGGGCAGGATTTTAGGTTTTTTTCAAGTCTAGCTTAGCTGAAGGACTCCCCTCCACTATAGGCTTACACTGGCAAGGATTTGCAATTGCATGTAGAGGTTTTTACCCTAGGGCAGATGGTGTTTAACCATGTTAGAAACATCCAGAGAACTTTTAACCCATGCTCATGTCTGGGCTTCACCTCTGATCATCAGCCATAATTGATCTGGAGGAGTTTCTCAGGCAGGGTTCAACTGAAGAAGCGTACCTATACATGAAGGGCTCTGTTACAGGAATTTGAGCATATGCAATTGTGGGAGCTGGGTAAGTAGTCTCTGTAAGGTGTTGTCTTTGTGTCTGATGCTGAAGTTTGAAGGACAGGACAGGCAGACAGGAAGGGAAGAAGGATGTGAAGTGGGGGATAGATGGAAAAAGTGAGAACCAGCTGGTGCCCATGCTGAGGGACTAAAACCCATGTCACTTCCTGTTGCCTCTGACCTGGCTGGTGTGGGTGTCCTGCAGAAACTGGGGCCCTTTGTCAGAGGGCTAACAACATTCACCTGGCCCAGGTGCAGGTCTAGTTGCAGGTTTATGCCAACAAGATGAGCCAGCAGATAAGCGACAATGTATGAGGGCTATGAAATGGATGTCGCTTCACTTCCCACCCCCAAAATTGCCCCCAAATCTCTTTTCTGGCCCACCCTAACCAGAAAGGGAATTCTGGGAAATGTTGTTTAGCCTAGCCAAGTTGACTTATTACAAAGCCTGGGCATTGGTATCTTTTAAAAGCTCCCCACGTGATCTTCATGTGCAATGGTTGAGAACCCGTGACTTAGGTGATTCTGAGGTGGAGGTTGACAGAGCCTTACCGGCCATTCTGAAATGCCCCCCTGCTCCCCTGAGAGGCACTCATGTAATGTAGTAGAAAAGAAACAGGGAGAGATCAAATACCACAGAGAATACTGAAGTGTTGAAGCTGTGAGGTGTGTTGCAATGGGTAAGGAGGAAGTAAGTGATGAAGCAATGGAAACCATGGATCTAGAGCATTCTTTTGAGAGTATGTCAGTAAATGCAAAAAAAAAAAAAAAAAAGCAGAGGAGTTAGCTAGATCAAACAAGCACATTCGAGTGTATTCTCAAGTACTGGGCGGGGAGGGTCAGGCTTGACCTCTTGTCCCTGTGGGCTTTTTCAGCCCTTTGCTTGTTTCCTGTGCCTGGTTCTTAGGATTCCACAGCCTGTCTGGTATCACAGAACCTAACCTTTCCTTCTGTCATATGGGGTATGTGAGGGATGCCCTGTGCCCAAGTCACGATGGTTATGGAGTATTTCATAGAGAGAATCTCAATCTATAGTTTTTGAATTGGGTTAAAATGAGAAAAGAGGATTTAGCAGATAATGATTGAAAGTCTTGAAGAAAGAAAAGGGCTGAAAACAGAGTCCCTTAGGATATACAGAAAGCATAACATGTAGTTCGGTAGGCTGTTTGACACTTTCAGAGGAAAATATGGAACAATTTGGTTCACATGCATTTCACAAATATGGCATATAACTTTAATGATTATTTTCACAGGTGTTTTGTTTCATTCTTATAACATTTACATTGGTTGCACATGCACTAAAGGACTATATTGTTTAGTTTAACCATGTGCTAACAGAAAACAGGATAAAGTTTATGGCATGTCTTCATATAATTTGTATGTTGTTTGAGAAATTTATATTATTTTTTGTTACTATTTTGCTGTCTTCTATTCTCAAGTCATAAAAACAGATCACTGGGGCCAGGTGCGGTGGCTCACGTCTGCAATGCCAGCACTTTGTGAGGCCAAGGCAGGTGGATCACCTGAGTTCAGGAGTTCTAGACCAGCCTGGCCAACATGGTGAAATCCCATCTCTACTAAAAATACAAAAAAATTAGCCAGGTGTGGTGGCAGGCACCTGTAATCCCAGCTACTCAGGAGGCTGAGGCAGGAGAATCGCTTGAACCCTGATGAGGCAGAGGTTGCAGTGAGTCAAGATCGCACCATTGCACTCCAGCCTGGGCAACAAGAGCAAAACTCAGTCTTAAAAAACAAACAAACAAAAATAAACAAATTTAAAAAAACCCAGATCATTGGTTTACAGGTGGTTCTCTGGAATAAACATGCATTCAAAGAATAAAAAACCATGTCTCAGAAGAACTTTGTAAGCCTAATGAAGAACACTGCAGTACGAATATGGAATATTTATCTGTGTGTGCTGGGACAAGTAAATTTGAGAATGAGGACTTCATACAACAGACAAAAATGTAAAGGGCAAATTGTATGCATGATAATGAATATCAGAAAAAAAAATTTGTAGTGACCTGAGTCTACCCCTAATTTTCCATGGTTTTTTTTTTTTTGTTTGTCTGTTTTTTTTGTTCTTGCCGTGAAACTTG
Organism: Colobus angolensis palliatus; assembly: GCF_000951035.1. Lineage (NCBI taxonomy): Eukaryota > Metazoa > Chordata > Mammalia > Primates > Cercopithecidae > Colobus > Colobus angolensis. The sequence continues at coordinate 16,627,338 of NW_012115043.1, forward strand.
GTTAAATTGTAATATGAAGCTCTCAGGTCACTTCCTAACAAATCAAAGGGATCTGTATGGTAAACCAATTGAATTTTCCTGGAACAAATGCAACATAATGGTTTCTAATGTATTATATTGAGTGATATTTTCAATGAAGTTAGAGAACAAAACAAAGTTGTTCAAACTTGCACTCCTGCCAGCCAAATGATTACAGTTCACATGGTTCCTGAAACACTTTAAAAAGATAGCTACCAAGTCAGTGACAAATAGAAGAGAAAGCAGAATGAAATATTGGCAACATTCCTCTTTTAGAAGGTACTATTAGATCTCAAGCTTCAGTGTGCATCAGAATCAGTCACCTGAATGCTGGGTCCCACAGTTTCTGATTCAGTAGGTCTGGGTTGGAGCCCAGAAATTTACACTGATGATCAGTTTCCAGATGTTGCTGCTGCTGGTTCAAGACAACACTGAGTTCCTGTCACATACGCACGCTAGCAGATATTTTGCTTGACAGGTAAGCATGCTAGCGGTATTTTCTTTGGATAAAGTCAATCT
>NW_012115043.1:16628694-16630666 GCF_000951035.1 Colobus angolensis palliatus
AGTTTGAACTAGATGAAATGTGGTACAAATAGCTTGATCTCTAATAGTTTAATTCTTTACAAACTTGATTACATCTTTTCTTGATTTGAGAAATAGCGATGTAGCATTGGGCATGTTCGAAAAGTACACAAATAAGCCATAATCAAACAAAAGAGTGATTTGCAGAGCTCCATTTAACTCAGCAGAGGATCCGGATTTCATTTGCTACCATCTCCCAGGTTCAAACAGTCAGCACAGCAGCTGTTTTCTGGAAATGTTGTTCAATTAGCATCCAACAGGCTATGAAAAGGAGTGTGAAACTCACTTCTCACTTTAGTGAGACGTTTCTTCATAATTTCTAGATCCACATGGGAGCCAAATATCTAGTCATTTGACCACCACACCTACTCGCTGTCATTCCTGGCAACCTCTGACTGAGATTTAGGATCTTCTAGTTTTGTGAGAATAAATAATGGAAAAGAAATCAGAATGCTGACCTACGCCACAAGCAAGATCTTGGTGAAAAACTGCAAATGCTCATGCCCCTCTAAATGATTTGAATCTGTTTACTTACATTTTTTATTTTAAAATTTATGATTAATCTACTTTTGGAAAACGCATAATAATTGATGGTCTGCATGTACTCCAAATGGCCTTTAAGTGGCCACTTACAGACTGATAATACGATTAGCAGCACATTTTTTTGGCTTTCGCAGAAGGGCTCCATGGTGGTGCTACATTAGCACCACCATGTGGAGAGAAGGAACAATAGCAGCCTTTCTATGGTTAAAATGGGGACAATACATTCTCTTGATTTTTTTTTTTTTTTTTTTTTTTGAGTTGGAGTCTAGCTTTGTCACCCAGCTGGAGTGCAGTAGCACGATCTCGGCTCACTCTAACCTCTGCCTCCCAGGTTCAAGCGATTCTCTTGCCTCAGCCTCCTGAGTAGCTGGGGCTACAGATGTGCACCACCACGCCCAGCTAATTTTTATATATTTTTTTTTTAGTAAAGATGGGGTTTCACCATGTTAGCCAGGTTGATCTTGAACTTTTGGCCTCAAGTGATCCACCCATCTCGGCCTCCCGAAGTGCTGGGATTACAGGTGAGCCACCGTGTCCAGCCTGGAACATGATTTTCTTATGGAAAGAAAGTCTTAATTCAGGGTCTTTTCTATGGCTCTCATCTAGTTTGCTAGATGAGATTATAGCTCAATACTACTCTGGCACAGTGCTGAGAGTGGAGTGAACTCTATTCACTTGTTCCTGTAGAAATGAAAATCTTACTGCCTTAAATTGCTCAGAAAACTCTGATTAGTCTAAAGATTTTAAAGTTGTTAACCTGACTCCTGGTCCCATGACCTAGAGGTTTACAAATGGCAAGAAAATCATACTTTTAATTCAAAGAAGTTTGTTACTTGAATTTGGAGTTACAAATCTAAACTATGTCTTGTTAATATTGTGCATCTTTTAGCATGAGTAACTTGAAAAGTTAGAACTCTTATACCTTGAAATTATACCAATTAAATATTTGCTTAAGTTAATAAACAGTGGACAGTAGCGCACAGCTCTGCTAGAAGCATCAGTCATTTAGACCTCAGTATTAATCAATAGAGTAAGATCCATATTCTTCCAGCATTTAATGAAGATTGCTTGGAAAGTGAGGAGTTTGATGAGGAGTGAGGGAGGCAAATGCTTTGGAGCATGAAGCACTTTGGCCAGGACGGGTCTGAGTGCAGCATCTCTGATGTAGGGAGGCATGGTCCCAGGTACCAGAATTAGAGCAGTATTGTGGATTTTATAGCTCAACTACATTGTGGATTAAACCAATTTCTTGGTTAGTCTGCAAATTTATTTTTATTTTCATTTCACACAACACACAGACTGAGAATTTAATGTTTACCATGTTGCTAGTAACATTGCATTTTTGGGATGATGTATTCTGAGTTTTTGTTTTTCTTTTCTGAGACAGAGTCTCCCTCTGTTGCTCAGGCTG
>NW_012115043.1:16634961-16636402 GCF_000951035.1 Colobus angolensis palliatus
TTGAAAACTCTCATTCTAAAATTCTATTCTTGTAGCAATGGCATCACAAACTATCCCCAGGATTTTAGCTCAATAATATTATAGATTCTTGAAAATAAACACATATTGACTCCAGTCACAAAGGATTGCCTCTTCAAGTTGTTTATCAAATATTACCTGTGACTAGTGGGGGACAGAGATGCATTATCTTCAATGTGTGGGCAAGGTGATAGATGAAGATGGAGGAAAAAAGATTGACAGTAAATAAGAGGCAAGCAGGAAGTTTGAAAACTGCTAAGACCATGTCATTTTTCCCAACAAACTTTTTTCTGATTAAGATATTTTAGAGTCAGCAAATAAAAGGATGATAGAAGATGAGCGTGGTAGAGTTAGTGGAGCAACTCTGCCTTGCAGAACTCACAGGTGGGTGGATAAACACTCAAATGAGGTGATAGTTTCTCACCCAGTTTTTAATAGCTGTCCTAAAACAGAGAATTGCAGAGATTCAGTTGCCAGGCCCTTTTCACCTCCTGGAGGAAGTTACCAAATAATAAGACAGCATTACTGAGGAGTCATAATGGAAAAATAGCCTAATGTCCCTACACGTACAGCCTCTAAATCAGTGGTCCCCAACCTTTTGGCACCGGGAACCAGTTTCGTGGAAGATAATCTTTCCATGGACCAGTGGAGGTGAGGGTGGTTTGGAATGATTCAAACATAGTACATTTATTGTGTACTTTATTTCTATTATTATTACATTACAATATATAATGAAATAATTATATGGCTCACCATAATGTAGAATCAGTGGGAGCTCTGAGCTTGTTTTCCTGCAACTGGACAGTCCCATCTGGGGGTGATAGGAGACAGTGACAGATTATCAGGCATTAGATTCTCATAGGAGAGTACTACCTAGATCCTTCACATGTGCAGTTCACAATATGGCTTGTGCTCCTATGAGAATCTAATGGCGCTGCTAATCTGGCAGGAGACAGAGCTCAGGTGGTAATGCGAGTGATGGCGAGCAGCTGTAAATACAGATGAAACTTCGCTTGCTCGCTGGCCCCCTGCTTACCTCCTGCTGTGTGGCCTGGTTCCTAATAGGCCATGGATTGGTACCAGTCTATGGCCTGGGGATTGGGAACCCCTGATCGAAATATGCTTCTTAGTCAAGTCAGAAGTGAAAGAGTTCTGAAAAGATCTGTAAAAGCATTAAGAAGTTAAAAAAGAAAACTTTACCAAGCTCTCATATAGAAGCTGTTACTGGCCAAGAAAGAATAAAAGAGTAAAGTAAATTGTAATCAGAGTCACTGATGTAGTTGTTAACATGCTATGAGAATACAGAAAAACAAAAACATTCTTTAAGAAAAGTAATCGTGGAGGACTTTAAAGTTCTAATTTTACTGAATTCAACTGCAGGACTCCCTGAGATGATAAAATAACTTTTTTTTTTTTTTTTTTT
>NW_012115043.1:16636946-16645859 GCF_000951035.1 Colobus angolensis palliatus
ATGACTTCGACAAGAAGACTGATTTCTCAAGATTATGTGAAAAACAGCCATACAGTTTTGAAGCAATGCTTTGTGAGTTATTTAAAAATTACACTTGTACCACAGGTCTCTGGATAACAAAACAAATGTATACTTAAGATTTGATGGGCCGGGTGCGGTGGCTCACGCCTGTAATCCCAGCACTTTGGGAGGCTGAGGCAGGTAGATCACGAGGTCAGCAGATCAAGACCATCCTGGCTCACATGGTGAAACCCCGTCTCTACTAAAATTACAAAAAATTAGCCGGGTGTGGTGGCGGGTGCCTGTAGTCCCAGCTACTCGGGAGGCAGAGGCAGGAGAATGGCGTGAACCTGAGAGGCAGAGCTTGCAGTGAGCCACGATGATGCCACTGTACTCCAGCCTGGGCAACAGAGTGAGACTCTCTCTCAAAAAAAAAAAAAAAAAAAAAGATTTGATGCTCTTGGGGATCTTGATGCTGTAAAATTCAGAATGTCTTCAAGTGTATGGTCCAGAAATATAGTCTGGAGTGGGTAAGTGGCAAAGCCTTTGATAAACATGGCCAGTGACCTCTGATAACTCCCCAAAGCCAGCGTTTTTTTCTTGTGTGGTGCACAAAATTTATTTTGAAAGCCCTCATACTAGTTTGGAATCAGTAGAACCTGTGGTTAAGATGGCTGCATTGGAATTAGCTGTGGACCCATATACTAACTCCACTACTTTGTAGCATTGTGAATTGGGCAAGTTCCTTTCATCTTTCTCAGCCTTAATCATTTGTGAAATGGGAATATTGTGTTCCTGAATACAGTAGTCATTATATTTAGTGAATCATGCATGTAAGACATGTAGTACTGGGTAGCTCAAGAAATAATTTTTGTTATTATTTTCTTCCATTTTAAATGACTCATATGTATCAGCTTGTTTCAATTCAGGCCTACCAGAACACTCTGAAGAGAATATACAAGAAATCCCTGAAGCAGAAAAGGGGGAAAAGCTTAAAAAAAAAAAAAAAAGTTATAGTCCAGAAAACTCATTTAATAAAATAGCATGTTGCAAAATTTGAATCCACCCCATTTTTTTTTCTTCTGGTTAGTAGTTTTGGAAATCAGTAATCTAAGAACTAAACACCGAGAAGACATTTCCTATTTTGTTTTACAAGATGTAGTATAGTATATGAGGAGCTGTATAGGAAAACAAGAAGAGCCTGCTTGCTTCTCTGTCATTTATTAACTGAATGACATTGATCAGACCGCTTAACTTTTCTGGGCCTTCCTTGCCACAGGCCTGCTTTCAGAATGTTTTTCTAACCTAAAGATTACACTAAAAAAAAAACAGAACTGATCAACGAATTTAGTAAAGTTGTAGGATACAAAATCAACATACAAAAATCATTAGCATTTATATACACCAACAGGGAACAATCTGAAAAAGAAACCAAGAAAACAATCTCATTTACAATAGCTACAAAGAATATAAAATGCCTAGAAATCAATTTAACCAAAGAAGTGAAACATCTATACAAGGAAAACTATAAAATACAGATGAGAGAAATGGAAGAGGACACCAAAAATGGAAAAATACTCCATGCTTATGGACTGGAATAATTAACATTGTTAAAATAACACTTCCCAAAGCAATTTACTGACTCAATGCAATCCCTATCAAAATACCAATAATATCTTCACAAATACCGAAAAAATCCTAAAATTTATATGGAATTACAAAAGACCCTCAATAACCGAAACAATCCTGAGGAAAAAAGCACAAAGCTGGAGACATCATACTACTTGACTTCAAAGTTTACAACAAAGCTATAGTAACCAAATCAGGTACTGGCATCAGACACATAGACCAATGGAACAGAACAGAGAACCTGGATATAAATCCATACATTTACAGACAACTCATCTTGGACAAAAGTGCCAAGAACAATGGGGAAGGACATTCTCTTCAATAAATGATGCTGGGAAAACTAGATATCCACATGCAGAACAATGTAACTAGACCCCTATCTCTCACCATATATAAAATCAACTCAAAATGAATTAAAAACTTAAATATTGGACTTGAAACTATGAAACTACTGGGAGAAAACATTTGAGAAACACTCCAGGTCATTGGTCTGGACAAAAACTTTTTGTGTAAGACCACAAAACACAGGTAACCAACACAAGACTAGATAGATGGGATTTATATCAAGCTTAAAAGCTTCTGCACAGCAAAGGAAACAACAAAATGAAGACACAGCTCACAGAATGGGAGAAAATATTTGCAAACTACCCATCTGATGAGGGATTTATAACCAGAATATAAAAGGAGCTCAAATAACTCAATAGCAAAAACCAATAATCTGTTTTAAAAATAGGCAAAAGATCTGAATAGACATTTCTCAAAAGAAGATCTGCAAATGGCAATCAGGTGTATGAAAAAATGCTTGACATCACTACTCAGAGAAAGGCAAATCAAAACTACAATGAGATAACATCTCATCCAGTTAATATGACTTTTATCCAAAATGTAGGCAGTAATCCCCCGCCATGAGATAACATCTCATCCAGTTAATATGACTTTTATCCAAAATATAGGCAGTAATCCCCAACCCCCCCCCCCCAAAAAAAAAACCCAAATACAGGCAATAGTGGATGCTGGTGAGGATGCAGAGAAGGGTGAACCCTTATACATCGCTGGTGGGAAAGTAAATTAGTATAAGCACTATGGAGAACAGTATGGATTTTTTTAAAAAAAAACTAAAAATCGAACTACCATATGATCCAGCAATTCCACTAATACATATGTGTATGTATATGTATATATATGTGTATGTATATATATGTGTATGTATACATGTGTATGTATATATGTATATATGTGTATATATATTAGTGGAAGTTTTCTTATAAGTTTTATGTAAGCTCTATTTACTTTTGGAGAGATATATATATATATCTCCAAAAGATATATATAGCTATATATCAGATATATCAAAAAGATGTTTGCTATCTGTACTCCCATGTTTATTGCAGCACTATCCACAATAGCTAAGATACGTAATCAATCTAAGTACCCATCAATGGATGAATGGATAAATAAAATATGGTTTATATATATAATGGAATATTATTCCACCATAAAAAGAATGAAATCCTGTCATTTGCAGCAGCTTAGATGGAACTGTAGATCATTATGTTAAGTGAAATCCCCAAACACAGAAAGACAAATGTTGCATGTTCTTACTCATACGAAGGTGGATCGCATGAAGATAGAGAGTAGATTGGTGAAAACCGGAGGCCAGGAAGGGTAGGAGGGAGTGGAGGATGAAGAGAGGTTGATTAATAGGTACAAGTATATGGTTTGATAGAAGAAATAAGATGTACTGTTCGATGGAACAGTCGGGTGACTATAGTTTACAACAATCTATTGCACATCTTGAAATAGTTAGGAGAGAAAAATTTAAATCGTTCTGTGTGAAAAGACAAATATTTAAGATTATGTCTACCCCAAGTATACTAATCTTTACAAATTGTATCAGTGTATTAAATGATCATATTGACTCTGAAATGATATTATGCATAAATAAAAAGTAAAGTTTTCTTAGAGATACAATTGAAGCTCCTTATAGAATTCCTTGCTGATTCCATTCTCCTTCCTACCTCCTCAGAGGGAACCACACTATTTTTACTTCCTATAGCAGATGTTGTTGGTTGCCTAGACAATATTCATGCCTTTCTTTATAGAATCCCAATTTCCTTTAGCTATCTACTCTGCTTCTAGAGGACATCCTACTTAAGAGAGGCAGGTGCCAGCCCCCAGTCCAGGCAGACTGGTCTAAGCCAGTGATGGGGTGTACCATTCCTCTCGCCAGAGTTTGGTTTAGGCATTGGCATGTGATACAGTTTTGACCAATGAGACATGAGGGAAAGTCTGCCAGGGACTTCTGGGAAGATTTCCTCTTTCCTGAGGGAGGCACACAGAGGAAGAGAGTCCTTTTTTTCTTGGAACTTTGGTGTGTTGAGATGTGATGCCTGGAATGTTTTAACTTCTGGGGTCATGAAGGGAGACTGTGGACAAAGGTGACATGTGGAGGATGGCAGAGCAGAAGGATGAGATGAATCTAGGTTCTTTGTTTCTACTGTTCAGCAACCAAATTAACACTGGAAACTCTAGGTCTGTGTTCATTATGCATGACAATAAATTCCTACTTGTGATTCATGCCAATTTGAGCCACAATTTTCTGTTACTTTTAGCTAAAAGCTGTCAAAATTATATATTTCTAGTCCAAGAAGTTATACTTTTACTACATAGATGTTTTTATAATGATGTGTAATTATTTTGTGTTCTTTACACAAATGATCTTGTATCATACAAGTTGTTTTTTTAATTCAGCATTTAATTTTTGCCAAGTTGATACAGTTTAAGCATTGTATGACTCATTGTACAAAAATATCACTATTCATGCACTTATTGATGGACATTTAGGTTAATTTTTTCCCTATTACAAATAGTTCTGCAATATCTATTCCATTAGATGATGCCATGTGTACATGTATGAGAGCTTCTCTAGGGCTGCGCTATCCAGTATGATAGCCACCAGTCACATGTAGCTATTTAAGTTAAAATTAAAAGTTCAGGGTTTTTGGCCAGGTGTGGTAGCTCACGCCTGTTATTTCAGAACTTCGGGAGGGGAGGCAGACAGATCACTTCAGGTCAGGAGTTTGAGACCAGCCTGGCCAACATGGTAAAATTAGCTGGGAGTGGTGGTATGTGCCTGTATTCACAGCTACTTGGGAGGCTGAGGCATGAGAATCACTTGAACCTGGGAGGCAGAGGTTGCAGTGAGCTGAGACTGCACCACCGCACTCCAGCCTGGGTGACAGAATGAGACCCTGTCTCAAAAAAAAAAAAAAAAAAAGTCACGTTTTTGGTTGCATTAGCCACATTTCAAGTGTTCAATAGCTACATGTGGCTAGTAGTTATTGTACTGGATGACACAGATACGGAAAGTTCCTGTCATTGTGGGAAGTTGTGTTGGATAGTGCTGCTCCAGGACAGGGTTTCTCAATATTTTTCATAGCATGACACCTGCAGAAAATAATATTTGTGCAGCTCATTGGGATAAATAGATAAGGCTGCTCAAGCTTGGAGGAGACTGGTTCAGGGACTCTGGCTGCCCTAAGACCTTCTCAGTTGTCCTAAGGACTGAGGGACTGCTGATGTCTCAGGTATCCCTGTAACTCACTTCCTGCCCATCAGCATGCCTTGGCTTTGCTTTAGGTGTATACCCAGAAGGGCTGTTGCTGGGTCATAGTGCATGCATGTTTCAGTTTTACCAGATATTACCATCTTATTTTCCAAAGTAGTTATAACAATTTATACTTACATCAGCAGTAAATGCATGTTCCTTTTTCTTCTCCTTGGCAATACTTGATATTGGGAAATTTTTATATTTTTGCCAATCTGGTGGGTGTGAGTTAATATACCATTATTTTAATGTGCATTTCCCTTATTGTGGGTAAGGTTGAACATTTTTTCATAAATGTAATTTCTTAGAATTTCCTGTGCATATCCTTAGTCTATTTTGTATTATCTTGTTTATTACTTTAATTCATTTGAGGAATTATTTTTTCAGATGCTAACCCATTTGCAAGTTATATGAAATATCATGTATTTTGGCCCGTCGCTCATCTTTTAGCTTTGCTTATGATATATGTTGTGGCACCAAAGTTTTAAATTTTAACATTGTCAAGATTATCAAACTTTTTCTCTGTGGTTTGAGCTTTTGTGGCTATATTAAGAAATCCTTTCTTATCTCAATGTCAAAAAGATAGTCTCTTATTTTTCTTCTAACAGTTTTCAAGTTTTACTTTTCACATAGAGGAATTTAAACAGCTTTCATACCAAGAATCAAGTTTTAAATTCTTACAAGTAGGCTGGGTGCAGTGGCTCACACCTGTAGTCCCAGCACTTTGGAGGCCGAGGCAGGTGGGCAGCTTGAGCTCAGGAGTCGAAACCAGCCTGGGCAACATGGTAAAACCCTGTCTCTACAAAAAAATACAATAATTAGCCGGGCATGGTGGTGTGCGCCTGTGGTCCCAGCTACTGGGAAAGCTGAGGTGGGAGGATCGATGCTTGCGAAGTCGCCTGGGGACTGAGATCGTGCCACTGCACTCCAGCCTGGGTGACAGAGACTCTGTCTCAAAACAAACAAAAAACCCTCCAACAACTTAAACAAAAAAAGATTTAATTCTGTCTCTGTCTTCCAGAATCCCCTACTTTATATCTTTTATAAATCTTTTTATAGTAAATCAATATATATTACCAAAATATATATTGCATAAATATGCTCCTTTAGAAAAATGAAAATTGCTTTTTTTTTTGAGGCAGTCTAACTCTATTGCCCACGCTGGAGTGCGGTGGCACAATATTGACTCACTGCAACCTCTGCCTCCTGGGTTCAAGTGATTCTGGAACCTCAGCCTCCCCAGTAGCTGGGATTATAGGTATATGCCACCATTCCTGGCTAATTTTGTATTTTTTGTAGAGATAGGGTTTCCCCATGTTGGCCAGGCTGGTCTTGAACTCCTGACCTCGGGTGATCTGCCCACCTGAGCCACTCAGAGTGCTGGGAGGCGTGAGCCACTGTGCCCAGCCGAAAATTGATATTTTGAAGAGTCTAAAATTTCCAGTTTTGCGTATCTACTAGAAATGCAGTGTGAGTATTTTATTGTCTTTTTCATGTTTTAATGTATTCTGGGGTGGTAAAATGTTTGTCACCTTGTATATCTGTATTCTATCGATTCTCTAATTTGAATTATCAAGAGCAAAGGTCACTGTCCTTTCCCTCCACATGTTGTTACCCGAGTTGTCTCTGTCTTCCAGAATCCCCTACTTTGAAACTAGTGCTGCCAATGGGACAAACATAAGCCAAGCAATTGAGATGCTTCTGGACCTGATAATGAAGCGAATGGAACGGTGTGTGGACAAGTCCTGGATTCCTGAAGGAGTGGTGCGATCAAATGGTCATGCCTCTATGGATCCGTTAAGTGAAGAAAAGGAGAAAGGGGCATGTGGCTGTTGAGAAGTCAAGTAAGCGACATAGTAGTTGAGGTGGCCCATGCCTGGGATCTTCTCTATGATTGATACATGGCACAGCGAGAGATTAATGGGCATTGTGTACAAATTGCTTCTCACCATCCCCATTAGACCTACCAATAAAGCACCTGGGTTTAAAATTAATTTGTTGCAGCTTTGAAATATTTCTTTAAGATTTAGCCTGAGAGTTAGGAGAAATATTTCAGAGCCAAAAGTGCCTTATAAAGCCTTAGCCTATTATAGTAAATCATTCAAGGATTTAGAATTTTGCAGTCACAGAAGAGTGTATTTATTATGTAGAATGAATGAGGGTACTGTCACCTGCCTCAATGTCGGTAGGCCCAGAGTCTTACATTTAAGATCTTACATGCAATCATAAAACTGCCACAGTCTTCAATCCAGATTTAAAGCCTCATGTCATAGGTGACATTCTAAAATCCCATTAAAGCCACTTGAGTGTTACATAAGAATATACATGCACATCAGCTCAATGTCTTTGAGTATTAATTTTATGTAAGCATTCTATTTAACATGAATTTAAGACGAATCATGGACATGTCTATAGACCTTGGATAAACTGGATTGACCAAATGTACATTCACGGTGACTTTTTTGTTGGTGGGAAAGGGATTAGGGTGGGGCAGCGTGGTTTAATGTATTATGAGCAACCAAAGTGGGACTTCTGGCTCCCTGCTATATTCCCATTGCTCTGAATGGTTGATTGAAGGGTCAGGGAACTAGATTTTATAACTTTAGTTCACTGTGATTGTACATTTATACTTGGCCTATGTGCTGGCCACATCTGAACACAGCTGGTGCTTATGCCAAATTATTTGTGATGAGTAAATATTTAGTTTCTTTTTCTTCATATTTATAATGTTGATCTGGCATCCTCAGGCTGCAGCTTAATTAGCTTATAAATTACTCATCTCTATCTTTACCAGCAGGCTCGGTATTGTTGAAATTTGTGTGTTGTTTTGCTTTTCCAATTGGTGGAATTGAAGTAATTAGTTTTTAATTACATAAGATGCCTGTTTGCTATTTGGTGGAAGATAGAAGTTCATATTGAAGCAGTTACATTTGTACTGTATTTCAATAAAAGAAAAATGAAGTATTCTGTAGCTATATTTTTCATAGAGCTCATGAGTATTTACTGTGCTTGCTGGGTCTTGCCAAGATCATGTATTCTGCTGTATTGCCAAAGTGTCCCCAGGGCTGAGACTGCCTCTAAATCCTGTTAGCTGCACAGCCACATAAAAAACAAAAAACAAAATATCAAGTATGCAGATGGGAAAAGAAAAATATGTGAATCCTCCCTTATTCAACAGGTATTTAAAAAGTATCAGGAAAATTGTGATAGTCTTTACACAACCACCAGCTATCACGTCCTGTTGAAATGTTTTAGCTAATCAGGAACACCTTTACCAAGCACCTGTGTGTTCAGGAAATCACTTGACAGATTCCAAATCACCTCGGAGCTTATGACCTGACCCCCACTCACGCGCATCACCTCTCCAGAGGAATGTGTCCTGGACACCTTTCAAATGGTGAGGAACAGGAACAAGGGTAGCTTTCCCTCAACCCCACAAAACAAGCTCGACCCTGAGGAGCCCGGAGAACAGCAACGTTTGTTTAGATGCTTTCCCACTGACCTTGTCAGAGCAAACGTTCCCATCCCACACCGCCCAGTGTTTTACTCTCCCTGGGATACCACAGCAGCGGTCAACCCTCAACAAGCGGGAAACAGAGGCCAAGCTGACAGGAGGCCTCTCTCCATTCCCTACTGAATTCGCTCAGCACACGGATGTTCCCAAACACATACGGCCC
>NW_012115043.1:16646454-16649008 GCF_000951035.1 Colobus angolensis palliatus
AAACCCCACACACAGCATACACGTGTGCATGCTTACTCCACACATGCCACCCCTTCACCCAATACTATACACGCAAACGCATGTATGCACTCCATACACACCCTCAAATACACTCACCAAAAATGATGTGTGTACACACTGCACACACACCCTCAAATACATACAACACACATGAACATGCTCACTGCACCCACACCTGCTAAATACACTCACCACATACGCACAAACGTGACACACCTGCACACTCATTTCAGACATCACACCCGTCACCAAATACACAGGTGCACACACCCCCAAGTCCAGAACCTGCAGACTCCACAAGCTTTGGTTTCCCGCACTGTTTCTCTCGTCACATGAGATCCACACACAGGTGTCATTTACTGACATCTAACACCCCGGGAGGCCCTTAGACAGAACTGCAGTCACAAATCGGCTTCATTCAGGCATTCATCATCAGCCTCCTGAAGCCACCTCCTGTCCCCATGGGAAGCGGGGGCTGAGACCGGAGACGTCACTGGGCTTACAGATCCCCAGGCTGGCAACCCAGCAAAATCAGGAGGGCTCGGCCACGGCCCTGGAGGGAGACGTGGCCCTGGAGGGAGACGGGTACTGGCTCAGGTATGCGGAACATCAGTCCTCATTTCCATACAGTGTCACCTACGACAGCCTCAGGTGAAAGCCAGTGGTTTGACATTCCTGGGATAGACAGTCCTGGAATTACAAGGGAAGCTTTTTACTCCTCTCCTCTGAACACATGAGGTCCATGGTCCCCTCACATCTAACACTGGGAATCCGAATCGGTGACTCCTTGTCCACCTGAGGACCACCCAAGAGGATCCACACACCTGCTGCGACAGCAGCACCGCACTTGGTCTGTAGGGGAGCAAAGCAAATCCCACCTTTATGACTAAAACTGGATTACCCCGACACTGGCAGCCTGCAGTGTGTATATCGTCAAGCCCCCACATCTGCGCCACCTGCAAGAGGAACACAAGCCCTTAGTCCCCGGTTCTCAGGACGGCCTGTGAGGTGGATGCTGGCACCCTTCTCATCTCCCAGTGGAGAGGAGAGAAGGCCAGGGTCAGGGCTGGTGTATCAGGAGGGTCAGGGTTCAAACCCCATTTGCCTCACAAAGCAGACCTTACCGTTCAAGTGACTTCTATCATCAGCCTTAAAATGTACCACAGTTACCAGCAATTCTGAGTGCTGTTCCTTGGGACGTCATAAGCAAACATTTTGTTAGAAAGATTTTGCCAAATCTGCTTTCAAAATCCTGTGTTATGAAATGACTAATGAAAATTTGAGCTATGAAATAAAGCACATAGTTAAATGAATCCCAAAGTGACTATCGCGAAGGAAGCTTTAACTTGAAGTGAAAAATATCCTCTAAATGACATCAGCCAGAATTATCTTCAATCATTACTGATCCCATATGCTTCATGAATTATACAGCATCATCTCAGATATGAACTTAAAACCATTAGCTGAATGCACATTTCAGCACAACCAGAGTTCTGCTATAATAAGCAGCACAGGCGTGTCTGGAGAAGATTTTAATTGGGACTACAAACGATGCGCACGATCGTGGTAAGAGGTTTCATGCTGGCTGTTCTCCAAGGTGCGACACAAACACCACTAACCTCACATTTCTACCTGGGTAATTTAAAGTCATTCCTCAAAACACACTGGTTTCACTGAGTTGCATTTTCAGGTGAACACGCACAAATCATTTCAGGGAAACAAACGTCACTTTAGGCTGTGTGTGGTTTCTTGACTCCCGTGAATAACTCAGCGTTCACCCTCACTTCTGGATAAGGGAGAAGATGCAAAGAAATCTGTTAAAACAAAGACATGAAAACAAGTTTAAGAAGGGTTTGACAGGTTCCTCCTGTCCCCCTGGAGGGGAGATGAGGACACCTGGAAAGCTCACTGGGGACAGGAGCACAGCCTCCTCGGCGTGCCATGGACACCGCCTCGCCAAGGGGAGAGGATGATGCCTGGAAGACTCACAGGGGTGGGAGCACAGCCTCCTCAGTGCTTTCTACACTCAGCAGCTTCAGAAATTGCCACAGAAGCAGAACACATGAGAACTGAGACTGGAACACCCCCAAAGAAAGGGGACAAGGGGTCAAAAAATGCATTCGGATCATTACCAAGGAGCGCGGGCATGAAGCCGCTTCAAAGACCGTGTGAGAAGTCACTCATAGGCGTTTCAGAAAATAAGGGTAGCGCGAGATTGCTCGATCAGCTCAAACAGGCTGCCGTCCCTCAGGCCATGAAGTCCCTGATACGAGCCTCTCACTGAGCAGAAGTCCCTCGCATCTCTACCAGAGAAAGTACTACAAGCCGACACATAACCTCATGAAACCTGGGCTTCAGCCCGTCGACAACAGTGAGTCTGACATGGTACATCCGTCCAGATGGTTAAAGACCCCAGGAGTTCATCAGACAACCTCGAAGAGCTGTGTCTGTCCAGCCCCTTTTCCAAGTTCTGGATGATTTTTCCTAATGTATTATAAGCAGCATGTTGCAGTAAAGACATAATTAGCTGACT
>NW_012115043.1:16649598-16649904 GCF_000951035.1 Colobus angolensis palliatus
GGTGGGAGGCAGGCCTGGGAGGGTCACCTAGCATCCAAGCTCCTCACCCACACAACCGGAACAGGCTCAGCTGAGCAGCACACACAAACACGACTAATTCTCCCCCAGAAAGAAGACGAAAGGCAGCACACTGCCACTCCAGGCGCCCTGCAGGTGAGAAGACTGAGGAGAGCCAGAGGTACCTTTAATCTGGCTTGCATGGTGGAGGGAGGGGAATAATGCCACTCACTTGAGTGTTGCACAATTCTTTCTAGCACTGAGTGGCAGAAAACAAAAATTATAGATGCTTCCTCAGAGAAATGTTTC
>NW_012115043.1:16652748-16653521 GCF_000951035.1 Colobus angolensis palliatus
CAAAGGCACTGCCCTAAGCAGAGGTGAGGCCTCAACAGCTCCCAGGCACAACCTTAACACACAATGCGGAAGGCAATTCATTTCAAGGGCCTCAACGTGAGACCAGCATAGCCGTGAAAATTGCATTCATTTCACAACAGAATGAAATTCATAAAGAACTGCTGAGAAGCGTGTGATAAGTTACATAATCACTGTTCCTTAGATTCTGATGGTTGACTAGCACAGAAATAGCTTCATGGTACAGTTCAAACAGGAGAAAGGGAGGTAGGGGTGCTTTCCACACCAAACACGGCCTGCAGGAAACGGACACTCTTCCTCTAAACGGGAGATCCCAGGAGTGATGTGATAAACCATGGTGAGAGGCACGGAACTGTGCAAGCCGGAGTCGCGGCCTTTGCCCCACCACGGAGCCTGTGTCCATGAACGATGAGGCTCGAATGTCAGGCCAGAGCAACCCAGGCAGTTATCAGGGGATAAGAAAATGAGCGCACGGTGGAGGCAAAGGTCTGAAATTGCGCAACAACTTCGAGTCAAGTGGGACAAACCGACTCTAAATACAGGTTCCAAAAACCACCACAGAGAGCTGTTCCTCGGCTATGGAAAGGCTAAGTGACTAATGCCCACATTGAGCATCTGCTCCCAGAGACGACCCCGGTGACCTAAGGCCCAGCTCCTCCGAACCCGCGCCGAACCTCAGTGAGGAACTTTGTTGGTATCTTAGGGCACATTGCCATGTTCCCTTAAAATCTGGTATTTCATCAACAATGCAGGCG
>NW_012115043.1:16657646-16658230 GCF_000951035.1 Colobus angolensis palliatus
CTCTGCATAGGAGTCCAGCACACTTTATTATGAATGACTCCAACAATGGCAGAAGTGGACGTGGAACCAGTGCTAACAACCAATTCAGGGTTTGTTCACTGTTTCTCCGTTCATTGTCACAACTCATTCTCACAGAGCAGCCGTGCACAGATCCTCAGACGTCTACACAGAGTGGGACAATAGCGCCAAGTCACGTGAACGTCCTGTTGCAGACTGGGAGACACCGGTCAGACACGGAGCCAGGCAGAGCACAGACCTCGCGTTAAATCGGCTCCGTGTAAACAGCACTCCCTGCCAAGCCCTTTCCTATCTGCACAGCTTCTACAAATTCAACTCTCCCACCTGACACCTAAGAATACTGCACACCCCCATGTGAACCCCCCATTTACCTCCCAAAATGACCCGGCATGGCCGAGTACAAAACCTTTCAACATAAGGGAACTGGAGGGGATGTGGGGCTTTCTCGAGTCCCTGCTGCATCCTGATGGGAGGGCCCAATGCTTCACACCCCTAATGAAGGGCGGGTCTCTTCGGCCCCCCGGCTTTCACCTGGAGCTTAAATCAGCATTAACTAATTTCACTTT
>NW_012115043.1:16658280-16659456 GCF_000951035.1 Colobus angolensis palliatus
AATAAAAAGTGAATTCCAAGTGTAAGATCGGAGGACCTGTTCACATGGCTTCAGGTTCTGCTACTGTGTTTCAACTTAAGAAAACGGTTCTGTGTGTTGGTAACAAGGCCTGAGAGTCTATGTGAGAGTCTGTGTGGCTGTAATCAGGGTTCGGCTTGGCTCCCTAGCAGACGGTGTTACACTGTTACATTATCTTCTACAAGAAATCCTGAAAAAATGAAGGCCGAATAGACATACACACCCTCCCAAAATAATCCAAATGTCCACCGATACGAAAAACAGATGAATTTCCGGTTTCCATCATGGACTATTCCTCAGCAGTAAAAACAAACTATAGCCACAGGTGCCAACTAGGATAAAGAAAACCTTTTAAACACGCTTAAAGTGAACTGATTAGGCAGAATTCCTCAGTTGCAGGCATCTGCTCCAAAAGGGCACTATTCTGAATTCTGTGATGTAGAATTGTAGTTAGCAACCCTGTTTCGAGGCACATCTAGAAAAAAGCAAAATAATGACTACACAATTTTAAATTCTTTGTAAATTATAACTAATACTATGAAAATTCTAAAAACGTGAAAATCTTCCCAACTGTTCTTGGACAAGCTTCAAAATAAATACCCTGGCATTGCTTGCCACACCCACAGGTGTGCCAAAATCAATGAAAATATAGCCCAAGTTAGTAGAATCGAAATCTGAAGATGTATGTACGAGCTGTCCCTGCCTCGCTATCTATACATCGTGTAGAAATTTAAGAGCAGCTAGTGACACTGCAATGCAAGGCTCAAACTAACTGGGTATTTGGAAACTTCTATGCAAACTGGCATTTTCTGTTTTTAAACACGGTGTTATTTGTACTTCAAACAGGTAACTGTTTGGTTCCCTTGGAAAAAATATAGCCATAAACCTGGTTTAAACAAAAAAATACGGGAGTGGGTATGAGAGACAGTAGCTTAGAAATTTTAAGAGTATCAGCAGGGAGCAGTGGCTCATGCCTGTAATCCCAGCACTTTGAGAGGCAGGCCCCAAGGGGCTTTTGAAGACACCAGTCTCTCTCCTCTGCTGCCTTCCTGCTGGACTGACCCCAGGACATTCACTGGGTTTCCACCCCTGTCTCATTCAACATCCCAAGGGTGGTCTTCATCCTCGTCTGGGGCTCAGCTCTGCCCCAATTTCGTA
>NW_012115043.1:16664666-16665140 GCF_000951035.1 Colobus angolensis palliatus
AATATGATCATGGCCTTTTGTGAAACCATGAAGAAAAGGTGGATATCTCAATATGTGTTTCCAGACTGGCTTTGTTCCTGAAGCACTAACTCTGTAGTGTAATCACATCACCACCTCCCAGCTGAAGGAAGCAGCACTGGCCACCGACCAGCTGTTCACTCGTGGGTCTGTGAAAGAAAGGCAATGCTGTCCAGGACAACGATGAGATGTTAACCTGAAAAGGGCAAAATTGCAGAGGCTGGAGGGACCTTCCAGGTAACCCGTCCTCCTCAGTGGACAGAGGACCCCCATGGGGCCACAGAGCCCAGAGCTCCAGTGTGTTCGGGGCAAGCACTCAACTGCAACCCTGATGATGTCCGAACGCCTTCTGCCCTTCTGTGTCTCTGCCCCACTAACAGGGAATCCGTGAATGCTAAGGAAATGTGATGCATTTCACAATACATGTAGATTTTTATCAAATAAAAGATAAACAGT
>NW_012115043.1:16670480-16670845 GCF_000951035.1 Colobus angolensis palliatus
TTGTTTTGGCCAATCGCCTGCTGACCCAACTGCAGAGGTTTTAATTACAGTGCTTTCATTGCATCATAGAAAGCAAAGTCATATAGATCAACTCAATATTACCACTCCAAAGGTTTAGTAAATCTCCAGATAATCAGGCAAACATTTTAAGAAGGTACATTAAAGTTTACAATACTCAAAATTTAAAACGGCATCCATGCTTCAAAAATCACCATTCCCATTTTAGATGGCCAAATGCATATGAGAAAGAAAGCAACGTGCTGAGTGCAGTTTTTTGTAATCTTATGGAGAGTCTGCCACTTTAAAAATGGCTCTAGTTCCTGGCTCCAGATGGGTGTGGTGGGTTGTCTCACTCAATTTCAACT
>NW_012115044.1:0-2011 GCF_000951035.1 Colobus angolensis palliatus
GTTCAGCTTACATGCTTTTAAGCCTCCCTAGGTATGATTTTCTGTTTTCAGCTCTGTATATCTTTGGCAAAAATAAGTATTTATTACACACAACCTGAACAAGGTATTTTTAGATCTAAGTGATTCATTTTAGAGTTTAACGTCAGTAGAAGCAAATTCACTGTTTAATGAGAGACTCCAGTTTTTGGTGGCAAGGTAATTATTGAATTGAGCTCATGCTGAAATTTACAAAGGGGAACTTTGTGTGTGCCATGACGCATGAGAATCATTACAAGAAGGGAAATGGAACCTCCAAGAGAATCTAAAGTTCAGTACTAAGGCCACATAAGGATAGTATGAGAAAGGATATTCTTAATTGTGAGCTTAGATTCAAAATTTCACCTCAATTAAAAACATTCCTTACACACAAAAGTATAAAAGATTAGTAACTCAAGAACAGCCATCTATATGATAAAGATAATCCACTTGTGATAAATCTGGCTTATTCTAGGAATCCAAAGATGTTTCTGGAAAATCCAAAAATGTAAATTATCACACTAACAGATTAAAAGAGAAAAATATTTTATGATCATCCCATTAGATGCAGAAAATAAAATTGATAAAATTGAACACCCATTTATAATGAAAACATTTAACACAATACAAATAACAGTTTTCTTAACCCAGTAAAATTCTTCAGCAGTCGTTAGTCTTACTGATAATAAGAGTGTTCTGTTCAAAATCAAGATAAAGATAAATGTGCTTTTTCACATTTTATTAAAGGTCCAAACTAGCCTAGTAATGCAAGAAAAGTAAATAATAGGAAAAGGAAAGAAACCGAAGGAAGCAAAATTTATTATAGTATCAATATTTACCTAGAAAGATTAAAATAAAGACAAATTATTAGAAATTAGAATAATTCAATACCATGGCTAGATACAAGTTTAATATTCAAAAATCAATTGCATTTCTATTCTTTGGCAACAAACAGGAAACATTTTTAAAAAAATATGCCTTATGTATTAGGAAGAAAAATGCATAGGATCTGAATGAATCTAACAAAATACATGTAGTATTTGTATTGGGAAATGTATTTAAAAATTTTAAGATATAAATAGAAAAATAAAACACATTTATATGTATGAAGATTCATGTAATGCAGCTCTCCCCAGTTGATGTTCAGATTCAAAGCAATTTCAGCAAGATTGTCTTGCAGGTCACTTTTCACTAAATGATGCTGGAATAGTCTATCTATATGAGAAAAACCATATGTTATACACAAATATCAGTTCCTGGCCTAGCCGTTTTGAATGTTCCTAAGCTGGATGTCTTTTTGACATGCCTTTATAAATTTATAATGCTCCAGGCTTTTCTCAATTTTCCTTGTTGTAGCCTTGGAATCAGCCATTTTTTTTCCAAGGAGCCCTGATTCCTTTTAGAGGAGAATGGTATTTGGACACCAAGGCCTGAGTGGTATGTGCACTCGTTACTACCAGTGTGTCCTTGTTTCTAGGCCCTTTCACTGCACATATATGCACACGTGTGTGTGTATGAAATCATGATTTCATAACTATAGCTCCAATCCCAGTCCAATGCTATAGAAAGGCAGCCTAGTTAGGTACCTCAGAACTCACAGAAAAACACCACAGACTGCCATCTCCTGAAACTCCATCCAGTGGCAGAAGACACTCAGAAAGAGGGTCCAGGGAAATGCTCTCCATCCTGTGGGTCTGGTATCTACTATTCCCTCCAGGGAGGCTGCCCATGCAGGTAGCAGCAGCAGGGATCTAAGAGGTGCCCTGCTAGGACTAGGCAGCCCAGGAAAGAGCCCTCTGCCTCTGCCAACTCACTACCCCACAATCCTGGTGTCTCTCACCCTCCACCTCATGGCAACAGGACATGGGAAGTACATTCTTCCTGCATCAGCAGCATGATTTGGGGCAGAGACAGAGCACCAGGGCACCAGATGAATCGAGCTGACCAGAATAGCACTAGCACTGCAAAGGCTCTGAAAACTAAACTGTCACTGTAA
>NW_012115044.1:5481-5798 GCF_000951035.1 Colobus angolensis palliatus
ATTTATTTAAGTTTGTTCATGATTATGTTTCTTGACTTACTTCACACTTACTTCACATTGACCCCCAGCTCTTTACAAATCTGTTTTTTTTTTTTTGAAACACAGTCTCACTCCATCGCCCAGCACCCAGGCTGGAGTGCAGTGGCCAATCCTGGGTCACTGCAGCCTCCACCTCCTGGGCTCAAGCGATTCTCGTACCTCAGCTTCCTGAGTAGCTGAGATTATAGGCACGTGCCACGACGCCCGGATAATTTTTATATTATTGGTAGAGATGGGGTTCCAGCATGTTGGCCAGCCTGGTCTCAAACTCCTGACCT
>NW_012115044.1:5975-7887 GCF_000951035.1 Colobus angolensis palliatus
CCAAATATTTTCCTTTTCCTGGCCTTCCGAGGATGCTATGGAAAAATAATTGTCTCAGCAAGAGCAGGTTGTAAATAATCAGTAGAAAAATAGAAATTCTGCATTGGGTTTGGTTGTTGGTATCTATTTTTAGCCTTGGAGATCAAATAGCTAAGTCAAAGATCAGAGTGGTATTTATAATTGTTGTAATTCTTATGAGGATCAGGTCTCATATTCAATGGTTTGAATATATGTCTGTAAAACATCAAGAAGTACCAAATATTGTAATCAGTCTGTGAGGCTTTGTGAAAATGACAGTGCACAGAAAGCTTATGACCTACAATGTATGTTGAAAGAGGTTAAGTAAAATAGTTTTTCATCATAAATTGTCGTATTATAAAGTGTAATTAACTACATGATGGTTTCTTCTCAGCAGATATTTATTTTAGCTCACTCTTTATCATATTCTATTTTTTTCTGTGTTCTATTTTTCATTTTTCATGATATTTCTCTATTTTCAGTTATCTTGAGAAGTCAGCACATCGTATGTTTGGTTCACTGTAGTTTTTTGTTTTCTTAGAGGGATGTCTAAATACATTGGATTTATCTGCTCTATAAACTTTGTTATTCTTACATCAATAAAGTATTACTGGCTATTGGCTATACTCATTTGTGTAATTTTAACTCATTTTACTTTATTTTCTCCCAGATTTGCCTGAGTGATCTTATAGCAGCCAAAATCTTAAGGTATACAGATTTTGATACTTTAATGTACACCTGTGCTCCTGAATTTGACTTCATGGAAAAAGCGGTATGAATGTTTCTTTTCTCCTTCTCTACTAATAGGAGTTTTTGCTCTAGTTTTAATCTGAAACTCAAAATTTTTACTCAGAAATAGTCAACTTGTTTTATATATATATATTTTTTACTGTAACTTTTGCTAATCTACCTTCCTCACTTGTTTTTTTGTCTGTTAAAAAAAAAAAGGTAGCCTCTATCTTATAGTTATTGATGATGGTTAAATGAGATAATCTGAGAGAGTGTTTAACATACAATATGACCCATAATAATTACTATTATTACAAATCAATTACTTTCAATAATCTAGGCCAATAGGAAATATGGGACCATTCAGGAAAAAGTCTCAATTCTTGTTTCTGTTTTTAAGAAATTCAGTTTTATTACAGTTAACACCCCAAATATTATAACATTTTTAACAAGGTGTTACCAAGAAAGGTATGCTACTGATGAGTTTTAATGAACATATAAAAATTCATTTTAAATTATACAAATGCAAGGTATTCTTTTTAAAAAGTTCATGTTATAAAGCTTTAAAATATAGGCTGGAGGTGGTGGTTCATCCCTGTAATCCCAGCACTTTGGGAGGCCAAGGCGGTTGGATCACTTGAGGTCAGGAGTTTGAGACCAGCCTGGCCAACATGGTGGTAACCCCATCTCTACTAAAAATACAAAAATTAACCAGGCATGTTGGTGCATGCCTGTAGTCCCAGCCTGGGTAGGAGGCTGAGACAGAAGAATTGCTTGAACCCAGGAGGCGGAGATTCCAGTGAGCTGAGATGATGCCAATGCACTCCAACCTGGGTGACAGAGTGAGACTCTGTATCAAAAAAAAAAAAATTGGTTTCTTTGTAGAATCATGGAACACAAGATCAGGAAGGGCTCTTAGAGACCATGCCATAAAGTTCTTTATTTGCAGACAAAGAAAAGCTTAAAAGATTTGCCTAAAGCACACACAAGCCAAGATCAGATCATGGATTCTAATAGATTCTAGAACTCTCAATCCATGGCTCTTTCCTCTATCTGAAGGTTAATTTTTTTCATAGAACATAACAAAGTTGCTACTGGATTGATTATTCCTTGTGTAATCATTATGAATTCTGAATTAGTGGTAAATAATAAAATTTTACATTCT
>NW_012115044.1:7937-8278 GCF_000951035.1 Colobus angolensis palliatus
GCTTGTCTGTGAAGTGGGCGTGAAGATCGTTGCCACCTTCCAACCTACCTCACAGGGGTGTTGTGGGGACACCATGATCTATGGATTGTTCATGTTGTTGTGCTGCGCCGGGAGCCGCCGCCCTCCGGAGACAGGGCAGCTCCCCTCCGACCCTAGCGCCTCCACCCTCCGTGGCCCCCGTTCCTCTCTTCCTGCTCTGTCCCTCCTTCTCCATCAGGGAGCAGCGTGACTTCAGCGAGTCCCGCAAGCACCTGGCTAGACAGTTAACAAGCACGTCCTTCCAGCCTGAGCCAGCGCAGGTTTGGGAGGGGGCTTCCTGCCCCCCCCCACGGTGTTCCAGC
>NW_012115044.1:14968-18061 GCF_000951035.1 Colobus angolensis palliatus
AGAATGACCTGAGGAAGTCTTGCAGCTGGATAGGCTGCCGAGAGGCAGAAGCTGGACCGGCGGAGGCCGACTGAAGGCCGAGTTGAGCCTGCAGGTGCCGCTGGGAACAGCAGCGATCCCTGGAGAGGCTGACTCAAGGACAGCGTGCGCCCACAGAGGCGGCCGGTAGGCCCGAGCTGGGCCGAGAGAAGCTGGCTGGAGGAAGTCTGAGGCCTGGAGACGCCGTCGGAGGGCAGGAGCCGAGGCTGGAGAGGACACAGTGAGGCCCGAGCCGGGCCTGGAGGGCCTGCCTTCAGGACGTTTGGGGTTTCCAAGGGCCGCCGAGGAGGAGCTATGCCAGAGCCGAGGCCAAAGCAGTTGCTGAGGTTGCTGTGAGGCAGGAGCTGAGCCTGCGGCCGCAGCCAGGAGCAGGAGGACCTGGGCCTGGACAGGAGGCCGGGAGGCCTCAACTGAGCCTGGAGAGGCCGGCCTGAGGAAGTTCTGGGCCTGCAGAGGACGCCAAAAGGCAAAGACGGGGCCTGGAAAGGCCCTTCCCCGTGACGAATGAGCTGGGCCTAAACAGGCCACTGGGAGGTAGGAGCGGGGCTCTCGGAGGTACTGAAAGGCAGGAGGAGTTCTGGCCTGGGGAGGCCCCAGTGAGGGGAGAGCTGGGCGTGGAGAGTCCGCTGTGAGGCAGAGGCTGGGCCTGTGCGGGCCTTCGGGAGGCAGGAGGCTGGGCATGGAGAGGCCGACTGGAGGTCAAGTCCTGGGCCTGAGGAGGCCGCCAGAAGTCAGAAGCAGGGCCTGGGAAGGCAGCCCAGAGGCGTGAGAGGGGCTGGGCCTGAGGAGGCCGCCAGAAGTCAGAAGCAGGGCCTGGGAAGGCAGCCCAGAGGCGTGAGAGGGGCTGGGCCGGAGGAGGCCTGTGGAAGGCAGGAGGAGGTGGGCCTGGAGAGACTGACCTGAGAAATTCTGGCAGCTGGATAGGCCGCCGAGAGGCAGGAGATGGGACGGAGGAGGCCGACTGGAGGACGAGTTGAGCCTGCAGGGGATGCCGGGAGCAGCAGCGATCCCTGGAGAGGCCGACTCGAGGACAGCATGGGATTGCAGAGGCTGCCGGTAGGTCCGAGCTGGGCCAAGAGAAGAAGTCTGGGGCCTAGAGACGCCGTCGGAGGGCAGGAGCCGATCCCTGAGAGGCCACAGTGAGGCCCGAGCCGGGCCTGGAGGGCCTGCCTTCAGGAAGTTTGGGGTCTCCAAGGGCCGCTGAGGAGGAGCTATGCCAGAGCCGAGTCCAAAGTGGTTGCTGAGGTTGCTGTCAGGCAGGAGCTGAGCCTGCGGCCGCAGCCAGGAGCAGGAGGACCTGGGCCTGGACAGGAGGCCGGGAGGCCTCAACTGGACCTGGAGAGGCCGGCCTGAGAAAGTTCTGGGCCTGCAGAGGACGCCAAAAGGCAAAGACGGGGCCTGGAAAGGTCTTTCCTCGTGACGAATGCGCTGGGCCTAAACAGGCCACTGGGAGGCAGGAGCGGGGCTCTCGGAGCTACCGAAGGCAGGAGGAGCTCTGGCCTGTGGAGGCCCCAGTGAGGCGAGAGCTGGGCGTGGAGAGTCCGCTGTGAGGCAGAGGCTGGGCCTGTGCGGGTCTGCGGGAGACAGGAGGCTGGGCATGGAGAGGCCGACTGGAGGTCAAGTCCAGGGCCTGAGGAGGCTGCCAGAAGTCAGAAGCGGGGCCTGGGAAAGCCGCCCAGAGGCGTGAGCGGGGCTGGGCCTGAAGAGGCCAGTGGCAGCCAGGAGGAAGTAGGCCGGAAGAGGCTGACCTGAGGAATTCTGGCAGCTGGAGAGGCCGCCGAGAGGCAGGAGCTAGGCCAGTGAGTCCGACTGGAGGACGAGTTGGGCCTGCAGGGGCCGCCGGGAGCAGGAGCGATCCCTGGAGAGGCCGACTCGAGGACAGCGTGGGATTGCAGAGGCTGCCGTAGGCACGAGCTGGGCAGAGAGAAGCTGGCTGGAGGAAGTCTGGGGCCTGGAGACGCCGTCGGAGGGCAGGAGCCGCGCCGGGAGAGGCCACAGTGAGGCCCGAGCCGGGCCTGGAGGGCCTGGCTTCAGGACGTTTGGGGCCTCCAAAGGCCGCTGAGGAGGAGCTATGCCAGAGCCGAGGCCAAAGCGGTTGCTGAGGTTGCTGTGAGGCAGGAGCTGGGCCTGCGGCCGCAGCCAGGACCAGGAGGAGCTGGGCCTGGACAGGAGGCCGGGAGGCCTCAACTGGGCCTGGAGAGGCCGGCCTGAGGAAGTTCTGGGCCTGCAGAGGACGCCAAAAGGCAAAGACGGGGCCTGGAAAGGCCCTTCCCCGTGACGAATGAGCTGGGCCTAAACAGGCCCCTGGGAGGTAGGAGCGGGGCTCTCGGAGGTACTGAAAGGCAGGAGGAGTTCTGGCCTGGGGAGGCCGCAGTGAGGGGAGAGCTGGGCATGGAGAGTCCGCTGTGAGGCAGAGGCTGGGCCTGTGCGGGCCTTCGGGAGGCAGGAGGCTGGGCATGGAGAGGCCGACTGGAGGTCAAGTCCTGGGCCTGAGGAGGCCAGTGGAAGGCAGGAGGAGATGGGCCTGGAGAGACTGACCTGAGGAATTCTGGCAGCTGGATAGGCCGCCGAGAGGCAGGAGGTGGGCCGGAGGAGGCCGACTGGAGGACGAGTTGGGCCTGCAGGGGCCGCCGGGAGCAGGAGCGATCCCTGGAGAGGCCGAATCGAAGACAGCGTGGGATTGCAGAGGCTGCCGGTAGGCCCGAGCTGGGCAGAGAGAAGCTGGCTGGAGGAAGTCTGGGGCCTGGAGACGCCGTCGGAGGGCAGGAGCCGCGCCCGGAGAGGACACACTGAGGCCCAAGCCGGGCCTGGAGGGCCTGCCTTCAGGACGTTTAGAGCCTATAAAGGCCGCTGAGCAGGAGTTGGGCCGGAGACGAGTCCAAAGAGGTTGCTTTGAGGCAGGGGCTGGGCCTGTGGACACAGCCAGGACCAAGAGGATCTAGGCCTGGACAGGAGGCCGGGAGGCCTCAACTGTGCCTGGAGAGGCCAGCCTGAGGAAGTTCTGGGCTTGCAGAGGACGCCAAAAGGCAAAGACGGGGCCTGGAAAGGCTCTTC
>NW_012115044.1:18222-20074 GCF_000951035.1 Colobus angolensis palliatus
TCAAAGGAAGATTGATTTTAAAGGATCTGTTGGAGTGATAAAATTTTCTGAACCTGGATAATGGTGATCATTGCACAACTTGATAAATTACTGAAAATTATTGAAATATACAATGGAAGTAGATGAATCTTATGGAATATAAACTAGGTCTCAATAGAGTAGTTAAAATCCAAGTAAAAGCCCATGAAGGGGAACAATAGTTTAAAAGTATATTAGATAAAGCATCAAAACAGAATGTCTCACTCAGATTTTCCTCAGGACTCTTGTTTTATTACAATAGGATTTCTTAAACTGAGATCAGAGGACGTCAGTGATCTTAAGACCTTCTCCTATCCCAAAGCCTAATGTAATTATGGTTTGGGAGACTTTCTTTGTCATCTCTGCCGTTTGACCTGGGAAATCTAAAAGGAAAATGTCTCTACTGTGCCTTAAGTAGGCAGACACAATAGAATTCAGAAGCATAACTATAGATAAGTAGCAGCATTCTTTCCCTGAGTTACGGGAAAGGAAGTGACCAGATTCAGGGAGAGGCGTTAGTGCAAAACCAATAAAACTCAGGCATGATTTGGGAACTAGAAAACCCTTTGTGAGAATTCTAAATTTTAACTGTCTAAAGACAGTTAAAACTGTCTGAAATTTCTGGCTCAGTGTGATTTAAAGCATCAAATGGATTGGGTTTCAGACAAAAAAGTCATTCCAAATATGGGCATTTATGTAAGTATAATGTTATTGTACATAGAATTTAATACATTTGCTTTATAATTAGATGATATTTAGAAACAACCAGCACTAACTAGTTTAATCAAAATAAACTTTTCTATTTAGAGTAGACAATTTTTCCCCTTAAACAGTTATTTGCTGTGTATAAGTTCGAAAGACACTATATTATGTGTGTTACAGGACAATTATCACTATCTGCCATATGAAGTCTCCAAATCATAATGACTGTTTACACTAAAAAATGTAATTTCTCCACATGCAAAGAAAAGGTTAATATACTACTCAGGCCCAGTGACTTTAACATGAGTGATTATTCAGCGATGCAAATTCCTTGGATTCCTTTCTTGGCGTCTTCAACACATGGCTTTAAGATTCCCCTGGTGTTATCCTGCTGACTGAAGAAGGGGAGAGAAGTTAAGGAAGATCTTTGAAGATATTTAAGTAATAAGGACCAGAAATGACAAATATCTTTATAATGCAAATTCCATTGCACTAAATTTAATCAGAAATATCTCTCTAACTGCAGAGGAAGCAAGAAAACACAGCTGAGATGTGTACCCAGAATACAGATGAATAGATTTTTTAGTCATTTTATATGTAGAATCCTCTCTACCACATCCCATCAACTATTTCAGGCCATTCTGTGGTCCACTGTTCCACTCAGAGAAAACCACAGAAGTCCCAGAAGAACATCTTCAAAAGAGCATGGTACACTCTTCCTCCCAGCCACAGCTGGTTGGACAAGATTGCACTTGGATCCCTGTTGAAGTTCCTAGAGATGCCTGGAATCTGCAACGGCCTTTTAGTAATTGTTCTGCAAAGTCTTGCTTAATGGAATTTTCTTACATGTTCATTTGGATGTACATCTTTATATTAAAACCACATAAGTTGTAGTAACTTAAATAAGTCCCCATTCTTTAAGAAAATCTCTAATTACAGCATTCTACATTAGTCCTCATCTCTCCCTCTGAACGGTTCAACTGTAATCATCATAAACATCTTAAACTCAACACAGAACTGATAATCCTAGTTTTTATGTATTTTTCAGTCGCAGAATCTTCTAAGCTCCTTGGACCAGAGATCAAGTTTAACTCACTTGTCCTCTTTCTTGGAAACTGTACACATCACACAT
>NW_012115044.1:21391-24128 GCF_000951035.1 Colobus angolensis palliatus
TATCACATCTAAAAATTAACAAATGAGATGAGGCATTATCAAACTTTAGGGCCATCAATGTCTATGTCACTTACACGGTTTAAGAATTATTTTCAAAACTTCAATAAAGTCACTTTTCCTAATTATGTTATCTTTCTTCAGAAAATCAGCATTCATTTGTTATTATATTTTGCTTATTAACTTGTATTTGTTTCATTTAATTACTTGTTTTGCAATAGTACTTTCCCACTGTTTCACTGCTAATATGAATTACATTGGGGTCATGATACATTAAGTAGTCTTTGATAGATGAATCTAAGAAATCGTTCCTCATACCTGATATTTTGTCCTAGAAACAAAATGCATTATAAACTTCAAAGAATTGACTTATAAATGAAATTAGCATATTTTTATGATCAGAAATCTCTCATATTTTCACTGTCTTATTGGAATATAATTTGATAAATGCTTAGGCACATACTGAAAATATTACTGTTTCTATTATAAAAGTAATCCTTATATATAAAAAATAACACAAGATTTGTTTGTTTTTTGTAGTATCATCTAGGCTTTGTGAAAATTGTAATTATGTAAATGTGAAAAAACATTAATAGAAAGTAAGTTTATTTATATTTATCACATGAAAATTTAAACCTCCATATTTTCAACAAATGCAAAACAAACTCTCATAAGCAAAGAGAAATTTTCTTCGTAGTCTTAGATGCTTATAATTATGTAAATAACACCTCAGTAAAATAGCATATTGATTCTTTATTTCTTCAAAATGGCTTAAAAAGTGCTTAAAAATAAAAACACAAATGGATTAACTAATTAATAATATGAAATCAAGCCTAAAATTGTAACTTTTTATCTTTGTGATCATAATGTCTTTTAAAGGGTTATTTACCAATTTTCTGATTTTGATAATGTACTGTAGATGTGAGAGGTGGTTTCATCAGGGGAAGAGGGATGACAGGTACACAGTTCCCCCCTATAATGATTTTGCCTCTTCGTATAAATCTATCAAAACAAAAAGCTTTTTTAAGTAATTAGGAAAACCACTGCATTATTTGGCACAATTTTCTATTATTAGTTAGTTGTTATTAAGTGAGTTTCTATGTGTACACCACATACAAAAGCTCCTGATTTGGGGTGTTCAAAGAGGGACATAGATATTTTAAAGAAATTAAAGAAAGCGATTGGTCTTGGTTTGTAGCTTTTCTTTTCAGTTGACTTTTTTTTTTTTTTTGAGACGGAGGCTGCCTCTCTCGTCTAAGCTGGAGTGAGCGGCGCCATCTTGGCTCACTGCAAGCTCCGCCCCCGGGTTCCCGTCATTCTCCTGCCTCAGCCTCCCGAGGAGCTGGGACCACAGGCGCCGCCACCACGCCCGGCTGATTTCTTGTATTTTTGGTAGAGGTGGGTTTCAACCGCATTAAGCCAGGATGGTCTCGATTTCCTGACCTCGTGATCCACCTGCTTTGGCCTCCCAAAGTGCTGGGATTACAGGTGTGACAGTTGACTTATTTCTATGCATAGTCTCCCTGTTTTGTTTGGTTTGGTTTGGTTTGGTTTGTCTTTTTGTTTTGTTTTCTGAGGCAGAGTCTCACTCTGTTGCCCAGACTGGGGCTTCCTCCTTTTTAAAGCTGTATACATAGACATCGTTTTTGACAGAGTCGATGATCTGTTGGGAGAGCCATGCTGCCATGCCAGGTTTGAAGGCAGAAATGCCATTTTCATTCCTCCTGTCTTTCCTAGCCATGCTGCACATAATTCACCTCCCTCGTGTGAAGCAGAGGTTACATGCTGTGTAAGTGACAGGGGAAAGGACCCTCAGGGTGAATTATACCATATGTCTTCAGATGCCTTGGTACTCTGTTAAAAGAACACGCCTCCAGGCAGGATGTGAAGTATTTACTGTTTTATCTCAAATTCTAGTAACACTACCTGACTTCACTTTTCACATTTTGGAGAACAGACATACTATTAATAGGTACATTGTAAGCAGGAATTAAAACACATTCACGTAGGTGAATAAACTTGAATATAAAATTGATTTATAGTGTGTAAGGCACCCTGTTGATCTGAGCAGATATAATCATGCATGACTTTCATAGGCCCACTAGCAAAGAACTTAATTCTTGTGCCATTGATTCCATCTGATACTTAAATATTCAAATCATCACACTGTAAAGCATACATTTTAAAATAAATTTTTAAAAATATGAAAAATAAAGGAGCAGAAGAAATTAAAACTCAATGTTGATTCTTTGGGTTCTAATTTGTAAAACAAAAGCATAACTCATTTGTTTTATAGTGATCGTTTCTATTTGGTGCTTGTCACATAAGAAATAATAATAATTCTGGTCAGATGCCACAAATTATATCTTTAGAAAGAACATTTGTGTGCCTTTACCCTAATAATCTCACAAGTATTTCATATTCAAAGTGAATGTCATATTCTAAAGTTACTGTTAGGATGTCTAATTAATCATTGTACTTACTATTATATTAATCTAAAAAACAGCCAAATGTTTGACATTGTGTCTGAAGACATTTACATATGAGTACACTCTACTTTTCAGAAATTTCAATGAATGATGTTTCTGTTGAATTCCCAGTAGTCATCCCGGTGCACTCACACAGTGGTGATGCTAATTTACAGCAGGTATGTTAGCGTGTTGGAATCTTCATCACTAAACCCAAGTGTAGAACTGACCAGGAAGAAAATAATGGAGAAATCTATGACCTGTTAATCTCT
>NW_012115044.1:24233-55577 GCF_000951035.1 Colobus angolensis palliatus
GCCATCAGGAATAACTAAGTTTTATGCTTTAACTGTACCAATATTAGGGCATTTTGAGGAATATAGCAAATCCACTTTGATGAGGAAGTATGCCTTCAAAAGACCTTTTGCAAATTTTCCAGTAAAAGAAAAATCAAATTAAAGGAACTGATACATACCTGGTAAAGACTCTACTTAGAGTGGTTATATGATACTGATCGACATACTCAGGAAACAGGAAACTGTCAGTTCAGCTTTCCTTATTTGAGAGGTTGAATGAATATGGGCTGGCTGCCTTCATAACACATGTATCAAGCTCACTATCTGCAGAAAATTCAAAATAAAATCAACATCATGATCACCGTGCGTGAGTGTGTGTGTGCGTGAGTGTGTGTGTGTGTATCCATGTATGTGAATATCTACTCTAAAGAATCACTTCAGGGATCAAATTCCTGGTTGTTATCCCTGCCCCAATTTTTTTTCTTTAATCTAAGTTCAAATAAATTGTTGATACAATGTCTCTGCCTGGGTGATTATGTTTCCAAAATTTAAAGCCATATTAGCCTAATGCAGTTGTTTATAAAATAAATGCATACTTTTAATTGCTAATGTTTAGTTCATATTGGGAATAGGTGCCATAATATTATTGTAAAAATCATTTATGCAGTAAGGATAGTGGATTATAATGGATTATACCATACTATTTTATAATTTACTTCATTAATCATAAGAACTAATTACTAATCACTTAGTACCTATTGTCTGTAGGCACTAAGCATATTGTGTGTGCTAGTTGTCTCAAAAATCTGATGAAATTGGTACTATTATGCTTTCCTAGAGATGAAGATCTGGAACCAAGTGATTTGGACCAAGTTATTTGATTTATAAGGGATAGACTGGGATTTCATCTAGACAGGTGACTCCAGGATTCATGTACAAATAAAAAACATATTGCTGATAAATAAAATAATTGTATTAATTGCCCTTATATATCTAATATTTACTGAGAAATTATTGTATAGAAGAATAATTGCTCAGAATCATGTGCAAGTTTGCTCACTTTATCCTCACTACAAATTGATGAATTAAGTTATTATACTCATTTTACAGTTAGAATAATTGAGGATTATAAAGATTATGTAATTTGTGTAAGCTCTTAATCCCCTTAAAAACACCTTTGCTCTCCTGTTACAATGACATTTATCCACACTCGAGCCACATGATTATGTGGGGGCGTTTTGTTACATTATGTATTATTGGAACTAACACTTACAGTTAATCAAAAATCAAATCATTAATTCAGCCTGCCTGTGTTGTATAAATTGCTAAACACTGAGAATAACTTTATGAATAAAGAGTAATCCCTGATTCAGATGCATGTACATCATCTCAGTCACTCTCTCTTTTTTTTTTTTTACAGTTAGTACTAGATAGAAATGATGTGCTAGAGAATCACAAAGGAAGGAGTAATTTGTTCTGCTAAAAAGATCAGATATTTTTCTTTAAGAGGCTAGAACTGATCTGAATTTCAGCTTTTGGGCATGGGTGAGAGGATGGATTGGCAATACTAGGGAGTCCAAGCAACGTGAGGATGTGAACATGGATCTGAGACTCACAGTACATGGTGCATTTGGATAATGAACATGAGGTTCCATGAGGTTCCATTATACAGTGAAAGGTGTGTGGTTAGAATAAGGCTAGAAAGGCAGATGGGGGCCAAGCTGAGCACAACCTTTTAGCAATGACAGGCCAGTGTGAACTGTATGTGATAGGCAATAGTGAAACATCGAAAGCTTTTTCTTTCATTTTTAGAACCATTTTATTTAACAAATATGGAGAATATGGAGGAGAGTAATGCAATCCCAACTGTAATCCTTCTGTCAGTCTTAGAGAGAAACTTATGCAACTTATGGGGTCAGTGGGAAGGAAGAACAATATGAGCTAGAAGGAAGTGAGATTGTTCTTAAAAATTCTTGGCATAAAGAGAAAAGAGTAATTAATGAGAACTTTTTTTTGTTAGAGTGTATTTATTTGTATATTATTAAAGTTTGAGGATTATTGCCTTGTCTTTTGTTTCATGCTGAATATGGATTTAAATTGACTTTGTAGATGGGCAGGGTGGTTCACACCTATAATCACAGTACTTTGGGAGGCCAAGGAGGGCAGATCACTTGAGCTCAGGAGTTTGAGATCAACATAGGCAATATGGTGAAACCCCGTTTCTATAAAAGATATCAAAATTAGCCAGGCATGGTGGTGCATGCCTGTAGTCCCAGCTACTTGGAAGGCTGAGGCTGAAGGATCACATAAGCCTGGGAGGTCAAGGCAGCAGTGAGCCATGTTCACACTGCTGCACTCTAGCATGAGTGACAAAGAAAGGTCCTGTCTCAGAAAAATAAAAGAAAGAGAGAAAGAGAGAGAGAGATGATTTTGCTATGAATGGCTTGGAGTCCTCCAGCATCTACAGCAGTGCTATAGATATTCTAGATGTTCAATCAGGTTTAGTGATTGGCTAGAAGCCTGTATGCCAACCCTTCCCCTACTCATTGAACCAGAAATACTCAATTACCTTAATTATCTGTCCCTAATTCCTGAAGAAATTGAGATGTACTACTGAAAACAATTTTTGTATTTGAAAAACATGATTTTCAAATTTGTGCTTTCTTTACTTAATTAAACTACAATAAACTCAAGTGCATTTGTATTATATGAACTAATGTAAGCAATTTACAGTGTCACCAGTCTCTGACCCTCAGTATGATAATCTATAGTCTCAGTTCTAGGGTCCAACTTTGTAGTAATTTTTAAGTCCTCCAGTGTAATGTTATTGTTTATAAGATACCTACAATAAAGAACATTGCTTGATTATCTGCTTGTGTTACTTTTCTTCTGATACTCCACTTAATTATTAATTTCAGTAACTTGTGTTGGAAAGATTTGCATAAACTACTATAAATCCTCCAGTACACACATGAAGTCTAGTAAGATTAAATGTGGTGAATATAATTTTTGTACTGGAAGAGTGGCTTCATTTACCTTTCTGTGCTTTAGTTTTTTATGCTTTATAATATTCTAGGGAAACTATAAATGATTTATGAAAAATAATTGTTTTTGGACTTGTTATTTATTCTTTTGGTGAAGTACTGGTGCCGAACTCTGTTTTTTAAAATGAGTTACATTTATTTATGTATATCTCAGATTTCTCTTAAGGTGAACATTTGTTGGAAAGGTTGGTATGTCAGAACCTAAACACCAAATTAGATACATTTGATACACTTAACCCACAACAGATGTTTGAACAACAGAAAATTTGTATCTATTTATACATATGATCAGGGATACTATGTTAATCAATTTTAGCTTTCATAACAAATACCAAAAAGTGGGTGGTTTATTGTATTAGCGTTCTACAGAAAAACAGAGTCAACAGGATATATATATATGGAAATTTATTATGGTAATTAGCTCATATAGTTGGAGAGGTCAATAAGTCCCAAGATACACCACCTGCAAACTGGAGACACAAGAAAGCTTGTGGTGTAATTTGATTTGAGCCCAAAGTCTGAGAACCAGGAGTCCCCATGTCCGAGGACAGGATAAGAAAGATGCTCCACCCTAAGGGAATAGAAAGAGAGAGAGAGGCAGAGAGAGAGAGACATTGAGAGAGAGAAGTAGCCGTTCATCTGACTTTTCTTTTTAATCCAGGTCCTCAACTGATTTGATAATCCTTTCCCCATTGGTGAGAGTGATCTTCTTTATTCGGTCTACTAATTCAGATCTTAATCTCTTCCAGAAACATCCTATAGAAACAAGCAGAAATAATATTTTACCAGGTATCTGGACATTCCTTACTCCAGTCAAGTTGATGCATAAAAGTAATCATAACATTTATATATATGGAAATTTATTTCTCACAATTCCAGGGATGGAATTCTGGGATTAAGGTGCCAGCATGGTTTCATTGGTGAGGGCCTTCTGGGTTGCAGACCACTGACTGCTTCTTGTTTCACTCGATGAAGGGTAGAGAGAGCTTTCTGGGGTCTCTTTGATGGGGCCACCAAAGTCATTAATTAGAGTTCTGCCTCCATGACCTAGTTCTTTCCCAAAAGCCCCCTTTCCCACCCATTTCCTAATTCCATCACTTTGGAGGTTAGAGTTTCAAAATACTAATTTGTTGAGGATATAGTAATAAATATTCAGTCCATAAGAGATAAATATTTAGTTCTTCTTTGTCTTGTTAAGGACTAGAAAGTGGTAACTTATTCAAAGTATATTTAGCAAACATAACCATGGATTTGTAGGGCTTTTAAGTTAAGATCAACTTTTAAAGATAGCTACTTTTTACCATTGAAAATGCTGAGCAATGGTTTAGAGAAAAGTTTGATGAGGACCATTTGTTATATTGGTATAGGCTTAGAAAAACAGTGCAGACCTTCCCAATAACAACAGCTCAATATTTTTTCTCTCTTAGCACATTGACTACTCCATAACTCCCTGGATATAGACAATTTAATGCAAGAAATTGTGCCAAAGGTTTTGGAATAGCTGAAGGGGTGAGAAAAGAGGGTATCCTCTAAAATATTAAATAAAAATAAAGGAAACATGCTTTTAACACAGGATCAATAATCTACTAATACTTTTTTTCCTGTTCAGAAACCCCTAATCAACACCTTCTGCGCATGTGTGGAGCGCGGCACTGCCACTGAAACGGCCTCATTGTCTGGAGTAGCACCTGAGGCTTATCGTCTCATGGCCACAAAGAACAAGGACATGGACACACAGAGTGATGTTGACAGCGAAAGTTTAATAGGCAAAATTAAACTAAACTAAACTCTCTAATTACGTTAGAAAGAGAATAGCTCTCTGCTGCGGAGAAGGGTGCCAGAAAAATATGTTGCCGGACTCATGGTGAAATGACGGGGGTTTTCTAGATGAGCTGGTGAGGAGGCCGTGTGTGATTTACAGGAGGCGTGAAAGACTGGTCGAACCAGGTGTACCATTTGCATAGGGCGCGAATCTCTGGCAGGCCTCACCCTAACCTGTTGTTATGCAGGCGGGTTCCCTGCCTGAGCTGCCCCACGTTGCCCATGTATTTGGTCTTATACACACGTACACGTGACAACAGAAAAGGGGAAATGGAGCCTCCATGTTGGATTGTTGGATATGCCTGACCCCCAGGTAGCCTTTTTTTTTGTCTTTTTTTTTCTTTTCTCCCGAGACTGAGTTTCGCTTTGCTGCCCAGGCTGGATAACTTCCATTAATAATAATTAATGCAAAAGAAATTTTCCATTGATAGGTCCCTGGAAGTGGTAGGGAGTCATAAGACTTCAGAAACAAGATGTTGTCTTAGTCAGTTCAGGCTGCTGCAACACATTGCCGAAGACTGGATGACTTAAATAACACACATTTATTTCTCATAGTACTAGAAGCTGGGAAGTGAAGATCGAGGTGCCAGCAGGTCCAGTGTCTGGGGAGGGCCTGCTTCCTGGCTTGCAGAGGAACATCTTCTCATGACATTCTCACATGGCAGAGAACAGAAAGAGAGAGCAAGCTCTCGGATCTCTTTCTATAAGGGCACTAATCTTGTAGATAAAGGCTCCACCCTCATGACCTAATTACCTCCCAAAGGCCTGATCTTCTCATACCATCACATTGGGGATTAAGATTTCAACATATGAATGTGGGGAATGACACAAACATTCAGTCCATGACAGTTGCTAGAATAGCAGAAGTAGGGAATGCCATGGGAAAGTATATAATTTTGCTTCAGGCTGGTCCTGCCTGTGCCCTCTCAAAATTATCTCATGCACCCTCTCTGGAATGTGCATATGAGTTACTGCTCCCTAATCTAACTTGCAAGTCAACCTTTTTTGACTCCTGAACTCTATGAAGAATGTGCCTGCTTTAAATTTTTTGAAAGCTTCACTCCATTTCCAGAGGTCTTCTTGTATTTTTCCACTTTGAAGAATGAAATGCACTCCGGGTAAGGAGTATAACCAGTGGGCACACAGTTTTGTCTTGAGCTCATCTCTACCAGTACCTCAGCCTTGACCTCTGATGTCTGCTTTTGGCTGCCTGAACCTTGGACCCCCACTCAACAACCTCACTGCCTTCTTTATCTAGTCTTTGCAATATGGCCTGGTAGGAATCACAAATCCAGCACTAAACTCCACAGGCCAGAACTGCCAAAGTAGAGCAGTATTAACCCACCTGAGCCAAAGGTACTGCATTTTCTTCAGCTCCACACTAATGAAGAAATTTGTCAAATATTTATTCTGGAAGATAAATTAAGATCAAGTTAATAGGAAAAGAGAGTGAATGACTGAATTCCGTTATTGCCTTTCTTGGCTCCTTATGTTACTGGAAGAAGCCATAAAACCTTATTTGTGCTGTTCATTTTCATATTTTCATGCTTACATTACAGAAGAAAGAAAAGTAAAGGCTGGCTCCAGATGAAACATCTCTGTCTGGAAAAGGAACAGTCTGTCCCAAAGCCACAATTGGCACAGCCCTGCAAAGCAAACTTACACAACAAACTCAGGGCAAAAGTCAAATAACAGAAGAGCTAAAAGGAGACAGAGCCCAACAGATGGAGGCTCTTAAATAAAGTTTTGAAAAAGGTCCACAAAAGATATAGTCAATATCTGGTTTGCTAGTAACAGCAGGTTTGTCTCCAAAATCTTCCTCCAACGTGATCATCAGTTCCCAGAGATCATCATGCATGGCATTTCGAGAAGGAACCCTTAAGCAAATCACGGACTGACATGGACCACAAAAAAAAAAAAAAAAAAAAATTCATGTGAAGTGGATGGAGTTCACACTGCTTAAAGTTTAGCACTGGGAGCACCTAGTCTTTTGTAAGATAGAAACAGGGAAGCATGGAGGTTACTATGTTTTCATGGGTATGTGTTTCTACATTAAAAATAAAAGTTTAAGAATAAGAAAGGAACAGAAATTTAAAAAACCAGACCAGCTTGTAACCTGAAAAGAAAACCACAATAAATAGAATAAATTAGAGCCTGGAGCTAAGACTAGGCTGGGAAATCATCATAATTACATTCCATAAGAAAAATTATGACAGTCAGGAAGATCGTACTAATCAAGGCATACAGAAATTCAGTCAATCTGGGTTTCACTTGTGTTCTTACTATGTGCAGTGCATTGTGTTCATACCACACAACTAGAAGAACTAGATGGAAATGATACCATACAACAAATGGAAGAACTAGAAGGTCTGGTTCCTTCTAGTTTTATGCCAGGTCTGTGGTGTGCTGGAATTGGCTAAGACTGACTTGTGGGAACATATTGTTAAATATTCAGGAAATTCTTGAGCAGGTTGCTAAACCATTTTTAGCTTGAAATTAGCCACAAAAGAATATTTGAACCATGACCATGGACAAATGCTGCACATCAGGACTTTGTTTTCAGGGAGCCAGCTTAGCAACACGCAACTGCCGTAAACATACATAGACCGTGCCCAAGGCTGCAGATGATAGACTTAGAAAGACTTGTATGTCAGCTTGAATGTTACTGGTGTATATAAATATTACTGATATGTGCACATTTATTTTGCATCCTGAAACATTACTGAAATTGTCTATCAGTTCCAGGAGCCTTTTCACAGAGTCTTTGGGGGTTTTCTAGTTATGGAATTGTATCGTCCTCAAAGAGAGATAGTTTGACTTCCTTACCTTTTGGGATACCTTTTATTTCTTTCTCTTGTTTGATGGCTGTGGCTAGCACTTCTGGTACTATGTTGAATAGGAGTGGTTAGAGTGGGCATCCTTGTCTTTTTTCTGTTCTCAGAGGAATGCTTCCAGTTTTTGTCCATTCAGTATGATGTTGGCTGTGGGTTTATCATAGATAGCTCTTATTATTTTGAAGTATGTTCCCTCAATGCCTAGTTTCTTGAAGGTGTTTTATCATGAAGAAATGTTTGATTTTATTGAAAGCTTTTCCCACATCTATTGAGATAATCATGTAGCTTTTGTTTTTAATTCTCTTTATGTGGTGAATCACATTTATGAATTTGCATATGTTGAACCAACCTTGCATCCCAGGAACAAAGCCTACTTGATCATGGTGAATTAGTTTTTTGAGGTGGTGTTGGATTCAATTTGCTAGCATTTTGTTGAGGATTTTTATGTCTATGTTTGTCAGGAATATGGACCTGTAGTGTTTTGTTGTTGTTGTTGTGTCTTTGCCAGGTTTTTCTATCAGGGTGATGCTGGCTTTGTAGAATTAGTTAGGGAGGAGTCCCTCCTGTTTGATTTTTTGGAATAATTTCAGTAAATTGATACCAGATCTTCTTCTTACATCTGTAGAATTTGGCTGTGACTCCATGTGGTACGAAGCTTTCTTTGGTTGGTAGGTTTTTTGTTACTGATTCAGTTTCAGTGCTCAATATGGGTCTAATCAGGATTTCGATTTCTTCCTTATTTCACCTTAGGAGATTATGTGTTTCCAGGAATTTATCCATTTCCTCTAGATTTTCTAGTTTATGTGTGTATAGGTGTTCATAATAGTTTCGAGGATCTTATGTATTTCTGTGGGATTGATTATAATGTCACTCTTGTCGTTTCTGATTATGTTTATTTGGATCTTCCCTCTCTTTCTCTGTTTTTCTCTGTCTCTCATGTGTGCACTCACACAATGTAGCTAGCAGTCTATCAATCTTGTTTATCCTTTCAATGAACCATATGATCATCTCAACAGATGCAGAAAAAGCTTCAACATAATCCAACATTCCTTCATGATAAAAAGCCTCAACAAACCAGGAATTGAATGAACATACCTCAAAATAATAAGAACCATCTATGACAAACCCACAGCCAGCATCTTACAGAATATGCAAAGCTAGAAGCATTCCCCTTGAGAGACAGAACAAGACCTATTCAACATAGTACTGGAAGTGATAGCCAAAGCAATCAGCAAGAGAAAAATATAAAAGACATCCAAATAGGAAAAGAAGATGTCAAATTTTCTCTCTTCACGGGTGATATGACTTTATACCTAGAAAACTCTAAAGACTCCACCAAAAAGTTTCAGCAACTAATAAACAACATCAGTAAAGTTTCAGTACACAAAATCAAAGTACAAAACTCACTAGTATTTCTATACACCAATAACGTTCAAGTTGAGAGCCAAATCCAGAATGCAATTGTATTTATAATCACCACATACACACAAAAATATCTGGAAATACAACAAACCAAGGAGGTGAAAGATCTCTATAAGGAGAACTACAAGACACTTTTGAAAGAAATAATAGATGACACAAACAAATGGAAAAACATTCCATTCCCATGGATTGGAGGAATCAATATTGTTAAAATGGTCATACTGCCTGCGTTAGGCCATTCTTGCATGGCTATAAAGAAATACCCAAGACTGGGTAATTTATAAGAAAAGAGGTTTAACTGGCTCACAGTTCTGCAGGCTGTACAGGAAGCATAGTGGCATGGCATTGCTTGCTTCAGAAAGCAAAGGGGAGCAGGCACATCACATGGTGAGAACGGGAGCAGCAGCAAGAGAGAGAGTGGGGGCAGGGAGGTGCCACGCACTTTTAAATGACCAGATCTCACAAGAACTCACTATCATGAGGACAGCACCAAGCCATGAGGGATCATGATCCAAACCCTTTCCACCAGGCCCCACCTTCAGCACTGGGGATTTCATTTCAACATGGGATTTGGGCAGGGACAATATCCAAACTGTGTCACTGCCCAAAGCAATCTACAGATTCAACACTATTCCTATCAAACTACCAATGACGTATTTCACAGAACTAGAAAAAACTATTGTAAAATTCGTATGGAACCAATAACAAGCCCAAATAGCCAAAGCAAGCCTAGGCAAAAAGAACAAAGTTGGAAGCATCACCTTACCCACCTTCAAACTATGCTTATAAGGTATAGTAATCAAAACAGCATAGTACTGGTACAAAAACAAATACATACACCAATGGAAAAGAAAAGAAAACCCAGAAATAAAGCCTAATATCTACAGCCATCTGATGTTCAACAAAGTCAACAAAAATAACCAATGGGGAAAAGATTCCCTATTTAATAAATGGTCCTGGGATAGCTGACTAGCCATATGCAGAAGAATGAAACTAGTTTTCTAGCTTTTACCATATACAAAAATTAACACAAGATGGGTTAAAGTTTTAAATGTAAGACTTCAAACTATAAGAATCCTAGAAGAAAACCTAGGAAACACTATTCTGGACACTGGCCTTGGGAAACAATTTATGACTAAGTCCTCAAAAGCAATTGCAACCAAAACAAAAATTGACAAGTGGGACCTAATTAAATTAAAGAGCTCCTGCACAGCAAAAGAAACTATCAGTAGTGTAAACAGACAACCTACACAATGAGAGAAAATGTTTGCAAATTATGCATCCAATGAAAGTCTAACATCCAGAATCTATAAGGAACTTAAACAATTGAACAAGCAAAAAACAACCCCATTAAAAAATGGGCAAAAGACATGAACAGATACTTATCAAAAGAAGACATACAAGTAGCTAACAAACATGTTGAAAAAATGCTCAACATCACTAATCATTAGAGAAATGCAAATCAAAACCACAGTGAGATACCATCTCACACCAGTCAGAATGACCATTATTAAAAAGTCAAAAAACAACAGATGCTGGGCTGGTCAGGCTGCAGGGAAAGGGGAATGCTTATACACTGCTGTTGGGAATGTAAGTTAGTTCAGTTACTGTGGAAAGCCATTTGGAGATTTCTCAAAGAACTTAAGACAAAACTACCATTCAATGCAGCAATCCCATTATTGGGCATATATCCAAAAGAAAACAAATTGTTCTACCTGGAAGACACATCCACTCACATGTTCATCACAGTACTATTTACAATAGCAAATGCATGGAATCAACCTAGGTGCCCATCGGTGGTGAACTAGATAAACAAAATGAGGTTCATATACACCCTGGACTACTACACAGCCATAAAAAAGAAAGCATCATGTCCTTTGCAGCAACATGGATACAACTGGAGAACATTATCATAAATAAATTAATACAGGCAAAGAAAACCAATGTTTCATGTTCTCATTTATAAGTGGGAGCTAAATATCAGGTACTCATGG
The DNA here is from genome assembly GCF_000951035.1 of Colobus angolensis palliatus. Taxonomy (NCBI): domain Eukaryota; kingdom Metazoa; phylum Chordata; class Mammalia; order Primates; family Cercopithecidae; genus Colobus; species Colobus angolensis. The sequence goes on from NW_012115044.1 coordinate 35,328, forward strand.
ACATAAAGATGGCAACAATAGAAACTGGGCAGGAGGGAGAGAAGCATGGGTTGAAAAATTAACTATTGGATACTACTATGCCTAGTACCTAGGTGACGAGATCATCCATACCCCAAACCTCAGCATCACACAATATATTCAGGTAACAAACCTGCACATGTACCCTCTGAATCTAAAACAAAAGTTGAAAAAAAAGAAAGAACATAAGGAATAACACAAGGAAGGGCACGGTGACCACTATGAAGCCAGTCTCCAGGACAGGGCGAAGTCATTTGGTGCCATGGGGAAGCTCCTGTTGAAAGCAAGACTTGAGGAAAGCGGGAGAAAAAACATCTGTGTTTTTTGCTAGCCAACCTTAATCACCATCCTCACCTCATCCCCAGCCAGGGCCATCCTATCAGCCTGTTAGACTTCTAAGGAAAGGCAGAGAGAAACACAAAGAAAAGAAGGGGTGGGTAGAAAAGCTGCTGAGGCATAGAATTCATTGGCTCCTAGAGATGCAAGGGCCTTGAAGATTACCCAAGCCAACCCCCTTACTTATAGCTGTGGGAATAGAGCCAAAGAGGTAAAATGACACTAAGGTTATATAGCTAGTTAAGTGACACAGCCAAGGCCAGAAACTTAGTCTCACTGATTACACCTACAAGATGCTAGGTACTGTGTTGGTTCCTAACCTCGGCTCTTCTGCTGCCACTCCAGTATAACTTACATAGGCAGCATGGAATTAAAGGAAGAACTGAAGCTGATTAATCCCTCCCTCCAAGCCAGCACATAAGGTATGGTTTGTTTCAGAAATAATTTGGTTTATTAATTCCAACTAGGAAGGGCCTGCTGACTTAGGAAAGGGATGGGGGCTGACGAACTGATCATGAAAATGCTGTGTATGTACCATCTGGTGTACATTGGAAAAAAGTGTCATTTGTCCTAAATTGAGTTCCAAGTCATAATTTCTTCAGTCACAACCTTTACTCCCTAAGAGACTACCAAAAATGAGCTGGTGATTTCAATTCCTTCCAGATGGAAAAATGTTGATGTCATCCCAAACCTTGCCTCTGTGAGAGTCATTTTATTCTTCCCAGCATAATAGGGCAGCTGAAGCAGAGGTGTCAGAGTTGGAAGGAGTCCCTGAGACTAAACTAGCCCCTCTAGAGCCATTTCCTACATGTCAAGGTTGCACTTCTCAGACTAAGGAGAGAAATTTGTGCTGTGGCTGCACTAGTGGCACCTTCTCAGGAAACAGAAGATTTGGTTCTGCACTTGCCAACCAATTCCTGTTATCAGCCTTAAACTTACATTATATTTTAAGAAGAGAGGTTCTTATTTAGACAAGCTAAATAAAACTTTTGTGAGAGAATGACTCCGGACTAGTCCCCAGACGGATGGATGGAATGTATAGCTTGATTGTTCCCCTGCCTCTCTGATTACAGTGATCATTTCAACAGAAGCAGCAAGTCGACTTTTAGCAATGTGGACTTTCCATGGCAAGAGGATTAGAGAGGTTTCCTTCGAAGGGTCGTTTTCGAGGCTAATGTTGGGGGAGAAGCATAATCTCAGATCAATTTTCAGGATTCTTACTTTGTGCCTAATAATTAACTGTATTGCTGAGATGACTCATCACCCATAGCTACACCCCACATAGCTGGGAATAAAGTGAAGCTGTAGAGACAGAGAGCAAAACAAAACTGAAAACATTTACTACAAACTTACCCTCCGACCTCTCTCTCACACACCCTACCTGGAGGACAGCAGCTCCATCTAGATGAGACAGACTGTTATATGATAGGTGATCTTCGTAACAACTCTACTGGATTGGAGGGTGACCAACCATCCCCGTTTGCTCAGGACTGAGAGGGCCCCTGGGATGTGACATATAATTTTAAAATCAGAATAGTCCTGTAACTTCATTTTCCCCTGCCTCCCAATTTACTGATTAGGAATTTGAGACTCCAAGAAATCAAGAAACTCATTCAAGATCACATACTGTTTAATGGCAGATCTGAATCCGTATCCTACTCCAATTTCAAAGGCAGGACTCTCCTTCTAATGCCTGTTGATATTTCTATGTATTGACAGGAAAAGTGTGAAAATATTAAATAGGTGAATGTTTACTTGTATTTCTCCAGACTCGAGGCCTATTTAACAAGAAAACAGTCTTAAAAACCCAGGCTTGGATGAAAAAGTTTTCCTAAATTTCTTTCAGAAGGAAGCATAGAGAATTCAGATCATAAAGTATTTCTCGTATTTTACAGAAGATACAACCCAATTGTGAAGACTAGACCATGAGTAGGGAAACCCTATATTCCAGTGTTCCAGTCCTGGTTTATTCCTGTCGTCCTGATGAATCATTATAACTGCTCCCTTTCACGCTCAAAAAAGTTCTGGGTTCGATGATAAATTATATCATTCCCAAGCCAAGAGGCTCACCATTTCATGGTAGAAGAAGAATGCAAGATTGGAAAGAAAAGCCCACTCCTTCTGACTGAGGAATTTTGAGAAGAGACAAATGAGAGGAAAACAAAAGTAGATGATATAGAAAGGAACCAGGCAATGGAATGCTGGAGTCAGCTTATACAGGCTAGCAAAGTCTTTTAAATATTCAGACATTTTTTAAGCAGAGTGCAAATATTTACACCCCGCTCAGAAATCAGCAAATGTTACATATTCCCCCATAGATCGGGTGACCAGCACACTATTGGTTCCAAAGCACTCTCTTTTCTCTTTCTCATTCTCTTTCTCTTTCTCTGTCTGTCTCTCTTTCTCATTCTCTCTCTCTCTCTCTCTCTCTCACACACACACACACACACACATACACAGTCTATGACTAAAATGACAGGAGTGCTTTAGAAGTACCCAATCGAGGAGAGGAATCTTCTTTTTTTTTTTTGAGATGGAGTCTCGCTCTGTCACCCAGGCTGGAGTGCAGTGGCGCGATCTCGACTCACCACAACCTCCACCTCCCAGGTTCAAGCGATTCTCCTGCCTCAGCCTCCCAAGTAGCTGGGACTATGGGTGCACGCCACCACACCCAGCTAATTTTTTGTATTTTTAGTAGAGCCAGGCTGGTCTGGAACTCCTGACCTCGTGATCCGCCCACCAAAGTGGGTCCGGCCTTCCAAAGTGCTGGGATTACAGGCATGAGCCATTGTGCCTGGCGGGAGCAATCTTTATTTCAGCTTCTCATCTGGGGCTCTGGAAGGATGTTACCACCTAGATCAATGTGGGGTGTGTTACCTTCATGCAAACCTAGTGGTACAGTGTAGTTAAGCAGAGAAAGACACACAAATTTGTCTTTCCTAAGCCACTTTCAGTTGCCCATGGCATGTATAACTCAAATTTAGTTGAGAACCTATCTGAAAAACTTGCCAAAGAGTGCCTGCCAACCTGAGGTGACTCTCAGCAGAGGAAACCACCTAGATCAAGACCGAGTATATAATAAGGTCTCAGCTTAATTCTGGAGGGGTTCACAGATGAAGCAAGAATCCTGGGGATGGTTACTGTCCCCGGTGGAGCCAAAAGGGACCTGAGCAAGTATTATGCTGGTCACTGACCTTAATGAATGGCTGCAAGGCCAGTGATGACCAAGTGGACAAAGGGCATCTCTGTGAGTCCAGAAGAGCAGAGGGCACATAAAAGTAAGCACTTAACAAATACGTGCTCTCCCTCAACTTTTGTCTGTTTTTCTTTCCGGACTATTGGCCCTGGTGTCTTTGGGCCCAACGTTAGATACAAAGCAGTATCCTTAGACAGACTGCTTAGCCAGCTTCCATGACTGTTTGAGATCTAATTCCTGCTAAAAATTCTCTGAGCCGAGATTATGCCACTGCACTCCAGCCTGGGTGACAGAGCAAGACTCCATCTCAAAAACAGACAAGACAAGACAAGAAAAAATTTCCTTACTCTATATCTCTCATCTCTGATCAAACCCTAACTGTAAAAAAAAAATGATACCAGGAGTGGTTTCAGAGAAGCAAAACTTTAAAGATGGGTTCTTGAATTGCCTTTGGGTTTTCTAAAAGTGTTACCCTGATCTGATTAGATTTTACCTACTTCCAGGGGTAAATAACATACTGATAATTCACAGCATGTGGAGGCAAAACTTATGTAGTCATCTTCCACCTGCAAACATAGGTAATCAACTGCCATTAGGAGTCAAGGCTTCTTTTTTTTTTTTTTTTCCAATAAGTTTTTGGGGAACAGGTGGTGTTTGGTTACATGAAGACATTCTTTAGTGGTAATTTCTGAGATTTTGGTGCACCCATCACCCAAGCAATGTAAACTGTACCCAGTGTGTAGTATTTTATCCTTCATCCCACTTCCACCCTTTTCCCCAAGTCCCCAAAGTTTATTATATCATTCTTATGCCTTTGCATCGTCATAGCTTAGCTCCCACTTATAAGGAACATACAATGTTGAGTTTTCCATTCCTGAGTTACTTCACTTAGAATAATGGTCTCCAATTCCATCTAGGTTGCTGCGATTGCCATTATTTCATTTCTTTTTATGGCTTTATAGTATTCCATGGTATAGATATATAGCACATTTTCTCTATTCAGTCATTGATAGATGGGCATTTGGGCTGTTTCCATATTTTTGCAATTGCAAATTGTGCTGCTATAAACCTGCATGCGTGAAGTATCTCTTTCATATAATGACTTCTTTTCCTCTGGGCAGACACCCAGGAGTGAGACTGCTGGATCAAATGGTAGATCTACTTTTAGTTCTTAAGGAATCTCTACACTGTTTTCCATAGTGGTTGTACCAGTTTACATTCCTACCAACAGTGTAAAAGTGTTCCCTTTTCACCACACCCACATCAACATCTGTTTATTTATTTACTTTTTTATGGCCGTTCTTGCAGGACTAAGGTAGTATTACATGGTGGTTTTGATTTGCATTTCCCTGATAATTAGTGATGTTGAGCGTTTTTTCATATGTTTGTTGGCCATTTGTATATCTTCTCCTAAGAATTGTCTATACATGTCCTTAGCCCACTTTTTGATGGGGTTGTTTGTTTTTTTCTTGCTGATTTGTTTGAGTTGTTTGCAGATTCTGGGTGTTAGTCTTTTGTTGTGTATATAGACTATGAAGATTTTCTTCCACTCTGTGGGTTGTGTGTTTACTCTACTGACTACTTCGTTGGCTGTGCAGAAGCTTTTCAGTTTAATTAAGTCTCAGCTATTTATCTTTGTTTTTGTTGTATTTGCTTTTAAGTTCTTGGTCATGAAGTCTTTGCCTAACCCAATGTCTAGAAGAGTTTTTCCAATGTTATCTTCTAGAATTTTTATGGTTTCAGGTCTTAGATTTAAGTCGTCGATACATCTTGAGTTGTTTTTGTATAAAGTGAGAGATGAGGATCCAATTTCATTCTCCTACATGTGGCTTGCCAATTATCCCAGAACCATTTATTGAAGAGGGTGTCCTTTCCCCACTTTATGTTTTTGTTTGCTTTGTCAAAGGTCAGTTGGCTACAAGTATTTGGGTTCATTTCTGGGTTCTCTATTCTGTCCCATTGGTCTATGTGCCTATTTTTATACAAGTGCCCTGCTATTTTGGTGACTGTGAAGTCAGGTAATGGGATGCCTCCAGATTTGTTCTTCGTCTAGTCTTGCTTTGGCTATGCAGGCTCTTTTTTGGTTCCATATGAATTTTAAGATTGTTTTTTCTAGTTCTGTGAAGAATGATGGTGGTATTTGGGTGAGAATTGCATTGAATTTGTATATTGCTTTTGGCAGTATGGTCATTATCACAATATTGATTCTACCTATCCATGAGCATGGGATGTGTTTCCATCTGTTTGTGTTGTCTGTGATTTCTTCCAGTACTGTTTTGTAGTTTTCCTTGTAGAGGCCTTTCACCTCCTTGGTTAGGTATATTCCTAAGGTTTTTTTCTGTTTTCTTTTTGCAGCTATTGTAAAAGGGGTTGAGTTCTTGATTTGATTCTCAGCTTGGTCATTGTCGGTGTATATCTACTGATTTGTGTACATTAATTTTGTATCCTGAAACTTTGCTGAATTCATTTATCAGTTCAAGGATCTTTTGGGGAGCCTTAGGGTTTTCCAGGTATATGATCATGTCATCAACAAACAGACAATTTGACTTTCTCTTTACCAATTTGGATGCCCTTTATTTATTTTTCTTGTCTGATTATTCTGGCTAGGTCTTCCAGTACTATGTTGAATAGAAGTAGTGAAAGGGGGCATCCTTGTCTTGTTCCAGTTCTCAGAGGGGATGCTTTCAACTTTTCCCTATTCAGTATAATGTTGACTGTGGGTTTGTCATAGATGGCTTTTATGACCTTAAGGTATGTCCCTTCTATGTCGATTTTGCTGAGGGTTTTAATCATAAAGGGATGCTAGATCTTGTCAAATGCTCTCTCTGTGTCTATTGAGATGATCATTTGATTTTTTGTTTTTAATTCAGTTTATGTGGTGTATCACATTTATTGACCTACAGATGTTAAACCATCTTTGCATCCCTGGTATGAAACCCACTTGATCATGGTGGATTATCTTTTTGATATGCTGTTGGATTTGGTTAGCTAGTATTTTGTTGAGGATTTTTGCATCTACATTCATCAGGGATATTGGTCTGTAGTTTTTTTTTTTTTTTTGGTGTTGTTATGTCCTTTCCTGGTTTTTGGTATTAGGGTGATACTGACTTCATAAAATGATTTAGGGAGGAGTCCCTCTTTTTCTATCTTGTGGAATAGTGTCAATAGGATTGGTACCAATTCTTCTTTGAATGTCTCATAGAATTTAGCTGTGAATCCATCTGGTCCTGGACTTTTTTGTTGGCAATTCTTTTGTTACATTTCGATGTTGCCGCATGTTATTTGTCTGTTTAGAGTTTCTATTTCTTCCTGGTTTAATCTAGAAGGGTTCTATATTTCCAGGAATTTATCTATCTCCTCTGGGTTTTCTAATTTATGTGTGTAAAGGTGTCCATGGTAGCCTTGAATTATCTTTTGTATTTCTGTGGTATCAGTGTAACATCTCCCTTTTCATTTCTAATAGAGGTTATTTGGATCTTCTCTCTTCTTTTCTTGGTTAATCTCACCAATGGCCTATCAATCTTATTTATCTTTTCAAAGAATCAGCTTTTTGATTCATGTGTCTTTCATATTGTTTTGTTTGTTTGTTTGTTTCAATTTCATTTAGTTCTGCTCTGATATTGGTTATTTCTTTTCTTCTGCTGGGTTTGGGTTTGGTTTGCTCTTGTTTCTCTAACTCCTTGAGATGTGACCTTAGATTGTCTATTTGTGCTCCTTCAGACTTTTTGATATAGGCATTTAATGCTATAAACTTTCCTCTTAGCACTACCTTTGCTGTATCCCAGAGGTTTTGATAGGTTGTGTCACTATTACCATTCAGCTCAAAGAATTTCTAGATTTCCATCTTGATTTCATTGTTGTCCCAAGGATCACTCAGGAGCAGGTTATTTAATTTCCATGTATTTGCATGGTTTTGAGATTTCCTTTTGGAGTTGATTTTCAATTTTATTCCACTGTGGTCTGAGAGAGTACTTGCTATAATTTTGATTTTCTTAAATTCGTTGAGTCTTGTTTTGTGGCCTATCATATGGTCTGTCTTAGAGAAAGTTCCATGTGCTGATGCATAGAATGTATATTCTGCAGTTGTTGGCAGAATGTTCTGTAAATATCTGTTATGTTAATTTGTTCTGATGGTGCAAAAGTAGTAAATGGAAAGCTGCTAGTGCATTAGCCAGCACATTAGTCTTCACTGCCACACACAATAAAAAGAGAAATGCAAGTGACCCTTAAGAATGTATTTGGTGAAATACATTCTTAAGTGAAAACATTATTATTTGTATTCAATTTCAATGCTTGAAGGCATGTCTTTTTAATATTCTGTGTAGTGAAATGGAAGGCACACATAAAGCACTTCGGCTATACACAAAAATGCAATGATCATCTCAAGAAAAAACATGTCTGTGATTATTTGAGTTGTGAGCTGAACTAGGCAATATTTTTTCATGGAATACCATATTTTGCTTGAAAGAATGACTGACAGACAAAATATAACCATTTTCTTAAAAATAAAATGGGCCTGTCACTTCAGTTAAAACAACTGGCATCATTTGTTGATGATAAAAATTTGAACTTTCAAGTAAAAATGAGAGTTATGGAAAACTTGTATGTGCCACTGTAAGATTTGACAACTTTTAAATTTCTGATATTAACAATTGTGACTTTTAGTCTTGTAGAATGAATGTGTCAACATTTGAAAATCTGCATAATTCAGTGACAAATATTTTGCAAATGACCAGTGCATGCTATTACTAAATCATAAAAGATCCATTCAAATTTCAATATAACGGATTTTAGCAGTATAAACAAATTTTTGCTGATATAGTTTCAATTTCACATTGTAGTTAACCGTTAAGAAAGTATATTTACCAAATTTTGGTATAGTATCAAAGAAAAATTTTTAAACTTCTCAGTTTTAGTTTCTAAGATGGTAAACAATAATATATATAATTCAAATAAATAAGAACTCTTTGGAGTTCTTAATAATTTTTAAGAAAGCGAAAGAGTCTGAGACCAAAAAGTTTACAATAGGCTACCACAGAGGAAGGTGCCCAAAGGCTTAAGGAGTTCTAAATGCTAGAGTACATTTACCTTGTAAGACTTTCCCCTTCAACTACATCCCCTAAGAGAGTCCAGAGGACACTCATTTTACCAAGTCTATAAGAAGTATTCTCAAAAAGGGAGTTCCAGCATCCTTGATCTTTTCTTTGTTGCTATCTAACTGGTCCCTTGAATTCAATGGGAATGATTGGATCCAGGGGTGGCAGGCTTAATCACCAGAAAAAAGGTGGATGTGGTTACTGTAAATGGGCAACACAGCCAAAGCTATAAACAGAATGGTTTGAATCTCAGAGACCAATGGTGTTGGCCAGTTAATTTTAGTGTCGGTAGCACTGAATAGATGGACAGTCTAGTAGAGTTTTACTTAATTTGGGAAAGTGGAAAAGTTCCAGGTTTTCTCAATGGAAGTCTGACTTGAATCACCATAGTAGAGACTTGTGACTTCTTAACCAATTCCTAGACTTGAGACAGTTCACAGATCCAGAGCCCTTTAAAAGAAGAGGTGGCTGAGTCCTCTTGAGGAAGTCCTCTTTAGGCAGTCAAAAATTGTATGCAGTTGTCCCTAGGTATCCTCAAAAGATTGGTTTTAGGGCCGGGTGTGGTGGCTCACACCTGTAATCCCAGCACTTTGGGAGGCCAAGACAGGTGGATCACCGGAGGTCAAGAGTTCGAGACCAGCCTGGCCAACATGATGAAACCCTGTCTCTACTAAAAATACAAAAAATTAGCCAGGCATGGTAGTAGGCAACCTGTAATCCAAGCTACTTGGGAGGCTGAGGCAGGAGAATTGCTTGAACCTGGGAGACAGAGGTTGCAGTGAGCCGAGATCACGTCATTGCATTCCAGCTTGGGTGACAGAGTGAGACTCTGTCTCAAAAAAAAAGATTGGTTTTAGGACGAACCTGGCCCACCTCCTCCCCACTGCCCCCAATGCCTACCACCCAACATATACCAAAATCCACAGATGCTCAAGTTCCTTTTATAAAATGGTCTAATATTTTCATATAACCTATGCACATCCTCTTATATACCTTAAATCATCTCCAGATTACCTATAATGCCTAATACAATATAAGTGCTATGTACGTAGTTGTTATACTGTATTGTTTTTTATTTGTAATTTTTTCAAATATTTTTTATCTGTGATTAGTTGAATCCATGGATGCAAAACCTGTGGATGTAGAGCACATAATACAGAGGGTCTACTGGATCTAAATCGTCTTCCTAGCATTCCCTTCCTAACAAGAGGCTTCTATCTCAGCTCTCTAGGGGATTGAAACTGTTCTAATTGACCATTGGTTTTCAATTTAAATCTTACTTGTCAAGCTAGTCATCACCTGGTGAAAGACCCCACTTGGGCCAAGAAGTTGAGTACAAGTGCCCACAAACACTGGGCCCCGCAGCATGGACTTGGTGTCCACAAGATTCATACAGACTCACCTTCCCCTATAAGGGGAAGTGTCCCACCTTGTCTCTGCTTCCTCTCCTCTATATCTCCCATCTTTATTTATCAGAGTTCTCTTCTGCGTCTTCAATTTTTGCCTCCAAGGTTTTTGTCTATCAACTCAGCTAGTGGTAGGTCTGTTCCACATGAGGGGAGTCTTCTAAATTTGGAATTGAGAAGATACAGGCAAGATACCAATATCATGTTATTATTAGCCACAGCTTTACCTCCCATCCCAAAGTAAAGCTATCTCCTAAGAATGTTCCAAGTTATGTGGGACTTGGCCCTGCCATAGTTGTTGTCTTCTTCTTTGGATACAGGGTTTTGCTCTGTCACCCAGGCTGGAGTGCAGTGGCATGATCATAGCCCATTATAACCTCAAACTCCTGGGCTCAAGCGATCGTCTTGCCTTGGCCTCCCAGAATGTTGCGATTACAGGCATGAGCCACTGCACTTGCCTGCTGAAGTCTTCTTAAAGGCCTGGCACCACATATTACTCATGAAAAAGTTGGTTCATAGAAGGAGCTCAGGAAATGTGTGCTGAATGAATGGACAAATGTTCATTCTCAACGTTGTTGGATGTAAGTGTTGACAGCAATGCCCAGAGCACCTGAACACTACATCTTAGTAGCTGGAGAACCCCAGCTGCATACTTCATATAAAATGTATAGTCCATGTGATTCTAGAACAAGCTAAAAGGCATATGCCAGATATACTACTAAGCTAGATAATGACTGGAAAGTTAAATTTCAGCTCCACCCACTGGAGCCCCCAGGTCAGACTTCTGTAATGTGAATTTTCTACGTAGCTGAGGATGTCTCTTTCAGGATCAAACATTTTCATTGGAGGATTTTGAAATTATATATATTTTTGTTTTTATATATATTTCAAATTTTTCATTTTCTATATGTAGCAAGCAAAAATGTTAATATACATAATAAAAATATATATACAATGTATATTTCAATCTGCCTTCTTAACCAGAGCCTGTTACACATAATTCACTGTGTTTTGAACATCAAATTATATACTAAATATTGAACGTAGTTTTTGATGTAGTAATCTAGTTTCTGTGACGATTTGATATGTCTACAAGTTAGTCAAGAATGAGGCTGTGTCTTAAAGAATTATTTGAAAGCTAGGTACTGGGGTGAGCTAAAGTTCCCCTAATGTTCTTTATGTTCGGGAGACAGTTCAAGAACTATGTCTGTTGTATGCCTACTTCACATCAGGTGCTGTGCGAGGGGCAGGGTAAAGAGGAAGAATAAGACTCTATGAGGACAGAAAGAGCTCAGTCCTCATAGAATTTCCTTTAGGAGACAGGATGAGAAGTCCTGGGAGCCTTTTTTTCTACAATTTTTCCTCTACCTCATCCAAATTGAATTGTGACCAAATATCTTTTCCAAGGTTCTTTTTCAAACAGTTGCTCTGTTTTTCTTAGAGAAAAAGTTTTTGTGGTGGTGGCAGCAGCAGCAGCAGCAACTCGATGTGTTGAATACTTATGCTAATCAGTGATCTGGCACCAGTTTACTGATTCTTTGGTCTGATTATTTATTATTTATAGAGTGTGGTAAATGCAAATGGCATTTTGCAAAGCATGGAACTCTGAAAATGAAACCCCAGCCCCAAGGCGTTGACTGTCAGATTTAGACATAAACAAAACACTGAATAAACAGTGAGACATCTAGTTGAGTTGATGTGGCTGGAAAGGAGGAAAACACAGGGAGACTGAGAAAAAGAAATGAACATTACAGAGGGATTTCAAGGAGGAAAAGGAACATGAAAAATGTGAGCGATTTCAAGAGGAATACAGAGAAGATTACCAAACCAAGGGGTTAAAAAGGAAACAAAAGGAGCATTGAGGAGAAAGTCCCAGGAAAAGAAAGAACTCAATGAGATTTTTTTTCTGCTTGTGCCTTTTGGTGGGAGAGGTGAGAGGCAGGGGTGTCCGAGGGGAGAAAACCTTACTGATCAGAGACAAGGGTGACAAGGTCATGGACTAGTGTTTCATTTCTGGAGAGGAAGACAAAAAGATGACAATTGGGCATGTGAGAAGACTTGTTTCTCTATCTGAACGTCTGAATAAGAAGAGAGGAGAAAAATGGAGAGCTCAGATGATGGGGTTTTTAAAATTGGTCAAAAGTGCTGTCAGCTGGGCCTTCTGCACCTGATTTTGACTTTTTAGGTTTAGAGTTTTCCTCTTATTGATTCATCTGGAGAGGATCATACTCTTGTTTTCTTTTTCTTTTTCTTTCTTTCTTTCTTTTTTTTTTGAGACAGTCTTTCTCTGTTGCCCAGGCTGGAGTGCAGTGGCAGGATCTCGGCTCACTGCATACTCCACCTCCCAGGTTCAAGTGATTCTCCTGCCTCAGCCTCCCAAGTAACTGGGATGACAGGTACCTGGCACCAGGTCGGCTAATTTTTGTACTTTTAGTAGAGATGGAGTTTCACCATGTTGGCCAGGCCTGTCTGGAACTCCTGGCCTCAAGTGATCTGCCCACCTCAGCCTCCCAAAGTGCTAGAATTATAGGCATGAGCCACTCTGCCCGGCCAGGATCATATTCTTAATATCTTACTCAAACTAATAAAATTCACAAAAGACTGTTACATAAACATGAATTTAGATGTATTGATTTAGAGTGGGTGAGAAAGGTTATAAGTAACTGGATAAAAAAAGAATAAACCATACAAATAGCGTAAGAGAATAGATAAGAGTATTTCTAGAGATCAAAAGGAACATTTCATAATAATAAAGGAGTCTATTCATCAGGAAGACATAAAACTATAAGTGAGTATGTATCTAATAACAGAGCTTCAAACTACATAAAGCAAAGCTGGACAGAATTAAAGGGAGAAATAAGAATGTCTACAGTCACAGTGGGAGATTTTAACACTTTTCTCAGCAATTGATAGAACTAGATAAAAATTAGTAAAGACATAAATGATTTGAACAGCACTATTAATCACTTTGTTCTAATTAATATATTAGAACACCTTGGCCTGGATGTGGTGGCTCACCCCTGTAATACCAACATGTTGGGAGGCCGAGGTGGGAGGATCACTTAAGGCAAGGAGTTCAAGACCAGCCTGGGCAACATAGCAAGACCCTGTCTCTACCAAAAATTTTTTTAATTAGGAGGGCATGGTGGTATGCACTTGCAGTCCTAACTACGTGGGAGGCTGCGGTAGTAGGATTGCTTAAGCCTAGGAGTTGGAGCTTGCAGTGAACTGTGATTATGCCATTGCATTCCTTCCTGGGCAACAGAGCAAGACCTCATCTCTAAAAAAATAAAAAAAGTTACAATGTGCACCTTTTAAAGTTTGCACAATAAGCAGACAAGAGAGAGGAAAGATTGAACATTAAGATAAAAATAAGCTGTTGGAAATTTTGTTGAAAGACATGTTCGATGACATTGATCTTACAGAAAGGTGTGTGGATTTCAACCTAGTAATGATGGATTCTATACCTCATTCTATCGTGCTGAGTTACCATACACTAGAGATTTAATTTCTCTAAACCTGTTTCTTTATCTGAAAGATGAGAGTAATAGCAAATGCCACTCACCACTATCCTGAAGCTTAATTAATGTTTGTAAATGCTTTCAGAAATTTGGAAGGGCAAGATTTTTATGAATACAACACATTATTTAAAAAAGCAAAAGAACACGATCAGAGAAGACTTGGATTGTCTCCCTCTACATAGCCTTTTAATGAGATTCCTCTTTTTGTCTTATAAGGGAAGAAAACCAAATCAGGAGATGACTAATCTCACTGGTTAATCTCTTCCCTTAATGTTCTCTGACACACAATCTTCTCCTAAAGGAGTATGTAGGAATTTTGTCGTTTAGATTTCCTCATCAGTATAAATACATTCTTTCCTAGAAATATAATAGTGACATATGAAGGCTGTGTTTTTTTGAGGAGCTGGCTCTGGGCCCAACAGGCAGATGTTCTTGATCTTTTGCTCTACCTTGGATCTTGTGCAAATCACAGTGCTGTTCAACTTCCTTCCTCATCTGCACAATTGGAATAAATGTGCCACTCTCTGGGAGGTCAAGTGAAAATTAATTAGCTGTGTTTCTTTCTTTCTTTTTTTTTTTGTTTTGAAACAGAGTCTCTCTCTGTCGCCCAGGCTGGAGTACAGTGGTGTGATCTCAGCTCAATGCAGCCTCCACCTCCCTGGTTGAAGCAATTCCCCCACCTCCGTCTCCCGAGTAGCTGGGATTACAGGCACACACCACCATGCCCGGCTAATTTTTTTGTATTTTTAATAGAGACGGGGTTTCACCATGTTGACCAGACTGGTCTCGAACTCCTGACTTCAGGCAATCCACCCACCTCAGCCTCCCAAAGTGCTGGGATTACAGGCGTGAGCCACCCCACCCGGCTGCTGTGTTTTATTTAAGTTCTTCTCCATTGATATTTCAGCACTTAAGTTCTTCTCCATGGATATTTCACACTTATGCCTAGCTAATTTTTAAACATTTTTAGTAGAGTCAGGGTTTCACCATCTTGGCCAGACTGGTCTCGAACTCCTGACCTCACGCAATCCACCCTTCTTGGCCTCCCAAAGTGCTGGAATTACAGGTGTGAGTCACTGCGCCCGGCCACTGTGTTTTATTTAAGTTCTTCTCCATTGATATTTCAGCACTCTCTGTAGTCATTAGTGGGAACAATACTTCTAGACATTACTTCGATCCCATGACCACAAAATTCTTAATGGAAATGTATATGAAAGGATCTGGGAAGTTTACTAATCACTAAAGATTGGGGTTTCTGGTGAATTTCCTAAGATTTGAATTTTAAAAAGGCACAAGAAACCTTTGCCAAATCTCTTGACCCCTTTCAATTATGCATTTCATTAAGAACACCAAAATATAAGAGTTTTTTTCGTCCCTCTCCTATTTATCTCTTTATCGCTGTTTCTCTCTGAATCTCTCTGGGTTTCCTTCTTCTTCACTTTTTGTCTACTCTGTTTCTCTCTCTTTTCCCTAAGATCTAGTGGACATGTGAAAATGAGTTTAGCTGAGGTGTATTAACAAAGTTAGCCACCTTGCAGCCTCACTGGGAAATAAAATTCTATTAAACACAACTGTCATCACACTCATTAGTGCCTCCTCCCCTTGCCTTCTTGCCATTGGGTCGCTAACAAGTTACACTGTTTTTCTCTCTCCTCTCCAGTCTCCCTTTTTTGAGGTTTTGTTCTCTCCTTCCTCCTTTCTGCACCGCCTGCCCTGTTGGAGATGCAGGGGCTGCCCCTGTGGCCACTACTACCACCACCCCCCCAGCAGACAGAAAGGCTAAAATGTCAAAAGATGCGTCGGTTGCCTCTGACAAAAGTGCAGATCAGCTCTGAAAGGGGATAAATATGATAGGGGGCCCAATAATAACAGTGCGCACTTGTTAACTACGCAAATCCAGCAGGAGCTGGGGGCAGGGAGGGCGGGCATGGTGGAGAATAGAAGCTGCCTGGGCAGGAGCCCCTTGGGGGAGGGTGGAGGGGGGTCCTCCAGCAGCCACCATCAATTATATGGGCTGGTTTTGTTTTGTTTTGTGAGGTCTGAGCTGAGGCTCAGCTGATGGGGCTGGGGGGTGTGGAGGGAGTGAATAAGGGATTTTACCCAAACCAGTGACTCTGAATGGAGGTCTCAGGCTCAGTTGAGGGGGCCTCGGCAGTGAAAGCTTGAAAAAAGGGCCTTTGGGTTATGCAAGGGAAAGGGGAGGTGGGGCAAGGTGGGGGCTGGGGGACATTTGAGGTGGGAGGGGTAGGGGGAAGGAGGAGAATAGCGCAATAATGGGAAAAAGGAGGCTAGCTTCTGAGCTCTCATTTCTCACAATGAGTCCCATGTGGTTCTCTTTATCTCAGCCTTTCAGCAGTCAATAGAGGGAGCCTTTTTATTTTCAACTCTAAGTATACAGCCACCCTACTCCCCCAACACACACACACACACACACACACACACACACACACACACACCCCTACCCATGTGGGACAATGAGCAAGACATTTGAAATGTGTGAAAAGTTATTTCCCCTGCACAGGTTTGCTGGATTTTCTAACCTCCTGCCAGACCCGGACTTACGGGACATTCACTCCTCCACCACTGCTCTCTGCCTCTCTTGCCCCAGCGTCACCCCCTAGACTTGATTCCCTCCTCCTCTATTATACACCCCTCCCCCTCTCCTCCGTGGATGCCTCAGAAACTCCAGAGAGATTGAAGGGAGAGGAGGTTCTTGACTCTTTAGAAAGTCATGAGTCATATGATGATAGGTAAAGTGGAGATGGATGATGGGGTGATGTTGATTTGCAACCCATAAAAAAGCAAAAATAAAAGATTAAAGCAAGCCCCAGCTTGAACTTTAGACTGTTTTAATGCATGGAAAAGAACAAACATATTTTTTGTGTGGTGGACTTCTCTGAAATATTACATCCCCAATTGGACAAATCCCTTTCAAGTTTTTCCTAAGGCCATGACTGAAGCAGCCACAGCCTCTGAATTTATGCAGCTTGATAGAAAATAATTTGTCTATTTTTCAAAAAATACTGTTATATATTCTCATAGGGTACCTGAGTTTGAATAGGTACAGCATTCTTAACCAGGGGTGAAAGTTTTAGAAACAGATTCCAGGCCTCACTTTCCCAAGATTCTGCTTCAGCAGCTGTGAATGGGCCAGTGTGTGTGCGTGTGTGTGTGTGTGTGTGTGAGTGTGTCAGAGAATGAGACAGAGATTGATCTTGATCTACACTGCCATTTGAAAATCTCAAAACTAAGTAAGGTGTTCCCCTTCAGCTAGATCAGGGAAGTATTCATGAAATAACAGTCACTAGTTGAGCTGGGAAAATAGCTGATTAATTGAGCCAAACCTATCTCTGCCACCAAGCATTGTAACTGGATGGAAAAAAAGAAAGGAAGAAATAATCATGTTCATTACCAAGAAATGAAGATAAGGGGAAGGTAAGAATAAATGAAAATAATAATGGTCTCAAGTAATTGTTTCATACCAGGCATTTTTTCTACAGGATGATTACCCCATTGGAAGCAGGAATGAGACTCAGTTGTCTTAAACAACTTGCTCAAGATCACACACTCGATAAGTGGCAGAGCTAGGATTCCTTCCTAGGCTTGAATGATCTGTGCAGCATGCTCTGAACTAGGCGGAGACCCTAGGAATGGGAATAGGAGTGAGACAGCAATCCAGAAACAGACTCTCCCATGGCAATAGGAAAGCTCCCGAGGGATGCTTGTGCACTCAGCATCAATGAGCTGTGGGGCGGCTCCTGCTGGGGCGGCTCCTGCCTGTCGGCTTCTCGTCAAGGACTCCAAACCTCTCCTCACCACTTAAAAATCTTGTCTTTTCCTCCTGATCCAGCTTGCTCTGCTAAGCAAAGTACCCCACAGCAGGTATAGAAAGAAAATTAACATTGTCTTCATATTTTTCTCTGAGCGGGGAGATGTATAGCTTTTAGGTCTCTCTCACATGATAAGAAAATCACAGTGGCCCTCTTTTTGGCTCCATTTCTAGTCTCTTGAAGGTGCAGCTGTGTGGCTTGGTCATGAGGATTGGAGAGGATATAAAGAGGGCAGGAGAGGGGACAACTCCCATTTTGCCAGCCTGGCATCTCTCAACCGGCTCTGCTCCAGCCAACTCTTCATAGTACTTAAAGTCCTTTTTCAACTCCACGAAGTGATGCTCTCACAGGGTTCAGATGAGCTCATCTCCTCTCTTGCTACACTAAAGTGCCTCGAGGGCTGGAACACTGCCTCATACTTCTCCATCCCTGACATGCTTAAGCCCAATGCTGATACAGTGCTCAGTAAATTATTGTCCTTTGGTTGATTTGCAGCAAGTGCTTTTTAAACTGGAATGCTCAGGGTTGAAATAGTCCTTCAGTTGTTCTGGATCACCATTCTTAACTATTCTCCTCTTGTTGGTGTGCTACGGTTTCTGGATTCCCCCACTTGAGGTATATGAACCCCATGTGGCCTCACTGGACAGCCACTTTGAGGCTGCTTTCATCAACACCTGTCATTCTGTTGCCCACTTCATTTTCCCCAGTCTGTTGTGTTGGCTCCACATCCCTGAGTCCTGCCTACTATCTGCTCTCTTAGCCCTGTGTTTGTGCTGACTTGACAAATTAGTCTCATCTCAACTACTGTATAGCAATACTTTTTATTCAACTTTTACCAATTTCCTAATACCATGGTCAGTCCAAATATTCTCCATTCTTTGGCTTTACCTCAAGTTTCCATCCTATTTTTTTTTCTCTTTCCTAAAGAGAAGTCTGTACATTCTAACTTTGTTATGACTTGCCTGCTCCTTAATCTCTTTTCATCTGGTTTCCACTCTTCATGCTGTGTTGTTCCCACTGGGAAAGACACCATAGACTTGAAGAGTCTGTCCTTGATCTCGTCTTGCATGGTTTCTCTGCAGCCTTTGATGCTGTGGACCACTGCCTGGTCCTGACACTCCTTCTTGCTTTTGCTTCTTTAATGCTCTGTGTGTCTCTGTTTCTTCTGCTACTGCTATTTCTCCATCCAGGCCTTTCTGAGATTCAGTCTCTGCCTGGTTTTCCTTAGAGGCAACTTTCACTCCCATGACTTCAGTTATGACACCTCTATACCAGGTCACACTTCCAGTTGTCTACTGGATTTTTCTATTTGTCCATCCTACTATCATTAAAATTTGAGATATCTCAAATTGGATTTATTCCCCCTTCCAATTGCTTATTTTCTTCCACTAACTTCAAGGCTGAAGGTTTCTGCCCATCCATTGATTGTAATCCTCCATCAGTCGTTAGAGTACATGATTCCTTTAGATCTATTCTTTATCCCATCTATTTAGTTTCTGCCACCATCCTGATTCTTACCCTTTTGTCACACATATAAACTATTGAACTTAATCTCTTAAAATACTTTTTCAAAAATGTACTCTTGTACTCAAAACATCCAGTAGTTCCCCATTATTTACAGAATCAAATCCAACCTTATTCACCTAAGGTTCAAGACCTTCCTTAATCTAATCCCAACTTTGTTGTTCCCACCATTTCTTCCTCTATTATATTTACCTTAAAGAAATAAATCAGTTTAGTGAAACCGTTCTGCTCATAAGCTCCCAAACACTTTATATCCACACAGTTGTTTGTGTCCTTTCACCTACCTGCTATATCCATCCCTCATATTCCCAACTCTTCTGGCCTAACCTTCCTTCAAATCACCTTTCAAAAAAAGCTGCCTTGACCTTCTCAATCTATATTAACCTCTTCCTCCCACAAACTCCCTTTGACTCCATTAAGCTCCTGGCAGTTTATGAAATTACGTAAATTCCAGTTTATATGTTAAATGATTGCTTAATTTTTCTTGCATTACCTTTCTAACTAGATTGTTTGCTCCTTCTGGATTTGGTCACCCAGCTGGCACCTGGCTCAGACTTAGTTAATGCTGCCTGTTCTTGTCTGAGTTTCCGTGAACTTATAAATACAAGTTGCTTTTGTAAATTGAGTCCCAGGCCCATATGTTTATAAGAGCGAACACTTTGAGCAGGATTAACTATGTGCAGGTGTGGATAATCTGTTGTACTTTTTTCGAAACAAAATCTTATTTATTGGCTACCTATGTGCCTTGGTCCGTTTGTGCTGTTGTAACAGAATAGCACAGACTGGGTAATTTATAATGAACATACATTTATTGGCTCACAGTTCCAGAGATTGGGAAGTCCAATGTCAAGGTTCAGGCGTCTGGATAGAGCTTACTTTTTGCATCATAACATGGCAGAATACATCACATGGCGAAGGCAAAGAGAAAGAAGAGGACCAAACTTGCCCTTTTATAACATTACTCCATGCACGAGGGCAGAGCCCTCATGGCCTAATCACCCCTTAAAGGTCCCGTCTGTTAATACTGTTAATATGGCAAGTAAATTTCAATGGGAGTTTTGGAGGGAACAAATATTCAAACCAGAGCATTAGCACAAACACAGGGGTATGAGCCTCACCTTACACATTTTGCCTTTTCTTTAGCAGATCAGGAAAGGAGAAGCAAAGTAGACAGGAAGTTGTATTCTCTTCCAAGCAACCTCATTTATTATACAGTGGCTAATTTCCTTCTTCATGCCAAAGTAACTGCACCATTTAAATTGAAAAAAAAGGAAGAAAGAGAGAGAAAGGCAAAGAAAGAGGAAAGAAAGAAAGAAAGAAAGA
>NW_012115044.1:55777-59947 GCF_000951035.1 Colobus angolensis palliatus
GAGAGAGAGAAAGAAAGATAAAAGAAAGAAAGAAAAGAGAGGAGAGGAGAGGAAGGAAGGATACAAAAGAGGAGAAAAAAGTAAGTTTGTATAATAATAGGATCTGATTCTCTCTTCCTCTATTATACAAAATCAAGAGTATGGTGTGGAAAAAAATAGAAATTTACACTTGACAAACAGCTTTACTCTCTCTAGTAGTGAATTAATTTACTGTTTCCAAGCACTTACCATACTCATTTACCAAAAAGGAAAGATACAAGAGTCATAGATATAAATGTATATATTTTTTCCTTATATGTAGAAACAAAATATTTACTAATGAAGTTCTTGCTTCTTTTTTCTTGAGACGGAGTCTCACTCTGTCACCCAGGCTGTAGTGCAGTGGCACGATCTCAGTTCACTGCAACCTCCACCTCCAGGATTCAAGCTATTCTCCTGCCTCAGCCTCCCGAGTAACTGGGATTACAGGAGCCCGCCACCACGCCATGCCTGACCATGTTGGTCAGGATGGTCTCCATCTCTTGACCTCATGATCCACCCACCTCGGCCTCTCAAAGTGCTGGGATTACAGGCATGAGCCACCACACCCGGCCCTTGCTTCTTTAGTTCGGGTTACAGTCAATCCATCTTTACCAAGCTCTCTCCATTTCTAGCCATGATGGTGAGGTAATGTCCTTCTTCTCAGTGTGTAGGTGGACTAGCAAAATGGCATTCATTACCTGGGAGCTTGTTAGAAATGCAGCATCTCAGAACCTTTCCCAGAATCAGCATTTTAACAAGATTTCCAGGTAATTCAAATACACATTAGAGTTTGAAAAGCACTAAAATAAGGCAGATGTAATAACAAGACAGCACTGGAAATTCATCTCAGATGGCATTATATGAAGTCTCATGATTTTCTCGGAATCTTAAAGCACTCTTTGGGTGGTGATGGGTTGACAATATAAAGTAGCTGCAGTTTGCAGACCTGAGTTCTACTCTGGGCAGTGTCCTCCCGAGTAAGCCCCAGACTGCAAGAGCCCTGAAATACAAGCTTGCCGCCTTACCCTTGGGCTGAGGAAATCTGAGAGTCACATTCCACCCACTACCCCCTTACTTGTTTCCATCATATTACTGTCTTCCTGGGACTCCTCCTCTGCCTTCCTATAGATGTCTGGATGAGACAGGATGGAAGTGTCTCACTGCTTCTGCCCTTGACTCCCCTACACACCCTGCCCTAGGCCATGCCGCAGGAGAGGAAGGAATTGGAACTGTGTATAACCCCAGGGCTAATTGCCCCAGATGGTGTTTTCCTCTCCTGTGTCATCCTCTATTACCTTTACTCTTTTTTTTTTTTTTTTGGGGGGGGGGTTTCACTCTTGTTGCCCAGGCTGGAGTGCAATGGCGTGATCTTGGTTCACTGCAACCTCTGCCTCGTGGGTTCAAGTGATTCTCCTGCCTCAGCTTCCCGAGTAGCTGGGATTACAAGCGTAAATCACGACACCCGGCTAATTTTGTATTTTTAGTAGAGATGGAGTTTCTCCATGTTGGTCAGGCTGGTCTTGAACTCCTGACCTCAGGTGATCCGCGCGCCTCAGCCTCCCAAGGTGCTGAGATTACATGCATAAGCCACCACGCCTGGGCTACTCTGTCATCTTTCTTGAATCCATCTAGAGAAATATAATCACTTTAAGCATTGTATTTGCTATTGTCTATTAGATCTGTTTTTTTCCTATCAGGTTTTTTCTAAGTGTATCTTTGTTTTGGATCTTAAGGAAGGCTTGGTACTTAAATATAGCAGACCAGAAACAGGCAAACCATTTTGGCGTGATGCTGGGTTCTCCTTAACCCTGAGAACAACCAATAGCATCACATTTTTAAAACTTTTTCAGTCATTCATTTTCAATATTGAGTTCCTATTTGTCCATGGAGTGCAACAAAACTCTTACTCCATGGGATGCAACAGCAACAAAAAATATTGTCCTTACGAAGACTCATTCTAATGGAAGAAGCAGTCAGTAAGCACGTAAACATATAGATAAATAATACTATTTCAGATAATGAGTTGGGCTATGAAAAGAATATAATAGAGTAATGGGAAAGAACAATTGGGTATAAATTGTGACCACTTTACCTTGAGAAGTCAGGGAGGAACTGTGTTTTGTGTCATTTGAGCTCAGATATAAATGATGAGATGGACGCAACTATTCAGATATCTAGGACAGGTGTTCCAGGAAATGGTAACAGCAGGAGCAAAGGTCCTGAGGCAGATCCTGTTATGATAAACACTGGGGGTGAGTAAGGAAGGCGAGAGAGGGAGAAAAGATGACTAAAACAAGCCCTTGGCCTCAAGTCTCTGGGAGTCAGTGGAATGATCTAGGCATGATAGGAGGAAGAGGGAGAAAATATTGTAAAGTAGAGAAGAGAGAGCAAGAAGTAGAGGAAAGAAATCAGAAAGACATAAGAGTGGTAGGAGATGGCCAACTGCAGTTCACTGCCCAAACCACTGGCCAGCACAAGTGCAGCAGTCTCCCTACCCGGAGTCTGTGACCAAAGAGAGAGTGCGTTTCTTCTTTGGAGGGAGGAGAGCTGCCAAAGGAAAATATACTAATAAGCCAGAGGCAAAGGAGGCACTTAGTAACAAGAAATCTTCTGAAGAGAGAACTTAGGAATCAGATTCTAGCAAAGATACAAGCTGGAATTTTCAAGCTCTGTTGTTTTCAGAGGTTGTAAGGACATTTCAGAGCCTCCTACTCTGAGAGTTCTCACAGTCCTGTGCGGCATTCACACAAACAGGTCGGTGTATGAATATATGAGGGTATGTGTATATCCTGTGTGTTGAGATCATCAGGGGTGCCTGGGCAAAGGGAAAGAAGAAGGGAAGGCCATTAAAAGCCTTGCTGAGAAAGGTATTTCTTGTGGACAAAAAAGAATCAGGCCCCTCGCTCCCTACTGAGCCCATTTCTCCTGCCTTTACCCGAGCTGTCAGGCATGCATCCCTGTAGCATTCCGTAACTAATTGACAGTAATGGGGGCCATTGGGAGTCTAAGAATACATGGCATTACCCGGCATGCCTTGGAAAGAAGGGGGGCTGCCTCGGGGGCAGCTGTGGGGAAAATAAAGGCTGCATTTTAAACTTTTTTTTTTTTCCTTAATTGAAGGTAGGAGGTAGAAGTAGGGAGGAGCAGATTTAGGCAAACCTCTCCTCTAGCTTAAAAGTAAAAAAATTGTAAATCTCATTTCTTATCCTGTGCTAACATCCCCGGATACTATGTCTGCCACACAGAAGAAACAGATGGAATTTCAATCAACCCCAGGGCCCCTGTGAAATCTACATTGTACCCTCTGGATTTACAACGTATTGTAATATATGACTGCAGGCTCTGGAGATTCCATCGCAAAGCAACCCTCTTTATTCCAGGGCTTCAGAAAACTACTACAAAAGCCCACTTCAGAATCAACAGTGGACCGTTTCTTACAACTTCATCTTCAGAGCTGAAACCCAATTTTAATTTTATAACAGTTTATTTATTGAGCAGTCCCCATGTTTTTATAAGAGGAGACATTTAAGTTTTTTTTCTTCTATGAATGATGATAATGACAGACTAAAACTATTTATGCCAAAAAGAAAATTGGGAAAAGATACACCATTACCACACCTTGACTCACTCACCATAAACTCACTGTCAATTATCATCCAAAGTATTTTTAGATTTAAAAAAAATTGTACCTTTATAGAATGTAGTCTTTAATAGTAAAGATATTTGAAATCAAAATAAAAGCAGTTACCTCTGCTATGAATATCACATGAAGCTGTAAATTTTGCAATAATTTTAAGAATTCCAAGTGGTTTTTCAAAGTCAAGATTGTTTATAAGGTACCTATAAACCTATGGTTCTGACTTTTATGTCTTTTACTATTGGCCTCACCTTTCTGCATTTATTCTTCATTTCAGAAATAATATTTGCCTGAGTCTTCAACTTCTCACACCCACAAAATCTTTCAAAGTTAATTTTGACCTTTTGATATTAAGGAAACATTTTCTGTGCATTTTTCTTACAAGACTACTTTTCCCTAAAATTATTTTTTTTTCTTTTTTTTCTTTTTTTTTTTGAGACAGAGTCTCGCTCTGTCGCCCAGGCTGGAGTGCAGTGGCGCGATCTCGGCTCACTACAAGCTCCGCCTCCCGG
>NW_012115044.1:60047-74603 GCF_000951035.1 Colobus angolensis palliatus
ACCAGGATGGTCTCGATTTCCTGACCTCGTGATCCACCCGTCTCGGCCTCCCAAAGTGCTGGGATTACAGGCTTGAGCCACCGCGCCCGGCCTTTTCCCTAAAATTATACGTCAACTCAAATCTTGCATCAGCTTCTGCAGAGATGAATTTTCCCCATTCAGTGATACAGACTCCTTTTCTCTCCAGGTTGCTGTTGTGTTATCCAGCTTATTTTATGAAAAATTTGCCTCTGAACCCCTGGGGACTCTCTCTAGGAAATCAGATCAGGAAACTTCCTGTATTTTGAGAAAACTAACTTTGGAGAATTGAAATGTGTCTTTTTAAGGGATTGCAATATGATGTAAAGGCTCCTCCTCATTCCAAGGTAACCATGAGGAACTGAGGACCTAGGCTGCCCTCAGAAACACAATCTATTAGACTCAGAGATGTTTAGAGCTGGGCAGAGTAAAAGAGCCGTCATTCAGACAGCTAAGATATTGTTTGTTCCACTTTGCCATTTCGTAGAGGTAAATAAGGCAGTCAGTGGAATGTTCCTCTCCAAATTGTCAGAACAGAGGAGTTCTCCAGCCTGATTTCTTTGCTCCACCAAATGTACAGCCTTGCAGGACCATTGAGGAACCTTCTTTCTCCCTGTGTCTACCATCGTGTAGCTAGGCCAGCAGGAGCCATGACATGGTGAGGACATCCCTCCCAAATCAAGCAGAGCTTGGATGTGACACAGGGACCGGGAGCCACCAAGGAGGTTCAAAGAAATGGTCGATTTGCTCTTCAGGCAGGTTAGGAACATTGGCTTAGAGGCTGGAAAAAGGTTCTTCTAGTGGAACACGCTCCTCTTCTTTTTAACAAAGTTGGTTTATACCCTTGAACCACCCTTAAATCAGAAAAACAGTGGTGATTTTAAATAGGCTGAACATTCGCCTGTTTTGGACATCTTAATATCAGATAATCAGAGGTCATTTTGAGGTAATCATTAAGGTTTATTTCCTCATGTGAACAAAAACATGGATTTGTTTTTAAACCCAGACTAGCATTCATTTAACCTGTCTCATTCCCATCCTAGATATCATTTATTCTGGAAAGAAAAAATATGTGGTCACTTAAAAATAATATACAAACCACATGTTAAGATTGACTGAGTTTTTGTTTGCTTTTTTAACCTTTTGTGTGTGCTTATTATATATAAATAATAGAAGTTGATTCTTCTATAATACTTACTATGTGCCAGGCACTGTTCTAAATGCTTTATATGCAATAATTATCTAATAATCACAATACTCATCTAATAATCACAATACTCTTTGAGATATTATTATTGTCTTTTTCCAAAGAGAGAATATTAATGACACAAACAGTATTGGAATATGTTTCCTTCTTAGCCTTTAGAGGTTATGGCAGGGATCAGGTTTTCTGATCCCTGATCATTCAGAGAATTGAAAGTGACATCTTTCAAAACATAGTCAGTATGGTTTCTCTTCTTCCTTCCCACCCAGCTCGCCCACCCCCTGCCACCTCTTTTTCTAATCTGTCCTGCATTCTGCCCTCTATTTTCAACTTTTTGTTTGAGGCTTCTTCACTTGCAGTCTTCCTGTTTTTATTTTTATCCTGTTAATTTCATGTTCCAACACCACCAGAAGTTAAGGCAAGATGAAAGAGGAAGAAAAGGACAATATGGGAGGTATTCTAAAGTCATCTGGAAAACTTCATGATTGGATACAGTGGGAAAAGTATACTGAAGGGCTCAATTGAAAACATATATGGTTGGTGAAATTTTTTGCTATTACCTTACCTTTTCCTTATTTTTTTTTCTGGGTTCATTTTACTGTTTTACTGTCATTTTTCCCCGAGATTCAAACAGAAATCTATTTTCCCATCAGTTTTTTCCAAAAGCCTTCACTCAACCTTTCCCACAGGTATCTATTTCTTTCTCACTGCCAAGCCCTTGTTTATTATCTTGGCTTGAAATTGTTCTCTCTTCATTTGCCTTATGCATGTCTAAGCCTAAGAACCAGGTTCCAAGGAAAATGGCAATTGTTTTTCTTTGCAGATTCTACAGTTTTGTTTTGTAAGATAGACAAATTTGTTGAGCTGAATTAGGGAGAGTGTGATGTACACATGTCATATTTCCCTGAAATATGGTTGCTAAGTATAAAAGCACTGAACTGATTGGGAAATTGTGCCAAGTAAACAAAATATTGCAGCAGGAATAGGAGAAACATTGATCTAGACTGGGCCGGATGCTGGCATACAGAAACATAATCTTAGGTGGGGACAGAAGCCAGCAACAAAGAAGATCTGGAGTCAGGCTTAGGCCCCTGTCATAGTGGGACCATGTGAGGAAGACCGTCTAGAGTTTGGGAAGAGGGTAAGGCTAAGGTTACAGCCCAGAAGTAAGACTGAGTTTCCTCTAGGCCAGAGAAGACATATTTTCTGTAGCATTTGTAGAGAAGAGTCCAGGAGAAACATCTGCACTGAGAATGGAAAGCACACTCCTGGGACAGTAGAGGTGAAGATGCTCAAGGAAAAGCAGCAATGGGGCCAGGCGCGGTGGCTCAAGCCTGTAATCCCAGCACTTTGGGAGGCTGAGACGGGCGGATCACGAGGTCAGGAGATCGAGACCATCCTGGCTAACACGGTGAAACCCCGTCTCTACTAAAAAATACAAAAATCTAGCCGGACGAGATGGCGGGTGCCTGTAGTCCCAGCTACTCGGGAGGCTGAGGCAGGAGAATGGCGTGAACCCGGGAGGCGGAGCTTGCAGTGAGCTGAGATCCGGCCACTGCACTCCAGCCCGGGTGACAGAGCGAGACTCCGTCTCAAAAAAAAAAAAAAAGAAAAAAAAAAAAGAAAAGCAGCAATGATGGCTGAGTCACTTGCCAGGAATGTTTGATTGCACTGTTATGAAGAACTGATCCTAGGACCTCATTTTTGTGGTTTCAACAACTCTTCATTTATTCTCTGAAGATTGCCTTTCATACCATAGGTATGAGTTTTGGCCTTTCATCCTCTTTGTCCCTGGAAGCTCTAAGGGAATCATTGTTTAAGGAGGATCAAATTCTGCTTGTGAGAGCAGTCCTTGCAGACTGACCTGAGTTTGGGACCAGGCACTGTTGCAATGATGGGCGCTGAGGCCCAACACTGTTACTATTTCATACCATATCTTTTTCTACATACAGGCATACCTTGGAGATATTGGGGGTGCAGTTCCAGATCACTGCAATCAAGTGAATACGACAATAAAGCAAGTCACAAAAAATTTTGGATTTCCCAGTGCATATAAAAGTTATGTTTACACTACACTGTGGTCTATTAAGTGTGCAATAGCATTATGTCTAAAACATGTACACACCTTAATTTAAAAGTATTGCTGAAAAATGCTAATGATCATCTGAGCCTTCAGTAAGTCATAATCTTTTTGTTGGTGGAGGGTTTTGCCTCGTTGTTGACAGCTGCTGACTGATGAGGGCGGTGGTTGCTGAAGGATGGGGTGACTGCAGCAATTTCTTAAAATAAGACAACAACGAAGTTTGCCACATTGACTAATTCTTCCTTCCACAGCAGATTTCTCTGTACCACGACAGGCTGTTTGATAGCATTTTACTCACATTTCTTTCAAAATTGGAATCAATCCTCTCAAAGCTGCCACTGGTTTATCAACTAAGTTTATGTCCTGTTCTAAATCCTTTCTTGTCATTTCAACAGTGTTCACAGCATCTTCACCAAGAGTAGATACCTTACAAAGAAACTACTTTCTTTGCTCATCTGTAAGAAGCAACTCATTCAAGTTTATCATGAGATTGCAGCAATTCAGTCACTTCTTCAGGCTTACTTGTAATTCCAGCTCTCTTGCTATCTCTACCACATCTACAATTACTTCCTCCACTGAAGCCTGGAACCCCTCAAAATCATTCATGAGAATTAAAATCAGCTTCTTCCAAACTCCTGTTAGTTGATATTTTGACCTCCTCCCATGAATCAAGAATGTCTTTTATAGCATCTAGAATGGTGAATCCTTTCCAGAATGTTTTCAATTTACTTTGCCCAAATCCATCAGAGGAATCACTCTCTACGGCAGCTATTACCTTAAAAATTTATTTCTTTAAAAATGAGTCTTGAAAGTAAAAATTACTCCTTGATCCTTGGGCTATAGAATGGATGTTGTATTAGCAGGCGTATAAACGACAGCAATCTCTTCGTACATCTCCATCAGAGCCCTTAGGTGACAAGGGACATTGTAATGAACCATAATATTTTATAGGAGTATTTTCTTTTGAGCAGAAGATCTCGACAGTGGGCTTAAAATATCGAGTAAACCATGCTGTAAACAGATGTGCTGTCATCCAGGCCTTATTGTTCCACATATAGAGCACAGGTGGAGTAGTTTAACATAATTCTTAAGGGCCGTAGGATCTTCAAAATGGTAAATAAGCACTGACTTCAACTTAAAGTCACCAACTGCATTAGCCCCTAGGAAGAGATTATTCAAAGCCTGTCCTTTGAAGTTGAAGCCAGGTAGTGACTTCTCCTCTTTAGCTATTAAAGTCCTAGATGGCATCTTCTTTCAATATAGGCTGTTTTGTCTATACTGAAAATCTATTGTTTAATGTAGCCACCCTCGTCAATGATCTTAGCTGGATCTTCTGACTAACTTGCTGTAGCTTCTACATTATTAGCATTTGCCACTGCCCCTTGCACTTGTATGTTATGGAGATGGCTTCTTTCCTTAAACTTCTTCAGCCAACCCCTGCCAACCTCAAGCTTTTCTTCTGCAGCTTCCTCACCTCTCTCAGCCTTCACAGAATTGAAGAGAATTAGAGTCTTTTTTAGCTGAAGGGTATGTTGTGACTTGTTTGATCTTCTATCCAAACAACTCAGACTTTCTGTATATGAGCGATAAGGCTGTTTTGCTCTCTTATCATTCATGTATTCACTGCAGTTGCACTTTTAATTTCCTTCAGTAACTTTCCTTTGCATTCACAACTGGCTAACTGATACAAGCAGCCTAACATTTGGCCTATCTCAGTTTTCAGCATGGCTTCCTCTCCAACCTTAATCGTTTCTAGCTTTTGATTGAATGTGAAAGATGTGAAACTCTTTCTTTCAGTTTAATACTTAGAGGCTACTGTAGGGTTATTAATTGGCCTAATTTCAGTATTACTGTGTCTCAGGGACTAGGGAGGCCTGAGGAGAGGGAGAAAGAGAGAGAGAGAGGAATGACTGCTCAGTGGAGCAGTCAGAACACACACACTGGTCAGTTAAGTTTGCTGTTGTATGTGGATTTGGTTTGTGGCATCCCAAAACAATTACAATAAATAGTAGCATAGAAGATCACTGATTACAGATTACCATAATAGCTGTAATATAACAAAAAAGTTTGAAATATGATAATTATCCAAATATGACAGAGATGTGAAATGAGCACGTGATGTTAGAAAAATGGTGCCAATAGATTTGCTCAATTCAGGGCTACCACCAACCTTCAATTTGTAACAAATGCAATATCTGTGAAGAACAGTGAAATGCAACAAAATGAGGTATGCTTATATTAGCAAACTGTTTTCACATCTTCAGAAATTTCTGCACTCTCATTAAGAATGGTAAAATAAATTGGCATTTATATAGGATCTTTCCAACAAACAGCTCAAAAGTCAATAATGACAAAAGGGTCCTTTCTTTTCTTAAATTAATAGACTTTATCTTTAGAGCAGTTTTAGGTTTACAGAAAAATGGAACAAAAAATACAGAGAGTTCCCACATAGCCCCACCTCCTCCCCCACTTCCTCATCTCCTTCCCCACAGATTCCCTTATTTTTAATATATTGTATTAGTGTGATATGTGTCTTATAATAGATGAGCAGTATTGATACATTATTATTAACTGCAGTCTATAGTTTACATGAAGGTTTACTCTCTCTGTTATACATTCTATGGATTTTGACAAACATGTGATAAAATACATCCACCATTACAGTAACAAATAGAATAGGTTCACTGCTCTAAACATTGCCGGTGCTCCACCAATTTATCGCTTCCATCCTCCCTCCCTCCACCTGACTGTCTGGCAATCACTGAGCTTTTTATTGTCTTCATAATTTTGCCTTTTCCAGAATGTCATATGGTTGGGATATATAGTTATACAACATGTAGCATCTTCAGATTGGCTTCTCTCACTTAGAAATAGGCATTTAAGGCTCCTCCATGTCTTTTTGTGGCTTGATAGCTCATTTCTTTTTATTGCTGTATATTATTCTGTTGTATGGATGAACCACAATTTGTTTGTCCATTGGCCTGCTGAAGGACATCTTGGTTGCTTCCAAGTTTTGGCAGCATTTATGCTCCAGGTTTTTCTCATTTTGAAGTTAAGCAATGGAAAAGAAAGCTCCCCAGAATTCTGTGCCCCCATATTTTCCCAGCTGTTTCATTGACTGGCTTGCTCCATGGCTCTGGTAACTATTTCCTTACAACTGTTCTTGGTTCCCTCCAAGCTTAATGTGGCAGAGGTTAAAGTCATGGTTATTTCCAAATTGCTAGATAGCTGATCCCAGACCAGGGCAAGATGAGCAACTCTAAGACACCACCATTGCAGAGGAGAGACAGTCTCAGTTGACCCAGAGGGGCCAATCCCACTAGGACCTCTGGCCTATAGAATGTGGACTTCCATCCTAGAAGTCATTTGGAGATACAATTTTCAACCACATGCTGGAGACAACTTTCATCTTCTGAAGCCCACCCCTGATGTCTTAGTCAGTTTGAGCTGCTCTAACAGAACACCATAGACCAGTGGCTCACACAACAAACATTTATTTCTCACAATTCTAGAGGCTGGAAAGTCCAAGATCAAGGGAGTAGGCAATTTGGTGTCTGGTGAGGGCATGCTTTCAGATTTGCAAATGGCCATCTTCTGGTTGTATCCCCACAAGGCCAAGAGAGAGTGTTTCTCTCATATTTCTTATTTCTCTCATATTTCTTATCATATTAATGCCATCATGAGTGCTCTACCCTCATGTCCTAATTACCTCCCAAAGACCGTACCCCCTAATGTAATCACATTGAGAGTTAGGATTTCACCATATTAATGGAGCAGGGAACCACAAACTTTCAATCCATAACACCCAGCTAGATACTAGGTAGCTACAGTAACTATCTACCAGCCAGATAGATATTGTAGTTACACCCACCCTTCACACCTTTCCACCTGTGTCTTTTTAAACCCTGCTCAGCCTCAGGGAAATAGTCATCATGTTCTTTACACTTAAAAAGAGGGGATTTTAGTAAAGAGGACCATTTATTTTAGATTTCTTCTATTGGTTCCTTCTCTATGTTACTCTGCTGTTCTCTTGACTTCTACATGTGCTTACAATGCACCTTGGTTTTTTGTTACTTCTCTTTTCAATGAATGTGAGGTCTTCCACTAGCAAAATTGCAGAGGTGGTCTGTCTCCTCATGCTCCACTCTCTGTGACTTCCTTTCTACCCACCCTATGGTGCTTCTATACTCACCTCCGTACCAGGACTCAGTACCTTAGTACTCAGTACCTCAGAACCTGGGTCCTCTCATGACCTGCTCTCAGTCTTTCTTGTCACCTCAATGATCCCAAACGGTTTTCAGTAAACAACTGAAAAGAGCTTAGGCATTTTCCTGACCTTATTGCATTCCAATAAGGAATTGCCAGGATAAGCCAGAAGTAGACTAGAATGTGTGAAATTGCAAGATGCCTGACGCCACCTCAAGGCGGCATCAGTTTGGCTGTCCTGAGATGGTGAAAAGGAAGCCTTCTCTTCTGGTTAGCCCCTCACTTAGAGTTGTCTTAACATCTACTGGAAATTTTCACATCACATAATTCATCTGTTAACATTCCCTGAAGAGGGTCCAATTTTCAGTATTCTTGAGGCACTTCTCTGGGAGTTCACCCTTCACCAACAAAGGATCTGTTCTCGTAAGAACTCCTCACTGGGGGAAGGAGCATCATGCCCTCATCGATAAAGCAGACCTCTTCTGACCTGGCTCAAGCAATCACTCCCTACTTTGTTGAACTTTCAGTAAACTATGGCAACAGCGCTTAATATGGGATTACCCACAAACTTGTACATTAAAACTTTAGAGGAAAGGAGATAACACTGTACCTGTCAAAGACAGAAAAGGGTTTGGGAAGGACGCAGGCATTTAACGACAGCAATGAAACAGGAAAAGAAATAGCACAAACTAGGGATAAAATCTTGGCAGTCCTGAGGAAGAAGATAGCCGAGAAAAGGTGAGAAGAAATGAGGATGAATTGAGTGAGATGGTTTAATTATGATGTGTTTTATGTACCAAGATTTCTGAGGATACAGACGTAAAGAAGATAGTTTGATCTCAAGATTTGGTGTGGCAATGAAAACAGTTCTCCATTTGTAGCTCAAATAGCCACACTGGGTTTGAGTAAGGAGAAAGTCATTGATCATCCTAACACCAGAAAGCTCTTAAGTCAGCACTGCCTTGTTTCATAAGCAGAATAAGCAAAGAAGTAGGTTCTAATTCTAATGTTTGTAAAGTACCTTCCATGTTTGCTGAGCCACACTTCAAAGGGATTTATGTACATTACCTCAGATTAGTCAGTGATCTTAAATAGTCAGTGAAAGCAAGAAAGGCTAAGTGACTTGCACAAGGACACACAGTTAGTAATTTTTAGAGCTTGGGTCCATCCAGCTAGTTCCAAAGTCCCTTTGCATGGCCACTAGGTGGTTTGAATTCAGCTTCTCTGCTCCCCTACTTACGACCCTTTTCCTACTAAGAAAATGAAATTTTACAATTAGATATTTATTCCTTTACCTAAGCACTTTATTCTTTGGTGAATTTCTGCTAAGAGGAATAACCCATTAAAAAGTTTACCGTTAATGTATTCCTTGCTGAGAACAAATTTATGAAATGATTTCCTGCAAGAAAATTTTGATTAGTGTGCATGTAGAGTGGGGAGCAGTCAGAAAAACGATGAAAGACCAGCACAGAAGAGGGAGGCAAAAGTAGAAGACATCTTTGCTTACACCTCACGTTTTTGAGGGCACAAGTGCTGTTGGGGAGAAGCCCTGCCCGTCTTCACTTCTCACTCTGTCCAGGGGCCTTGTTACACCTCAGAGTTTCAGTGAGTGGGAGGAAGCTGGAGAGGAGAATACTGGCAATGGCAGAGATGGGGGCGGGAAGGGGGGTGGTGCAGGGAGGGTGGAGACAAAGGGGGAAGTAACTTTTTAAATGAAAAATGATAAGTGATGAATGGAATGGCTAATCCTGGGGAGCCCTGAGAATGCCAGACCGCCAAGCAAGGGCCTCTCTTTTTTTCACTTTCCTTTTTCTTTTCTTCTTAATTTTCTTTTATTTAATTTCGCTGCAGCACGTATAATCAATTACAGACTGAATTGGGATAAAGGGAGGGGAAGCACTTTAATTCATAAATCAATTTTATACGGTCATCAGTCAGGTTGTGAATGCAAATACCTCTGTCGGTTTAGGTTATTCAGAATTAATTGACTCCCACCGGGCTGGGCTGCAGATGGAGAGGGCCTTTCTCACAAAGTCTGCTAGGGCCCGGCATGGGGGCCAACCACTTCCTCCCTCCCCGCTCTGGCCCTCTGGCCACCCCCCTCTTCGCCTTTACCCTCTGGGCCCCAAACATGGAGATGATGGGGGTGGGCATCCAGCAAGAAGCTGGGTGGATAAGAGCCCAGAAAGGCTATTTGAAGAAGGAAGGGGATACACAGAAAGATGAAAGCCCCCAAACAAACCCTCTTCAGCCCAGGCCCTGCAGAGACACCTTTATGTGATTAGAAATGCTTAACTTTCAAGGGTCTGCTTTTAAGTTCTCTTGAGCTTCTTAAATAAGAAAGAAAAAAGAAAACAAACAGAAAAGCCAGAGCCCCTGGGCTGAAGCTGAAGGGATATCATTCAGAAACCACCGGGTTGCAGGGTTTGTGCGGCTGCCAGATTTTAGCAGCCAGAGAGCAGCCCAGGACAGAAGCCTAAATGCCAGCAGGCCCAGTGAAAGTGAGTGTGAGGGCCCTGCCCAAGGCACCAAAGAGAACAGCCCTGGGCTGTAGGCCCGCAGCAGAGGATGGAGAGAGAGAGAGAATGAATTATGAGATAGAATGGGCTGACCGAGGCTCCCTAGTTGGGCTGCACCTGTCTCCTAATTTAGAGTCTTCTAGCTGCAGGAGTTCATTCTAATTTGGAAAAGACACGCATCCATCCATCCACACATTCAACATATTTTGACCTCGACTTTTCCACTTTTTACCCTCAGCTAAATATACTTCTCATTGTGTTGCTCCAAATCGGACTGCCTTACCGATTTTCAGCACTGTCCTCCTACGTGGGAATCACCCAGGAGGTTCGTTTGTTTTGTTTTTCTGTTTTGTTCATGCTGTTGTCCAGGTCCACTCCTACAATTCTGCTTTAATGGGTCATGAGTAGAGCCCAGGGAATTGGTGCATTTTAATAGGGTTACAGATGAATCCAAAGGGCAGCAAGGATTGGAACCACTTGAAGTGTCTGAAGACTAAGGTGGACAACTCTAAAACCGCATGCTTCCCTCCCCAGTCCCCGTTCCCTTCCCACAGCCTGGCAGTGTTTCTGAAAGTGGGCCCCATTGGAATTACATTAGAAAAAGTAAAACAAACACATTGGTAAGAAAAACAGGAACAAAATAAAATTTGGGAATATATATGTTGTAGATTCCCTGGCCCCCTCCAGATACACTGTGGCAAAATCTCTGGAAAAATTTAGAATTTACACAAACTCCCAGTAAGTTGGGAATCCCTGCTGAGGCAAAGCACCAAGATATTTGCACTGTCTTTATTTAACATCAAATCCTAGCCTGCCTGGTACGTATCAAATTTTGCCTTGACACATGGCAGTTGTGTGTTTGTGGGTTTTGTCAGAGGAGCTCCCCGAGAGACCAAAACCTGAATCTAGGAGCAAAATGAAAACAATCTATTTGAAGAGATGATCTCAAAGGCTTCATGTGCCAAAGCATGAGCTCTTAATCCATATCGAGACTTTTAAAAATCAGCTGTAAAATTCTTCTGCACTTTTAATTTAACCCACAGTTAAACAATCTTTAATACAGTTGCTTATATGTAAATGAGCCATATTCATTTGTTTTAAAAGGCTAAGAGGAATTCTTGGAAATGCTTCATTAGTCATTCCTTTGTACTACCATATGCTACTGAAAGCAATAAAACTGCTTTTCTTTAAGATTTTCAGAACTTCAGGCTTCTTTCCCAAGTCAGACTAGACTTCCTCTCCAAAAAGTCTGAAGGTCTTAATGGAGATTAAATGTGTG
Organism: Colobus angolensis palliatus; assembly: GCF_000951035.1. Classification (NCBI taxonomy): domain Eukaryota; kingdom Metazoa; phylum Chordata; class Mammalia; order Primates; family Cercopithecidae; genus Colobus; species Colobus angolensis. The sequence continues at coordinate 71,357 of NW_012115044.1, forward strand.
TTTTCTCTTGCTGTACTTAACCAGCAGCAAAGAGAAATTTGGGCAGGGGGTGGTCCAGAATGAAAGGGCATCTTGTTCGCGAAGCCCTAGGTTTCTAAGGTAGATAATCTGAGAAGTCCATAGGGGGAAAAAATCCTTAGACTCTTCAGGCCATGTGGCAGGGTGAGTACACAAGCTTCAGCATCAGTACTGCCTGCTTCGTGACATACATTGGACAAGATATAGCACCTCTCTGTGCTTCAGTTTCTTCCTCTTTAAAATGGCGATATTAATAGTAGGTACCTCATGGGGTTATCGTGAAGAGTAAATGACAGAACGCGTCTAAAAACCTAAGCAGAAAGCAAGCCCAATAACTGACAGCATTTGCTCTTATTGAGAGAGACCATAGACTAGTGGTGATCAGTGGGCCTATTGGTCTGATTTGGTCCCTTTAGTAGCATCAGCATCTCCTGGGACTGTATTAGAAATGCAGAATCTTGGGCCTCAGAACTACTGAACAAACACTCTAAAGTAAGACCCAGCAGTCTGTGTTTTAGCAAGCCTTGCAGGTGATTCTGAACCACTTACAGTTAGAGAACTACTAGGGGAGGCTCAGACCTGGAGGCTGAAGCCTTGGAGAGCAATAAGAATCTCCTTAGAGTCAAGCGGTTTGTGGTAAAGAAAAAGGGTGGATTTAGCTCTCTCCATATGAGAAACTAAGACAAAAATGTCTTACACAATTATGAGTCTGGGGTTGGAAGAAAGGAAAATTGGCGGGACTGCAGCCTGAAGTATCCATCCAAAGGATGGAAATCTCACCAGTAACCATGGGCCTTGTACATCAGCACTGTTCACAAACCCTTGCCACAGACAGCATCTTGTAAACCTTGAGAACTCAGGAAACCTTGCTATCCACCACACCTCTAGCCCCTCCTGAGATTCCAAGGCCCAGGGGTGCCTCCAGCCTCATTTGCCCTGGGACTTCAGCAAACTACACTACCCAACTATGTCACCAGATGAGAGCAGAAAAGTCTGAACCTCCTTCCCTGGACTTGGGCAGAGAGGGATAGCCTGCCAGAAAAAGAGTCACAGAAGAGCCATCTCAGCCATATTGCTTTGAGATGTCAGTAGGATATATGTGTAGCCCCTTCCTTCTCCCACAGTAAGGAGTCTCACAGAGCCGGAAGGTGGAGATGCGGGGAAGGCAGTCTGAAGGGGTGGATACTAAAGAATTTGGAAGTCATCTGCAGAGAGATAATTTTTTAAAGATATCCAAAAAAGAGAAAAGATAGTGAAGTTTGGGGGCTTCAGAGAGAAACACCATATTCAGATTTACAAGGGCTAAAGGAGGCACAGATAGGAGCTGAAGGAGGTGGCGGGTCGGTGCTAGTTTAAGAGATCTACTTCCCTTTATAGGAAATAAAAAGTATTATCTTTTCCTCATTCAATGCAAGGTTCATGGCTGACGCCTCTCTAACAAAAGATGGATTTTAGAGAAACGACAGAAATAGAGAAAAGCATAACAAATTTATTTAACTAAAGTTTTACATGACAGGGGAACCTTCAGAAATGAAGACCCAAAAATTCAGGGAAAACTGTATTTTTATGCTAGAATTTGATAAGGAGTGAACAGTCGTGCCGAAATGTGATTAGACAAAAGGGGATATGATCTAATGGTACAAAGCTGGGAGAACTTAGTAAGGCCTGTTTGTTCAGATTCTTTTTGACATCTCTATATCTCCATTCCTTTCTGCCAGGTGTGGGGCAGGACATCTGCCATATGAGGGTCATGTGACCTACTCTCAGGAGAGGTAGGTAAGAGGATTCTTTCATGGCTGGCCCTCTCTTCTTAGAAAGGCAGAAGAAGATCGGAGAATCAACTTCTTACCTCTGTGATTTTCTCCATTTCCAAGGTGCCGTGTTTTGGAGTAGTGTGTCCTGTACCTGTCACCTTTAACAAACAATTACTGAGCACCTACTGGGTGCCAGATACTCTGCCAGGCTCTGAGAGGACAGAAATGCATAACACACAATTCCTGCTCTCCAGGAGGCCTTTCAAGAAGAAGAGAGTAGAAAAAATTCACACATTTCCCCCATCCCAAAATGACATCGATCTGAAGAAAGGAAAAGAAAAAGGTAACCCCCAATGTGTCTTTAAACATTTGACTCAAATTTGAGATTTGGGGTTCGGCAATCAGCTGAACCTCTTCCTCTCCTTTACGTGCACACACACACACACACACATACACACACACACACATTCTGTAGCATGTATGTCCTCATTCAGCTGGCCAGCAAAGGATAGGCCTAGTTGTTGCTGGCCCTGCCGGTGCTACAATTTTGATCAGACAGGTATTAGAAGTTAATTTCAGAAACAAAATCATAGCAGTTTCTGGCATATAAGCCAACTCCAACCTAACCTTTCGATGAGGTAAGGGTAAAGGAATCTGATAAACACATTTAATTTCCTGTGAAATGAACAGGGATTTAGAAACTAAGAGGGAAGTAGGATTTAGATACATACATTTTGGGTTTTATCTCACAGGACGCATATAACCCTTTTGTTCCATTTGTCATAGTTCCAGGCCCACCGGGTCTACCTACCCTTGACATGCACCTCCATTACCTATCTAAGCCTCAACCTCCCAGGGTCTCCCTCTGGACTTTCCCCTTCCTAGGGGAAAGAAGGTAAAGCAACATTATTGTGATGTGATGGCCAGGACTGGGGTCACGTGGCCCACTCCAGCTCTGTCCCAGTGGTCACTGTCCCAGGTTCCTGTCCCACTTTCACACTTTGTCTAAACATGATACAATTATGTCTGGGGCAGAAAGGAGACTCTAAAAGGGACCCCTTTGTTACTCTTCATGCACTGCTCCCCCAACCCCAGACCTGTTCACTTGATCCCGGAAGGAAGAAACGAACTCTTATTCCCTCTCAGACTTCTGCTGATATTTGTTTTTCAGCTGAGCTCAAGACAGCCAAATGAATTTTCCAGAAAGACCACAGCTGGCTTGTCAGGACCCAGGTAACAAGATGAAAATAATTGAGAGAGGAAAAATCCCAGGCCCCTTGGGTGTCATTTTCACAAAGTTTTCTTCTGCGTATCCTTATGTGTTCCGGGTTTTTCAATGGTTCTCTTCTGTTGTCCTCATTGGCAATTTTCCTGTGCCTTTTCTTCTTTCTCTATAGATTTCCCAAAAGCATAAGCTATGTGTCCCCGATCCTGAGCAAAGTTGATATGAAACCTTGTTTTTTTTTTTTTTTTTT